>NC_066579.1:361910175-362229758 GCF_024323335.1 Lathyrus oleraceus | reverse complement strand
TGGAGAAGATGATGAAATACGATTTTGAGGAAGACAATGGAAGAGAGAAGAAGAAGATGAAACACGATGGAAGAGAATAAGAAGATGAAGCACAATTGTTTTCAACATTTTATATATTGTTTTTTAATTTAAAAAATGTTTTTAATATTTTCTTAATTAAAATATCCGTGTAGAAATTAAAATATGATGAATTGCTAACAAGTATTCAAATAATATATGTCACATCGTTAATGAAGTTAACACATAAGCAAAATAGATAGGGGGCACACAAATCCAAATGTAATCAAAATTAAGGAACCAAAATAACTGATTTTGTAATAGGGAGACCAATTGTTTAAAATGACCAAACTAGAGACATCAAAAATGCATTTAGGTCTTATTGATAATATTTCTGATGATTTGAATCCAACCTTTTTGAGGTGAATTATTTAACTGATTGATTTTTTTTAATGTTGTCCTCTCATGTTTTTAGTATTTTTTTATTTGTTTTTTCTCTCATGGTGTATAACACTTTTTGATCCAATCTTATAATTATGGTGGTTTTACACCTAATTTTATATTTATTTTGTCATTTTTTATGAAGAAAACTTTATAATAATAAATAATAAAAAATAAATATAATATTTCATACAATTTATTAAAATTATTGAGATCTACTATTTGACAAATTTCATATTAAACGTCTCATTTTATTTCACACAAAATAAATAAAATTATTTATAAAAATAACAATAATTCAAAATATTGTATTAATTGAATTTGTCAAAGACCTCCCAAAAATATCATAGATGGATTCTTTATATTCTTATCTAAATAAAAGTAAATTTAATAAGAACAAGAAAAGAAGATATATAGATGTAGTATATAGTATGTTTTATTAAAATAATAGAGATTTTACTATATACTGTTCTTGAAAGATACGTCAAAGGAGAAGCATTTTGATTAGAAACAATAATATGCTTTCCATTAACTTCTTAATTTATCCTCGGAGGAAGATCGGTGATGTTGGACGAATCATGAGTATTGATGGGGTTAATTGAATGATAGAAGCTCTAGTATTATATAAATCAAATTTTTTATATGAAAGTTCACATCCATAAAATATGGAAAATAAAAGTTATCTCTCTTTATAAATTCCTTTTCAAACCTCATCTATTCTCTTTATAAGACCTTTGACATATGATTTTTTTATTAACTACCTTATCTAGATTGATGGGCCTCTATAAAGTTAGTATATTGAAAAACTTGTCAAATAGTCTGATCAATTTATTATGGCAAATGATTTTGGATAAATTTCTCAACTCCTCTGAATTTGAAGTATAAGAAAATTCAGTCTTTTCTATTAATTATTTTTGGATGATAAGTACTCATTCATTTGACTCATAATAAATTTGTATTTGCTAAAAACATAATAAGTGTCACATCCTAGGATTGTCTAAGGATTGTAGGATTCATGTGGTGTTAGAGTAAACTAACACATAGATGGTGAAAATATATGTATCTTGGTATTTGCTAAGTTAATTGGATGTCCCCCAACTCAAAGGTTGCGGTGTTTAAATGAGTCACTTGAGCTTGGATCTTAAGAGTTAAGAAAGCGGCTACAAAAGTCTTCTTTCTCAGGGGCTTGAGAGTGGAGCTATTACTCTCATATGATCCCCGATAATGTGGCTTCCTTCTTTTATTGCCTCACATACTGTTGTGAGATAAAGACATGTCATTCTCCATGTTTTTATCAGTGGGCGAGACTAACGGACAATGGGCGTGCATTATGATAAATGAGCGTACAAATTGAGAATGGGAGACTAGTCGCCATGCTCTAGGGCGATAGATATGGTTCGCTTGCCCTTGGTGCATTGCCTCATATGAATCTTTCTCATACACACCAATACACGGTCCTTCAAGCATGAGAGTTTGTAAAAGATGAAGTGAGTTAGTATGATAACTACTTCACATTTAGATGAGTCCTTCCAGCGTGGTTTGGGCGAGTCACTCATGCATGCTTGGGGCAAGTCCCTTAAGTATGCTTGAGACAAGTTCCTCAAGCATGCTTGGGATGAGTCTTTCGAGTGTGGCCTATGGTAAACCTATAGGTATCAATGAAGTGGGTCCTCAAACCTCAGTTGAGGTAATCCTAAGACATTAGTCGAGGTATATGCACATGCAACATTAAAAGAGATCAATGATGATTTAGCTTTGGGAAATAAAAATTAGCATTAACGCCTCATACGTGTCAAAAATGTGAGGAATCCTTTGTGATTGTTGGAAAACATATTGAGAGTTCCTTGATTACCTATTCGGGTAGTCTTGAAATCCCTATAAAAGGGATTGAACCCTAACCATTTTACCTTTTCGCATATCTATATTTTCAAAGATTTCGTGAAACTTCCTCATAGTCATCAAGTGCGAAGCATACTAATTTTCCAATTTTCTCAAGATTAAGTCCCCAACCCCCTGTTTGTAGGTACATGTCTGTTATATTTTCTTCCTTTTGTTACTTTTATGGCGAAGCATAATAATTCAGGATTTATGCAGGTACATGTATGTAATAATTGCTACAGGATACCAAATGTCCTTATGGGACGGATGACTATAAATTAGTGGAAGTAGGCATGTTTGGCAGTTTTGAGAGTTCCATTAGTTCGGATAGTAAAATCACTAGTTCTAGTGATAATGACTCCTTTTTTCCCTTTTACTCTCTCAAGAAACACTAAGTTAATGGCGGTCACTGATTTTGAGCCCAAGTGTGTCGACAATTTTGAGTTCCATATTCTAATAATTATATAAATTGAAAAGACTAGTTTGTGAGAGTTAGGGGCAAGATAGATAAATATTTGAGTAAGTTTAATATCATGTGACCCTTTTTTAGGATTGTTTGTTCACTAGGTTAGTTATGTTTTCCTTACCTATTTTTGGAGAGAAAATGTCTAACATCCTTCTTGATGAAAGGAAAATGTTTCGGGCCAAGATAAAGGTTAAACGCCAAGGGAAATATATCCCTAAGAGTTTCCTAGATGGCCAGATCACGAAGGGAAACAAGAGACATGTCGAAGATGACACCCTGATGTGACCCGCACCCCTAAATTCCATAAGCAGTGTGTGAGTACCTTCTTTGTACCAAAAGACAATTCAACCATAACCTCTGAGGAGGATAGGGTGGATCATCGTTCTTTTCCAGCTGGGAATGCCATGCCTATTTGTCCTCTTTGTGGAACGATCCCACATTTGATGCCATAAAATTCACTTCCGTCTGCCTCCCTTTTAACTAAGATTTTCCTAGGAAATTATAAGGTCATTGGTAATTAGGCCCCACATAAGTTTTTCGAATTAAAAGAGAATCACTTGCAAAGGTTCTGGTTGATGAAGCGAATTCAACGTATGAAACACACCTAAGTTATGAGTTAGCTAAAGTCCAAGCTCTCTACTTCCTAAGGAAATCTCTCTAAAAGTCAGGCGATAGTGAAAAATTTGATCAAAGAGAAGGAAGACCTGACTACCAAACTTGAAGCGGTGGATCCAAATCCCCATGATTTCTCCTGTTTAGAGAATAGCTTGAAGGAGTCCCTTGAGGATGGCATTTACTCTAAGAAGAAAATGGAGGAGGAGTTACCCAATCATAAGGATGAATTAGTGGACACTTATGACTTGTATTTTGAGGGGCCAAAGGAGCATGTGGCCTACCTCTACCTTGAGATGAACCTGATTCAAATGAACCTCTTCAAAATGGGTTGTGATGAATAATTGGTGGAGGAAGAATAGGTTTCACCTCGTGAGAAGTCTGACGCATCTCTTGATGAGGGCGTCCAAATTAAGCCTTAGGGAGACAAGGTAATGGAGGAAGAAACTCTCAAGGAGGATGTTTCTCATCATTAAATATCCTTAGAGAAAATATGGACCTAGGAGGATGGTTGATAAGCCAATGACTTTGACGTTACTCCCTTTTACATCCTTTTGTATTTCAACCCTTAGGGGTTATTGTGTCATGATTAACAACCCCCTTTAAGGGATTTTTGTACTTTTTAAACCCCCATGAATTTGATTCAATTATAAGCTTTTATGCCCTTGATTATTTGTCTTGTGTCTAAAAATACTTTGAACATGTTTTTGGCCTTGCGTGGATTCGTAGGATTAGGATTTATCTGTGAGGACTCATCGTGAATGTTGCCTCTTGGGTAACAAGGATTCCTCCCTGAAGATCCAACATAAGTTATCACCTATATGGGTGGGAATAATTCCTCCATCAGGATCCAATGTAAGTTATCGCCTCTATGGGCGATAATGACTCCTCCATTAAAATCCAATGTAAGTTATCGCCATTGTAAGCGGAAAATATTCCTCCATGAGGATCAAACATAAGATTTTTCCTCTAGAGTAAACAAAGGTTCCCTCATGGGATCAAACATTAGTAGTTACCTTATGGGCAGTTTTTATAGGTTCTCCATTGTAAACCTTAGTGTCGCATCTCGAAAAAATATGACACTTACGAGTGTTCGCACACTCGCGGAATGCCTAACAGAGTCGCCAACGAAATTTATTTGTTTCAAAAGAGGAAAGGGAAAATGTCGATAAAACCCTTAAAAGAACGACAATGATATGACTATCGCAACCAAATCGGGTTTGGGAGTCGATTATACGAGGGGAAGGTATTAACATCTGTTGTACTCAACGAAAGCCATTTAGTTAGTTTGTACAATAAATGTTAGCTTAAAATGATTTGCTTTATTCAAGTTATTAAAAGTTCAAAAAGAAAAATAAAAGGGGTCGTAAATTTTTTTTTATTAATGTGCCTGACAAGATTGCGGGTCTTGCTCCTACGTATCTCCGGGTGCGATGGAGAACTCAAGGCTACATATTTTTGGATAGAAACTATTTGTTTGTTGGTCGATTTTAGCGAAAGATATTTTTTCGCATTCAAATAGAAAATATTACTTGTTACCCAAAAGATGAAGAAATGAACACTAACATCGCATCATAATGGATAATATAATCTGGATTCTCACAGATTTGTTCTCGTCACATTCGAGCGGAAATGGTTCTAACTTATTGTGCATGTTATGAACGAAGCGTGTTTGCATCTTCTTGGAATGGACGAAGCATCTTTCGTTTAAAAAGAGTTTGGATTTGAAAGGAAAAAAGCAAAATGGTTGGAATGTGTTGGATTGTTTTTAGGAGGACGAAGAATAATCGAGAAATGAAGTGTGCGCCAATCATTCGATTATTTGAGGAGCAGAAAAATGTAAACCTCTTATTCTTTTTTCATCCAAGTTACTTAATAAAATTATTAGCGGAAGACTAATGCTTGAGAAATGTGGCGTGCGTCAATCATTCGATTATTTGAGGAGCGGGAAAGTGTAAACCTCCCATCCTTTTTGTTCCAAGTTTGATTAAAATACTCTATTCATATGAAGAAAGATCGAGCAATATGACATGCGCTAATTGTTCAATTATTCGAGGAGAATGAAAGTGCAAAACTCACATTCCCTTTTCAATCGATTTTTATTAAGAAAAAGGTTTTAAGTTCTTCGAGTAAGCGGAAAAGAAAACTCGAAATTGATCGAGGGTTTAATCGCGTTAGTGGAAAATGATTTGTAAAATGGTTTGAAATTATTTTGAAATTGATTTTGAAATGATTTTAGTTTGTGGTGAAAATGAAATTACGTGGGATATCGAGTATGACTATTTATATGTTAAATGGTATCAACATGGATAGCAAAATTTGTTAATTATCCGACTTAAAACAATGAGACCGGTTAAACAATTAAACAAATAATCTACTTAATAATTAAAGAAAGAAATTAAAAATTAATTAATTAGTAAGATAAAAACTTACTTAACTAATTAATTATTAATTCAAACAATTAAATTAAATCAATAACAGATAATAATAATAATAATAATAATAATAATAATAATAATAAACAAGTAGAAACAAGGGGTGAACATTAGTAGGAGGTGTAAATGTTTAAATCAAACAATTGGGCCAACCCTAAAGAAAACCAAATGATGAATAATCCATACACCTAATTCTACTACTAATGATAGTTAATAATAATCATAAAAAGAAAAAGTAATTAAAAAAACTATAATAGAAAGGAGGGGGAGGTGCCCCTTAACTCTCAACTCATGTTCTTTTTTATAATATAATATCTAACTAATAAAAACAATCCCTAATTACTCTCTAATTTACCCTTTTGATCAAATCTATTTTTAACTAAAACAAAAGGGCATTACTGACTTTTTTAAAATTCCTGAACTATTAGAGATTTGGCAATTAATTTTGCTGAGGTTTCATTTCTTAGTTTATTGTCACATATATGGTTTATACAAAATACAAAATGGGATACACGAGGAACGCTTTGGGATACGCAGACACCAATTCATTTTATGCCTCTTTGAATTCCAATTCAATTTGGAAAATTGAGTTTCATTTATAATTCAATTTGGAAAATTGAGTTTCATTTATAATTGTTTTGGGAATTAGAAAACCCTATCTACACCATGGCTTTACAAATTCATTCTTCTTCCCCTTTCAACTCATTCATGATATCTTTCTGTTTCCCCTTTTAATTCATTCACAAATTGAAAACCTATTTTCGTCACTCATTCGCAAATTCTTTCTTCTTCCTCTTTCAACTTTTCCATTCGGTAAACTCCATAACCTTTCCACAATTTCATTGATAATCATGTTTCTTCTATTTTTTGAACGTATTGTAACCTACTAATTAGGTTTCAGATTTTTTCAGAATTTACATCAACGATGGCGCGACCGATTGAATCCGTGATGGACATTAATGATTCTAAAGATTTGTGGAAGATTGTTGTTCGTTGTAGACATCTCTGGACTGTGAGAAGTTCGTCAAACAAAGAACACCTTGAATTAATTTTGGTTGATTCTAAGGTATTATTTTCACTGTTAGTTGTTTATGTTTTAATTTTCGTACTTATTTCTATATAGTTAATGATTATCTGAAACAAATTTGGCACATTTTTATTTTTTATGATTAAAAGCTGGATATGATACAAGCAATTGTACCATCCCATCTGGTGTCGAAATATATGGGCGATCTTGCCGTAGGAGCTTCATATATCATGCAGAACTTTAAAGTCTCAAACAACGATTTCTCCTTTAAGTCTACTACTCATGGATACAAGTTGGTATTTTGTGGTTCAACTTATGTTAAGAAAACGGAGCTCCCGGAGATTCCTATAGATTATTTCAACATTCTTGGTTTGGCGTCCATTGCTGATGGAAAATTCCAGCCTAATGTATTGGTTGGTACATTGATATTTATATATATTATTCACCTATTTTATTTGGATTATCTTGTATGTATGCTTACATTGTTAATCAAACTTTTGAAGACGTAGTTGGAGGAGTTACTGAAATTCTGCAGACTCAGATAAACTCAGATAACAACAAAAGCAAGTTTGTGTTTATGATCACTGACATGAGGTATGAAAACATTTGAGTTCGTATACTCAAAAAACTATTTACATTGTATTCGTTTCCTTTTTGTTGGTTTCCATTCTGTTAAAAATCATAAAGTGTTTTGCTTTTGTTTGTTGTGGTGTAATTGAACCACAACATCTTTGCTTTTTTTATTGGTAGAAAAATTGTCGTGCAGTGTACACTATGGGGTAATTTTGCATTGTAATTTTATGAATACTACAATAACCATGGGGAAGATGTGAACATTGTTGTTCTATTACAAAACGCAAGGATAAAGGCTGCGCAAGGTAAACGTTATCGTGTTCTGTTGATAATTTAAATGCCCAATGTATTTGCTTCATTATGCTGATATTTAGTTGGTGTTGAAGGAGGTTTTCCTTTAAATGTATCCAATGCTTGGAGTGGCACAAAGCTGATCATTAATGATATTAGTAATGTTGAAATTAAGAAGCTGAAGGATAGGTATTTCACAAACATCTTGGCGTATCAGATTTCCCTTATGATTTTTTCGTACAATGTCGTACATGGTGATAGAATTTTACTCTATATTGATTCTTTTATATAATGACTCGCAGCCTAAATGCTGAACTGCCAAAGCTTTCTTCATCAAGTTTGCAAGTTGAAACAACTCAAACCTCACAGTATTCCGATTTTGATAAATTTATATGGAAGACCGAAGTCATTAGTTTGGCTGAGATCGCGATGCTTAAACAAGTATGCAGGCTGCACATGAAACTTTAATCTGTTCTTAATCTTTATGTTATTTATATAATATAAGTGAAAATTCATTTTACAGGAAACAACATGTGTCACCATAGCGAAGTTGGAGAAGTTTGAAGTTGGTAATTCCGGTTGGTATTACGATGGTTGTGCCGAATGTACCAAGAGCGTCGCTGTAAAAGATGGCAAACTTAAGTGCTATGCAAATCACATAAGTTCTGAACTCGTGCCAAGGTATTCATTCATCGTTGTGTTATGAAACTGTTTCAATGGGAGTTATAAATTGGGTTCAATCTATTTAAATGGGATTTATATATAGGTACAAGCTTGAAGTGTTGGGAGTTGATGGTAAATTCAAATCCTGTTTCGTCTTTTGGGATAGTGACTGTTTCAAGTTAATTGGAAAATCTGCTCTACAGATGAAAAATGAATTAGTGGAGGTAATATGAGTGTCTTCAAATGTTGTACAAGAAATTGCTAATAATATATTTTGTTAATATGTATATTTTTTGCTGAAATTTAGGCCGGTGAAGACAATCCGTTAGAATTCCCTTTTGGTCTTGATGCTATGTTGAAGAAGGAGTTGGCAATTAGAGTTGTTTTTCAACCGAAATTTAATCGTCTTTCGGTTATTAGCTTTAAAGACGATGAAGATTCACGTAAGAAAGTTATGGACACCTTCAAGTCTCATGAGGTATGTATTAACATATTATTGGCAAATGTTTCAATCTCATTGATTTGTATCTTAATTCTGATTTGAGTAAACAAAAATACCCTAATAATTCCATTATCTCTCTGCAGGATGTATCGAAAATTCCAATTTCATTGTCTTCCTCACAAGATGATATGAAGAGTTTATCGGTAAGTTATATTTTATATTTTATATCTTATATCGAATCAGTTGTCATATATTCCTGCTTTCAATATCTAATTGAAGACACACATGATTTTCAGGAACCTTTATATGTATCTGCTGATTTTGACCCCAATGCTGCGAATTTTGTGATGACCCCCTGTAAACGTATAAATCCTGAAGCGTCAGAAGATGTTGAAAGTGTTCAACTTTCCTCTACGAAGACGATGAAACCTGTAAAAAAGGAAGATGGTCGATAGATGATGATTGAGTTATTTGTAATATTTCATGGAATTTCATAGTTTTGATTTTGTTATATTTTAGTTTTAAATCGACAAATGTTTCAAGACAATCCAAACTATTTGGAAGTTGATTTTTTGTCTATCTTATGCGTTTCAATTATGATGTTTTTGCTTCTTCAAACAAATATATCAGAAATAATGTTATAGTTGTTTGGATTAAATCCTGATTCTCATCATGGAAATAATATATCTCTTATGTGAGACACATTTTAGGATCAAGTTTTATAATTGAAGCACTGTTGTAACAGTATTTTGTTGTAGCAACATTTAATAGTCTATAAAACTACAGAGTAATAAATTATTATTTTTTCTATGGCCAGGATATTAAAAAATGTCATTTTCATCCGTTTGAACTTTAGCAAATTTTTTAGTATAACTTTACATATTTTTAAATATTCTTTATACTTTAGCAAATTTTAAAATAATTTTTTTTATAAGTAATTAAATTTTTTAGTATAACTTTACATATTTTTAAATATTCTTTATACTTTAGCAAATTTTAAAATAATTTTTTTTATAAGTAATTAAAATTTTTTTATAAGGTCAGAGGGAGTATATATTTTTTATCTTACTTGCTTAGTCTTTAAATCTTCTATTGGATATTTAAAGTAGATTAGCCCATTGTTTGTAAAAAGTGAAAGTTTGATGTGATATTACTATGTGTCTTATAGGTAGTGTAGCTATGTTGTAGTATTGAATGATGAGAATATAAAATAAGTGTCACTATAAGGTTTTGCATGTGTCAATATTACTTCTAATGCACACAAAAACTTTTCATGTTTTCCAATGCTTCTGCGTTTTACAATGCTAAGATTATAATGAGTTATGCATGCTTTTTTTACTTTTTAAGTGTGTCTTTTAGTCTACCTATGTACCATTAATCATAACTCTATATTATAATAATGTCATATATATATAATTAGAAAACCAATACCACATAATATATTGAATAGGCTTACCAATTATTAATGTAACAAAAACTAATTATTAAACCAATACCAAATGATATTTTAAACCATTTTCTTTTACTGTATGAATATACTACTATATGATTTAATTTATAAGACTAATTTTTTTAAAAAAGAACATTAAAACTTGCATGACTATTAGCTTTTAGGTTCATGACTTTTACTCTAATTGTTCTTGCGGCATGTTATAGGTAGAAGCTTTGTTCCTGTTAGAATGGCTACCACCCAAACATAAAGATTTCCAACTTTTGTTATATTCGAACATGGTTTCTATTCTTCTTAAGATAATTTGATATCATCATCTACATTCACTACAATTCTCCAACAAAATGGAACCACCTGCTAACTCCAATAAAGAAATTGCAGCTTTGGCACGACGTAAAAGGAAGCAAATTCTTAAAGATAGAAGATCGAAAAAACTCTGAAACATAGATAACTTTTATAACCACTATGAAGCTTCTCAGATGTACTACGCTCCATCGAGGCCAATCATCAGAACACCATTGTCTAATATAACTTCAATTGTTCTTAATGAAAGAAATATGTTTTCATATTCTCCTGGAATTGCAACAGACAGTGGTATTTCAATGAAGAATTTTGAAAGTGTCTCTATAAAACAAGTTGCGGCTTTTGCACGGGAAAGGAGAAAACAAATTCTGCAAAGAAGAATCTCACAATCTCATGATGAGAACTTTGACAAGAATTCTCCAAGTTGTTTCAGGATCAATACTCCATCATTTACTCATTTAGTAACACCACCTTCCAATATAACTTCTCCACATTCTAATGCAAGAAACTTGAACATGAGTGCGCAACCAAGTACTTCTGCTTACAAATCCAAAAAACAACTGAATGTGGGTGCTATTCAATCCATGAGTGTGAAACTTTTAAATTATTTTGCCAATGAGAATCATGATCCCTCTTCTTCATCCACACCCAATTCTCCTGTACATGATGCATCTACTTTCAATTCTGTTCCAAATTTTAACATTGCTATGCATAACTCTGTTGATGATACATCCACTGATGATTCTATCAGTGACAGCTCTTGCGAATTTAATGTTGCAGATGGAAATTATGATTCCAGTTCCAGTCTTGATGATGACGAAGCCTTTCAATACAATTCCTCATCAATTGATTCTTGCAATATTGGTATGTTTAACTCTAACATTTGTTTTACTTATAACTTTTCATTTAACAGACTTAGCAAATTTAATAAATGCATTATAATATTAAAAAACGTTTCTTTTAAATAGATTATTCTGATATTGGTGATCCTACGGTTGAGTGCACACATTGTGGAGCACTTATGTGGTATCAAGAAAAAATAAAGAAAGGAAAGAATTGTTCAGTTCCTAAGTTCCAACTATGTTGCGGAAACGGAAAAGTTGTTTTGCCACTTTTGAAAACACCACCATTATTACTTCGACATTTATTGTTTGATAATAGCGAAAGCGAAAGTATAAATTATCAACAATATTGTCGATTGTACAACATGATATTTTCTTTTACATCATCGGGTATGAAGGTCGACAACAGATTTCAAGACGGAAGGGGACCACCTAATCTAAGAATACATGGACAAGTCTGCCATCGGATTGGGAGCATGCTTCCTTTACCTGGAGAATCTCCAAAGTTTGCTCAACTATACATTTTCGACACCGACAATGAGGTTCAAAATAGAATTGAAGCAATAGGGTGAGTTTATATTCTTCATACGATTTACTTCATGATTAAAAATTCCATAATTCTAAAAAATATGCCATCACAGTATACTATTAATAGATTTTGAATAGACTAACCTTTGGAAAATCAATATGCAGGAACAACCCCTATATTATTCCAGATACTGTTAAAAGATTGAAGCTTATGTTGGATAAGTTCAACACACATGCTAAGTCTTTTAGGATGGCAGCAGATAGATTGAAAAATTGCAGTTTACTTGATCTTAAGTTGAAATTAATCTCTGACAGATCAACAGACGGCAGGATCTACAACCATCCAACTGTTTCAGAGGTCGCCGCACTTATCGTTGGTGATGTTGATACAGGCCATAAAAGAGATATTCTTCTTGAGAGATAGAGTGGACAACTGAAAAGAATAAGTGAGTTTCATCCAAGTTATTTGTCATACCAGTATCCACTGTTGTTTCCTTACGGTGAAGATGGATTTAGAGTTGGCGTTCTTCTTAGGGAAACTAATTCAAAAAAACCAATGAAGAGGAATAAGCTTACAATTAGAGAATGGCTTGCTTTTAGGATTCAATCTAGGAAAAATGAAGCACAAACACTATTACTGTCAAGAAGGTTGTTTCAACAATTCTTGGTTGATGGATTTACGATGATGGAGTCCCAAAGATTAAATTATATAAGAAAACATCAAAAAAGGTTACGTGTTTCTAAATATGGCAATTTGAATGATGGAGAACAGAATGCCAACACTCAAGGTTCCAACAAAGGTAAAAGAGTCGTTTTACCGTCGACTTATGTTGGAAGTCGAAGGTTCATGGAACAACTTTATTTTGATGGCATGGCTATTTGTAGTCACTTTGGTTTTCCGGATCTTTTTATCACATTTACTTGCAATCCTAACTGGCCTGAAATTCAGAGATTGGTTGCCAAAAATAACTTGAATTCTCAAGATCGTCCGGATATCATTTCTAGAGTCTTCAAGATTAAGTTTGATGAGTTGTTATGTAATCTAACAAAAAAGCATGTGTTAGCGAGAGTTGTTGCATGTAAGTTTTAATTCTAATTATTTTATCTAATGATATACGTATTATCCGAATATTTAATGATAAACTCATTTTATTGCATATATATACACAATTGAATTTCAAAAGCGGGGTTTACCACATTCCCATATCCTTCTATTCTTGCATCCCTCCAGCAAGTATCCAACTCCAAATGATACAGACAAGATCATTTCAGCAGAGATACCAACAGAACAAGATGATAAGCCACTATATGATTTGGTAAAGACACATATGATCCATGGTCCATGTGGTATAGCAAACAGGTCTTCACCCTGCATGAAAGATGGAAAGTGCTCAAAATACTTTCCCAAAAAGTTTCAGCCCCAGACCATTGTTGATCAAGATGGATATCCTATGTACCGAAGAAGAGAAACTGGTAATACGGTTATGAAAAAACAAGTTCAACTTGATAACAGGTATGTAGTTCCTTATAATCCATATTTGTTGAAAAAATATCAAGCACACGTCAATATGGAGTGGTGTAATCAGAGTACTTCTATTAAGTACTTATTCAAGTATACTAACAAAGGTTATGATAGAATTACTGCTGCGGTTGTCCAAACTGAATCTGATGGAACTTCGGTCATAAGAAATGTTGAGGAAATCAAGCAATATCTTGATTGTAGATATGTCTCACCAAGTGAAGCGTGTTGGAGGCTTTTTTCATTTCCTATTCATGGTAGGTCACCAGCAGTTGAGAGGTTGTACTTCCATCTTGAGGGAGATAATTCTGTTTACTATACTGATTATGAATTGATTGATGAGGTGCTTGACAAACCAAGTGTGAAAGAATCAATGTTTATGGCGTGGATGGAAGCAAACAAAATATACTTTGAGGCACAAAATTTAACTTACTCTCAATTTCTGACGAAGTTTGTATATGATAGAAGATATAGACGGTGGAGACCACGAAAAAGGGGTCATACTATTGGCCGCCTAATTTGGGTTCCTCCAAGTACCGGTGAGTTGTATTATTTGAGAATGATGCTGACAGTTGTCAAGGGCCCTACTTGCTATGAAGATATAAAATTCGTTGATGGAAAGGTTCAGGATAGCTTTAGGGATGCATGCTTCCATATGGGATTTCTTAACGATGACAGTGAATATGTTGCAACGATAAATGAAGCAAAAGATTGGGGTTCTGGACATTTTTTGAGAAAGTTATTTATTACGATGTTGCTATCCAGTACAGTGAATAGGCCACGTCATGTTTGGGAACAAACCTGGAGGACTTTATCTGACGGTATTTTATATCAACAGAGACAGAATACTAATAGAAGAGGTAAATTTCCATTATTTGTTTTTCCTTTGAAGAAATAGTTTTGGTCTGCACTATATGCAACAGTCTGAATATTTATTTAACTTATTTTATTTTATAGAGAATGTCTTTACTAATTATCAAAAAAATTTATATCTTTCATATATGAATTTGTGTTGACCCATATGTTTTATATTAATTAATTAGCTCTGCGCATCATAAAACTAAGTGTAAACAGAATTTGATTAATATTACATCATACATTATATGTTAACTATTAAGTAACTAATGGCAGACATGATTAAGATACATACAATACCTATTTGTTAAATATTACCTAACTATTCATATATATCCTACATTTTGTAAGTATGTTGTTCCTTACAGGAACATTATATGCATTCATATTCCTAACTAATTAAAATACAATTTTGTGTTGAATTTGATCTTCAAATTTTAGAATAATGTTTCTAAGCTGAATCTAACTACTTATCTAATGCTATCCGTTGAAATTTTTGTAATAATATTAGATATACACTTTCAGGTTGTATATGTATTTTATGATATATATTCAAATTGTTACTATATAACTGCTTATAAAATGTTGACAGAATTGCAACTATCAGACATTGAGTTAAAGAATTTGACACTCATTGAGATTGAAAATATGATGCAATCAAATAGAAGAAGTTTACATGAATTTACATGTATTCCATATCCGGATAGCTATGTCACAAAGCATGTTGGCAACCGGCTGATTTACGACGAACTTGATTACAATGCTGAGAAA
Source organism: Lathyrus oleraceus (assembly GCF_024323335.1). Taxonomy (NCBI): domain Eukaryota; kingdom Viridiplantae; phylum Streptophyta; class Magnoliopsida; order Fabales; family Fabaceae; genus Lathyrus; species Lathyrus oleraceus. The sequence goes on along the minus strand of NC_066579.1, from coordinate 362,214,665 downwards.
GAGCAAAAGAATTTCGAAGAGCTTTTTCATGCACTTACAGGTGACATATTTTATTTTTATTATGAATTTAAAAATCTCTTATATTTTTTCTACTTATAATTATAACTTGATAATTTAAAGATGAACAACTTGCAATATATCATACCATCATGGATGCTGTCAACAAAAAAAGAGGAGGTGTGTTTTTTTTACATGGTTACGGAGGAACCGACAAAACTTTCATGTGGAGAACACTATCAAGTGCCCTTCGTTCACAGAAAAAAATTGTTCTTACTGTTGCTTCAAGTGGGATAGCATCATTATTATTGCCAGGTGGAAGAACCGCACATTCAAAGTTCAAAATACCCGTGCCAACACTTGACAACTCAACTTGCAATATCGACAAAGACACTGATCATTCACAACTACTTGAAGCCACCGATGTCATAATATGGGATGAAGCACCTATGTCTCATAGGCACTGCTTTGAGGCATTGGATAAAACCCTAAAAGATGTCATGAGCAAAAAGGGTTTCCAAAATGCAATTTTTGGTGGAAAGGTTGTTGTTTTCGGAGGAGATTTCCGACAGATTCTTCCAGTTGTTCCTAGAGCAAGTCATTCTGATACTGTCCATGCATCTATTAGCTCATCCTATGTTTGGGAATATTGTCAGGTTCTAAAGCTCACAAAGAATATGAGACTTCGACATGGAAGGGATAATACAAGTTCTGATGAACTAGCAAAATTCTCAAAATGGATATTGCAAGTTGGTGATGGTAAGATTTCTGAACCAAATGATGGATTGGTTGATATAGAAATTCCAAAAGAATTATTAATTTCAAATTTTGAAGATCCAATAAGGGCTATCGTTGATTACACATATCCGATTTTGTTGGAAAAATTTCAAGATGTTACGTTCTTACAAGGAAAAGCCATTCTTGCCTCAACCATTGAAGTTGTGGATAGAATCAATCATTACATATTGGATCTGATACCAGGTAAATGTTAGTTAGCTTTTATCTTTTCTAAACATAAAACAATACACTATAGCAATTATTTTTAATAATGTTTTATGTTTTGTTTTATGAACGGATATTTCAGGGGAAGAGAAAGAGTATTTGAGTTTCAATTCAATTGATAGAACAGACACAACTTATAATGAATCTTATGAAGTTTTAACTCCTGAATTTCTTAGTAAATTAAGAACATCAGGAATTCCAAATCATAAGATCAAATTGAAGGTCGGTACACCTATTATACTAATGAGAAATTTGGACCAGGTTGATGGACTGTGCAATGGAACAAGATTAATTGTTACAAGGTTAGCAAATCATGTCATAGAGGCAAAGATCATGTCTGGAAAGAACATAGGTAGCATTTTTTACATTCCAAGAATGTCTATGTCACCGTCTGATTCACCTTGGCCATTTAAGTTGATTCAGAGACAATTTCCAATAATTGTCTCCTATGCAATGACAATTAATAAATCCCAAGGTCAATCACTTGATAGTGTTGGATTGTACTTGCCTACTCCAGTATTTAGTCATGGTCAGTTGTATGTTGCTATTTCACGAGTTAAGAGCAAAAGTGGGCTAAAAATCCTAATCCATGTCAAGGACAATTCACCGTGTTCGACTACTACAAATGTTGTGTACAAGGAGGTCTTCGAAGCACTTGGTTAACCGGTAAGCTTTTTATCTTATTATATTTTGACAACAATTTAATTACTTTCTACTTTATTCAATAACTTTTTTGCTTACCTCGACTATATGAAATTAAATAAATTATCATGCTTACTGTATATGAGTCAAATGGTTCTTTTGTATGAACATCCTTCTAATGCTTTATGCTACTAATGTTATTTTACTTTTCATCTTATGAGACATTCACTTAAACTCATGAATTGTATTTGTTTGTCATGCAGGCATGCTAGCCATCATGTGGTCACACACAATTCAATTGAATGAGACTACTTGATCCTCATTCGGCCAAAGACACAGTTGTTTGTTAACTTTTGATAGCAATTTTTTTACTTTGAATAATTGGACTATGGTTGAAATTTCTATTGTTTTTTTTATTTAAGAATGTTTCAAATTTCAATTTATTTTAGTTTTAAATTCATTTTAGTTTTAAGATCCAGAATACTTTTCGAACTAAAGTTTACTATGCTATTTGTCCAGAATAGCTATATAAATCCGCCCTTTTATTTTATCCAACATTTTCATACAAATGTTTCTCACATATTAAATGATTCATTAATTTGACAACAAAAAAATGTTCGCTCTCATATTTTATAAAAAAATTGTTTATGCAATATATTTTTAATTATATAAATATTAATGAACTTAATAAATATATATAAATTTGAAAAGTAATAGTGACAATCATATAATATAAATCCCGACGGATCCCGTGCGATAGCACAGGTATCCCACTAGCTTTAAAAGTAACCAAAGATCTGGTGACATGTGCCCTGGAATTTAAAAATAATAAAAATAAGAAAACAAAGAAACAATGAACCAAATGAGAAAAAGCAAAATAACAGGTTCAACAACCCAACTGTTCTTCTCATGCCCAATCTCTCTCTCTCTCAGCTCTCTATTCATCTTATTTTAGAAACACATAAAATGAACTCCTCTATCTGTCTCTCTCTCTCTCTCTCAATCTCTTACTCCCTTCGTCTCATAAAAAGTATCTCATTTGCATTTTTTTTCTGTCTCAAAATAATTGTCCTTTTACAATATCAATGTAACATTTATTATTATTTTTTCACTATCATACCCCTATTTATTAACTTTCACTTTATCCACCCACTTTTTAACTATAATTAATAGGGGCATTTTAGCAAATGATATTAGTTTTATCATCAAAACTAACACATCCAATCATTTTCTTAAGAACCGTAAATTGTTCAAATAGAATTTTTTTTATGAGACGGAGGGAGTATTTCTCTTATGTCATTCTTTCTATCTTTCTCTCGTCTATTTTTTTAATCCTCTCAAACCAAAACAAACATTCAAACATACATAGCTACAATTCAAACAAAAATAAAGAAAACAAATGTATTCAAAATGGATCGGAGGAAAGCGGTTATGGGAGATGTTACTTCGCCATAATTCATCAGTGTCGGCAGGTTGTTGTGGTGGCGTGGTGAAGTGTTAAGTGTGTCACTGGGGTTTGTGGTGGGTGAACAGGGGGAATTTTAGGGTAATTTGTGAAATCATGGTTCATATGATGTTATTGTGGAAGGGGCTCTATTGTGGTGATGTGTGTTTGTTGGTGGATGCGAGTTGAGATGATAGGCAGTGGCCAAATGTGAGTATGTGGTTTCGTGAGGTAAAGAGGAGTTTTCGGTTGGGTGAGGTGAAGTAACCTTAACGTGGTGGAGATTGCTTTTGATATTAGTGGCAGAAGATGGGGTTTGGGTTTGACGAAGATGGAAATGGTTGTGTAGAGGCGCGTGAATTACAATATGTGATTGTTTTCACTGTTTTTAGTTCTTTACTTTTCTCTAAGATTCACAAAAAAGTCGTGCATAATGCTTTTGTGTGTTTGTGAGAGAGATTAGAGGAATGAACTTACTTTTTTTTTCTTTCTAATATTTTTTAGTGCGAGTGGAAAAAGTATGGCAGTGATGAGAAGTCTATGAAGTTGGTGGGGATGAAATTACAATGATGTTATAGTTGTGTAGTATTTTATGGTTGTGTAGTGTTTTGTGGCTGTGTAGTGTTTTCACATGATGATGGTCGTGTATTTTTGAGATTTATGGTAGACAAAAGTGTGTGGTTTTAAGTTTTTTTTGAAGGAGAAGATTATGCGTGAGTGTATGGTTTTATGTTATGTATTTTTTAGAGGTTGTGTTGCAGTAACACCAAAAATGGAAGAAAAAGAGATAGGTTATATTGGTTGCTATGATAGATTGGCCATTAAAATAAAGTGAGAGAGAATTAGTGTGTGATTGGGTCTTGAGAGTGAGACGTGGGAAATGTGGATTAAAGCATGTTACTATAGCATAAAAAGAGGAAACTTTTTCTTTTTCCTCTTATTAGTGAGAGAGAGTTAATCATATATTGGTGCGTCATTTTTTCTATTGGTGTGGGTTTCTTGTTCTCTCAATCATTGTCAAATGCTACTATATATATAGGGGATACTTTAGGGTTGCAAATTTCATAAAATGTCCCAAAACCCTTAGATATTTTGTCTATATATTTTATATGCTAAAGATAAAATCAAGCAATAAAATCAATCTTTTTTCAATAAAAGAAAATAAAATCAAATTGGTTAATTATTTGCCTCTATTTATTTATCTTTTGACATTTTGATTAAAAAACAAAAATAAAATGAATGAAAATGAACAAAAGTCATGCGCGAAAACGTGCAAAAAAAATAAACTTAACGCATTAAAATAATCTACACGAAATAAGGTTTTGCAAAACAGACAGTTAAAGATCAATTTTTACAATAAAAAATGCTCGGTTGAAAAGACTCATGTTGATCAAAGTGCGAGCACGATGGGAATAGAAAAAAATTAAATGAGCATGTTGGGTTAAACTACGCGAATCGTAGATCAATAAAACATACATCTGCAAGCCCAATCTCAAAATTTTCCTCTCGCTCATTTTACGTGCATTTGAAAATTGATTTAACTAGTTTGTCTATAAAACTGAAATTTTATTCTGGTCGATTTTTGAAGCGTTATGCAAAAAGGAATGCATGTTATGATATCCAGATGATGCAAATGTCATGATGAATGTTTCGATTTATTGATTTATGGGCAAAATTGGGATTTGGCAACTGCCCTTATTTAAATATCTTCGACCAGAGAAAATGAAGAAGGTCACTCTTCATATGATCGCGGTAGGAGATAATTAAATACTAAAGAATCTAAATTTTGTCCCTTGATAAAATGAAATAAAATAATATGATATGTTATGAGTTTATGAAAGCTTTTTCTTACTGGGGATATGAAATGTGAAGCAAATTCTTTAGGGATTGTTGACATGGCATATAAATGAGGTTTGTTAGGGAACAAAATGAGATAAAGGTGAAATGACTTACTAGAGATACTTTGAGGAAAATAGTTTTTTCTGGCTTCTCACAGAACCAAAGAAACAAATTCTAGAAATACGTCAGAATGACAAACACGTTCGACAATACATCGGATAAAAGAAACAAATTCTGGAAATACACCAGAATGACATACACATTCGACAATACATCAGATAAAAGGAATAAATTACAGAAATACATCAGAATGACAAACACATCTGACAATACATCGAATAAAAGTAACAAATCCTGGAAATGTATCAAAATAACATACACATCTGACAATACATCAGATAAAAGAAACAAATTATAGAAATACATATGAATAATAGACACATCCAACAATACACTGGATAAAAGAAACAAATTCTAAAAATACATCAAAATGACATACACATCCGACAATACATCAGATAAGATAAACTAGTTCTAGAAATACATCAAAATTACAAAACACAAAACTCAAAACACAAAACTCATATGGAAATACATCAGAGAGACAAAGGTATAATCCGGAAATACATTGTATAAGTTCTGAAAATACCTCATAACACAAAACTCACTTGTCAATACAGCAGAAAGACAAAGGAATAATTAGGAAATACATCATATAAATTCTAGAATAACCTCATAACACAAAACTCATCTGGCAATACATCAGAGAGACAAAGGAATAATCCGGAAATACATCGCATAAGTTCTAGATATACCTTAGAACACAAAAGTTATATGGAAATAAATCAGAGAGATAAAGGAATAATCCAGAAACACATCATATAGTTCTGGAAATACCTCAGAACACAAATCTCATCTGGAAATACATTAGAGAGACCAAGGAATAATCTGGAAATACATCGGATAAATTCTGGAAATACCTCAGAACATAAAAGTCATATGGGAATATTTCAGAGAGACAAAGTAATAATCCGAAAAAAATACATCGGATAAGTTCTGGAAATACCTTAGAACAAAAAACTCATATGGCTATACATTAGAGAGATAAATGAATAATTCATAAATATACCAGATAAAGTTTGGAAATACCTCAAAACATAACTCAGATACAAAAAAGGGGTTATTAAAATATATCAGAACAAAAGGGAGATCCAGGAGTACATCGGATAAACAAAAGAGAAATTGAACCTTACAGAAATATGTGGGATCAAATTCAAACAAACATAAATCAAATTCAAACAACAACAAAGCAAACAAATGTATTCAAAAGGGATTAGAGGAAAAGCGATTACCAGAGATGTTGCTTCGTCAACGGCGAAAAGTTATGGGGTGGCGTGGTGAAGTGTTGAATGTGTCATAGTGGTTTACGCTGGGTGAACCATAAGGAGGTTTAAGAGTGGTTTGTGAAATCATGGTTCAAATGATGTTGTTGTGGAAGAGGGACTGTTGTGATGAGGTGTGTTTGTCGGTGGATACGTGTCGAGATGAAAGGTAGTGGCCGAATGTGAGTAAGTGGTTTCGTGAGGCAAGAAGGAGTTTTCAGTTGGGTGAGGTGGAGTCCCCTTAACATGATAGTGATTTCTCCTGATATCGGTTGTGGAAGTTGGGGTTTGAGTTAGACGAAGATGGAAATGGTTGTGTAGAAGCGTGCAAACTATAGTGTGATTGTTTTCACTTTTTTCACCTTCCTTTTTTTTTGGTTTTTACTATTTTTGAGTGAGAGAGGAAAAAGTATGGTAGAGATGAGAAGTCTATGAAGTTGTCAAAGATGAGATTACAGTGGTGTTATGGTTGCGTAATGTTCTATGGTTGTGTAGTGTTTTGTGGTTGTGTAGTGTTTTCACATGATGATGGTGGTGGTTTTTTAAGATGTAATGGTAGCGAATGTTTTTGGTTTTAAGTTTGTTTAAGAAGAAGACAATAGTAGGTTGAAAAGTGGAAGATGGTTATGTGTGAGTGTATGGTTTTGTGTGGTGTAGTTTTTGGAGGTTGTGTTGCAATAACCCCAAAAATGGAAGAAAAAGAGACATGTTATATTGGTTGTTGTGATAGATTGGCCATGAAAGTAATGTGAGAGAGCATCAATTTGTGATTGGGTCTTGAGGGTGAGACATGAGAAATATGGATTAAAGCATGTTACTGTAGCATAAAGAAGAGGGAATTTTTTCTTTTTCTCTTATTCATCAGAGAGAGTTATTCATATATTGGTGCACCATCTTTTCTATTGGTGTGAGTTTCTTGTTCTCTCAATCATTTGCATATTCCACCATATATATATATATATATATATATATATATATATATATATATATATATATATATGGTGGAATATGCAAATGATTGAGAGAACAAGAAACCCACACCAATAGAAAAAATGGTGCATATATATATATATATATATATATATATATATATATATATATATATATATATATATATATATATATATATATATATATATATATATATATATATATATATATATATATATATATATATATATATATATATATATATATATATATATATATATATATATATATATATATATATATATATATATATATATATATTATATATATATATATATATATATATATATATATATATATATATATATATATATATATATATATATATATATATATATATATATATATATATATATATATATATATATATATATATATATATATATATATATATATATATATATATATATATATATGGGATAATTTGGGTTTGCAAATTTCATAAAATTCCCAAAAACTTAGATATTTTGTCTAGATATTTTATAAGATAAAAATAAAAACAAGGAATAAAATCAATCTTTTTCCAATAAAAGAAAAGAAAAGAAAATAGATTAATTATTTGCCTCTATTTTTTTTTGACATTTTGACAAAACAACACATTTTCACATTTTCACAGGCAAAACAACACATTTTCACAATTTATAACAGTGTTAACCGGTTAACACCCTGGGTTAACCGGTTAACGCAGACAAAACAGCAGTTCCTGCGCTAACACAAGGCAGAATGCAGAGTTCTCCGCATTTTCCGCCGTTGGAGGACTTCCGGACCTCCGATTCCAATTCCGTAAAAAGCTATACGTTCGGAAATTCACAACTAACCCAAACACATATTCAATTACAGCCTAAACACAGTTTCATCCAACGTAATTTTCCAGCATTCATAATCCCAATTAGGGTCAATTCAACGGCTATCACTACCCATGACATGTTAATCTATAATACCCATTAAACGACGATAAACCCCCCTTACCTGAGATAATTCGGCAATCTCTAAGCTTCAAGCTTTTCCGTTCTTCAACCTTTGCTCTCTAGCTCTTCCTCTTTGCCCTTTCTCCATTTCTCTGCAGCTTCTCAGTTTTCACGTAAAACCCTTTTACAAAATGAAAACTCTTTTTCCTTATTCCAACTTATATATTTTCCAATAATTATTATTCCAAAATAATAATAATAATAATAATCCAATAATTCAATTTATTTAATTAAATTAATAAATATATTATTAACTTAAATAAAATAATTCTCTTATTTTATTCGGGGTGTTACAACTCTCCCCTACTAAAAGAGTTTTCGTCCTCGAAAACATACCTCAAGCAAATAACTCCGGATAAGACTCCTTCATCTGACTCTCCAGTTCCCAAGTCACATTGCCACCTGCTGGTCCTCCCCAAGCTACCTTCACCAAGGCAATCTCTTTACCCCGCAACTGCTTCAACTCTCGATCCTCGATCCTCATAGGTGATGTTTCAACAGTCAGGTTATCTCTCACCTGTACATCATCTACTTGGATCACATGCGACGGATCATGAATGTACCTCCTCAACTGAGATACATGAAAAACCTCATGCAAATTCGCAAGTGACGGCGGTAAAGCGATACGATAGGCTACTTCCCCTATCCTCTCCAAAATCTGATAAGGACCAATAAATCGAGGTGTCAACTTCTTCGACTTCAAAGCTCGACCAACACCAGTTATCGGAGTAACACGAAGAAACACATGATCTCCCTCTTGGAACTCAAGTGACTTCCTCCTCTTATCATGATAACTCTTCTGACGACTCTGAGCAATTCTCATCTTCTCCTGAATCATCTTAATCTTTTCTGTAGTCTGTTGAACAATCTCCGGTCCAACCACAGCACTCTCACCGGACTCATACCAACATAACGGTGTCCGACATCTCCTACCATACAAAGCTTCAAACGGCGCCATACCAATGCTCGAATGAAAACTATTGTTGTAGGTAAACTCAATCAAAGGTAAATAGCAATCCCAAGCACCTCCCTTCTCCAAAACACAAGCTCTCAAAAGATCCTCTAGTGACTGAATTGTCCTCTCAGTCTGACCATCAGTCTGCGGGTGATATGCAGAGCTCAATCTCAGCTTAGTTCCCAAAGCCTTCTGCAAACCTTCCCAGAACTTCGAGGTAAATCTAGGATCTCTGTCCGAAACAATACTCGACGGAATACCATGCAAACTTACAATTTTCTCAATATACAACTCAGCTAATTTTTCTAACGGATAGTCCATTCTGATCGGAATGAAATGAGCCGACTTTGTCAATCTGTCAACAATCACCCAAATAGCTTCAAAATTCTTAATTGTCCTCGGCAAACCAGAAACAAAATCCATACTGATACTATCCCACTTCCACTCTGGAATAGCCAACGGTTGCATTAGCCCAGACGGCTTCTGATGCTCAATCTTTGACTTCTGACAAGTCAAACAGGAATAAACAAAACTCGCAATTTCTCTTTTCATTCCCGGCCACCAAAATAACTTCTTCAAATCATGATACATCTTCGTAGCTCCAGGATGAATACTCAACCCACTACGATGTCCTTCCTCAAGAATACTCTTCTTAAGCTCAGTAACATCCGGAATACACACCCGATTACCAAATTTCAGAATACCATTTTCATCAACTCTGAATTCACCACCTTGACCCTGATTCACCAGAGTCAACTTATCAACCAAAAGCACATCGGATTTCTGACCCTCTCTGATCTCATCCAGAATACCACTTGTTAATTTCAACATTCCCAATTTAACACTATTGTGAGTACTCTCACACACCAAACTCAAGTCTCTAAACTGCTCAATTAAATCCAATTCCTTAACCATTAGCATAGACATATGTAATGATTTCCGACTCAATGCATCAGCCACTACGTTTGCTTTACCCGGATGGTAATTCAAACCAAAGTCATAATCCTTCAGAAACTCTAACCATCTTCTCTGTCTCATATTCAGCTCTTTCTGATCAAACAAATACTTTAAACTTTTATGGTCACTGAAAACTTCAAATCTTGACCCGTACAAGTAATGCCTCCATAACTTCAGAACAAATACCACAGCCGCCAACTCTAAATCGTGCGTCGGGTAGTTCCTCTCATGAACCCTCAGCTGTCTTGAAGCATAAGCTATAACCTGCTTATTCTGCATCAACACACCACCCAAACCCAACAATGAAGCATCACAGTAAACTTCAAATGATTCCGACGAACTCGGTAATATCAGAATAGGAGCAGTAGTCAACCTTCTCTTTAACTCTTGGAAACCTCCTTCACATTTTGAGTCCCAAACAAACGCTTGCCCCTTCCTAGTCAACATCGTCAATGGTAACGCCAACTTAGAAAACCCTTCAATGAACTTCCTATAATAACCAGCCAAACCAAGGAAACTTCGAATCTCAGCAACAGACTTCGGAGCTTCCCACTTAGATACCGCTTCTATCTTAGAAGGATCAACAGCAACACCACCTCTTGAAATCACATGACCAAGAAAACTAACCTCTTCTAACCAAAATTCACACTTGGATAGTTTAGCAAATAACTTCTTTTCTCGGAGAACTTCTAAAACTACTCTCAAATGCTCAGCATGCTCTTCTTCAGATTTCGAATACACCAAAATATCATCAATAAACACCACAACAAACTTGTCTAGGTACGGATGGAAAATCCTATTCATATACTCCATAAATACTCCAGGCGCATTAGTCACACCAAAAGGCATTACAGAATACTCATAATGTCCATACCTTGTTCTGAAAGCAGTCTTCTGAATATCCTCAGTTTTCACACGGATCTGATGATACCCAGATCTCAAATCTATTTTGCTGAACACACTCGCACCAACCAACTGATCCATCAAATCATCAATCCTCGGCAAAGGATACCGATTCTTGATCGTCACTTTATTCAGTTGCCTGTAGTCCACACACAACCTCATAGTACCTTCTTTCTTCTTAACCAATAGCACTGGTGCACCCCACGGTGACACACTCGGACGAATAAATTTCTTATCCAACAGATCTTCCAACTGACTCTTCAATTCAGTTAACTCAACAGCAGACATACGGTACGGAGCCATCGATATCGGCCTAGTACCAGGTACCAAATCAATCGAAAACTCAACTTCACGCTCTGGCGGCAATTCATTCACCTCTTCCGGAAACACATCAGGAAAATCACACACCACGGCTAGATCGCCAATCACCAGTTTATCTTTAGCCTCCAAAGTTGCTAACAGCATAAACAACTCTGCCCCATCAGCTACTTCTTCATTCACTTGCCTTGCTGATAGAAACAAACTCTTTCCCTCCTCAATCTCAGGAAAGACCACCGTCTTATCAAAACAATTGATAGAAACTCGGTTAAACACCAACCAGTTCATACCCAGAATAACATCAATCTGCACTAGTGGAAGACACACTAGGTCCATCCCAAATTCTCTACCAAAAATACTCAAAGGACAATTTAAACAAACCGAAGTAGTAGTCACTGAACCCTTCGCAGGAGTATCAATTACCATACTACCAAACATCTCAGATATCTCTAACTTAAGTTTCACAGCACAATCCAAAGATATAAAGGAATGAGTCGCACCTGTGTCAATAATAGCTACAAGAGGAAAGCCATTAATATAACACGTACCTCGGATAAGTCTGTCCTCACTGGAGGTTTGAGTTCCGGTCAATGCGAACACCCTTCCAGTCTGAGATTTCTTTGGCTTCTGACACTGACTTCCAATATGCCCTTCTTCGCCACAATTAAAACAAATCACTTCCTTGTGCTTGCAATCAGCTATTGCATGACCAATCTTACCACAACGAAAACACCTCTTTACTTCAGCAGTGCATACATTACTCTTATGACCAGCCTGACCACATTTGAAGCAAATTATACCAGCAGGAGCACCTCCCCCACTAGCTCTCTGAGCCGGAGCAGCTCTTTGCTTCCCTTTTCCAGCTGGAGCATCATACGGCTTGCCACGATTTTGATGTTGCTTGCCTCTGCGGTCACTGACAATCTTGTAATGAGCATTATTGTCTTCTTCAAATATCCTGCAGCTATCAACCAATTCAGTAAAACTGCGTATCTTCTGATACCCAACAGCCTTCTTAATTTCAGAGCGCAGTCCGTTTTCAAACTTGATGCACTTTGAAAATTCAGCACCAGCACCAGTGTAATGAGGATAAAATTTGGACAGCTCCACAAATTTCGCCGCATAATCAGTGACAGACATGTTTCCTTGCTTCAGCTCAAGGAACTCAATTTCCTTCTTACCACGGACATCCTCCGGATAATACTTTCTCATGAATTCCCTACGGAATACATCCCAAGTAATGACTTCACCTGCCACGGTCAACCTCTCGTGAGTCTCTAGCCACCAGTCATCAGCTTCGACTGCTAGCATGTGAGTACCATACCGAACCTTCTGAGCTGGAGTGCAATCCATAACACGGAAGATTCTCTCAATCTCTTTCAACCATCCCAAGGCTGCATCTGGATCATGCTTCCCTTTAAACACCGGCGGATTCTCTCTTTGAAAAGTCGCCAAGCTACGTGATCCAGCATCCCCACCAGCATTTGGCAAGTTCTGCACAGCTTGTGCCATCGCTTGCATTGCGGCAGCCATTGCAGCGTCATTCCTTCCAGCCATTCCAACTTATCACTACAACACAACTTAAAAGTTAGACTAGTAACAATTACACAATTGTTAGACAGTAACGACACGACGACTGGCCGGACAGACCGACCTGCTCTGATACCACTAATGTAACACCCTTCTAAAATACCCCAATTATTTAATAACAACAACAATATTTATATCAGAGTAATCATGCACCAAGGGTGTCACACAACATTTCACACCATAATAACTGTCATGCTCTTTATTTAATCAAAACAACATTTTTGCAAAATTCGCAGCGGATAGAATCAACCAACCATTCAAAACATATAACGTTTTACAGGTAAAAAGGTTCAACAATCAACAATAAACAATTAAAACATCCCGTCCCGATGTTACATCTATCAGAGCACGACCCACTACGTAGACTACACTAGACTCCAGGCACTAGCTTCTACTCACTCACTGCTCGTTACCTGAAAAATAGTTGTAAGGGTGAGTTCCTCAATCGATATAACAAACATTATAAATTATCATGTTATGTTAAGTAAATTTACACGTTAATCACCCTAATCATATCATGCATTCAGTAACGGCACATCAACTCAAATATCATACTCAATAACAACGTAAAATACAACTCAATAACAACATAAAATGCAACTCAATAACAACACAAAATGCAACTCAAATGAGACTCGACTCGTCATGCATGTGGTACCAATCGGAGTAAAACTCCCAACTTAAAATCATTGCCATTTTAGTGGGCATCAAGGCATAAGCCTTCAACTTTCAACTTAAAATTTGCCAATCCAGGCCAACGTGGTGTGAGCAAAGCTCCAATTTTTGCCAATCCAGGCCAACGTGGTGTGAGCAAAGCTCCGACTTAATGCATATGAAATGTACATGGCATACACGACTTTAAATTCCGACAACATAATAATAACAGCAACACAACAATATTTTCAACATAATCAACTTAAAATCAACGTTGGCTCATCAAGCCTACAACTCAGTATTTTCAACAACTTAACACAACTTATCAACATATTTATATCACCACTTCATAACATAAACTCCACAAAATTACTCATCGAAATCAACGAGAATATGCCAATCACCAATTATGTTCACAACATTAAAATATCAAATTTTCTGATTTCCAACAGTGTTAACCGGTTAACACCCTGGGTTAACCGGTTAACGCAGGACAAAACACACTTTCTGGCAAAACGCAACAGTGTTAACCGGTTAACGCCCTGGGTTAACCGGTTAAGGCAGGCAAAACAACACATTTTCACAATTTATAACAGTGTTAACCGGTTAACACCCTGGGTTAACCGGTTAACGCAGACAAAACAGCAGTTCCTGCGCTAACACAAGGCAGAATGCAGAGTTCTCCGCAGTTTCCGCCGTTGGAGGACTTCCGGACCTCCGATTCCAATTCCGTAAAAAGCTATACGTTCGGAAATTCACAACTAACCCAAACACATATTCAATTACAGCCTAAACACAGTTTCATCCAACGTAATTTTCCAGCATTCATAATCCCAATTAGGGTCAATTCAACGGCTATCACTACCCATGACATGTTAATCTATAATACCCATTAAACGACGATAAACCCCCCTTACCTGAGATAATCCGGCAATCTCTAAGCTTCAAGCTTTTCCGTTCTTCAACTCTAGCTCTTCCTCTTTGCCCTTTCTCCACTTCTCTGCAGCTTCTCAGTTTTCACGTAAAACCCTTTTACAAAATGAAAACTCTTTTTCCTTATTCCAACTTATATATTTTCCAATAATTATTATTCCAAAATAATAATAATAATAATAATCCAATAATTCAATTTATTTAATTAAATTAATAAATATATTATTAACTTAAATAAAATAATTCTCTTATTTTATTCGGGGTGTTACAAAGCATACGCCAACCATTCATTTATTCGAGGAACAAAAAGATGTGCGTCTCTCATTCCCTTTTCGTCTAATTCGGAGTTTAAAAAATTATTTGCGGATGACGAATATTCACAGTAGAAACTCTCAAGATAGTGGAAACTTTCAAGAAGAATTCTTGGAGAGAGAGTATTATGTCACCTTCATTTAGATCAAACCTCAATAATTTGATGGTATCTTTCTCTTTCCCTCGTCTCTTTTACTTTATAAGTTATTTTCTTTCCTCTTTATTTCCATGTGTTTCTTTATTCAGCTCCTTATTTCTTTGTTTGTTTTACAAATGATTCTAAGCTATGATTTTCTCAAAGATATTTTTTATAAAACAAAAAATAAAACCTTCACAATTCATGTCTCTCTTGTGTTTTGAGTCACTTGTCCAACACTTGGGTTATGGTTCTCCCATGACCATAGGGATACCTGCAAAATATTGCACTGCAACATTCTAGTCATGGACTTTGAATGAAGTAGAACTTTGCAAATATTTGTAAAAATGATACTTGGACATATCTCATGATCACACTTGTGTAAAGGAGACAGTTAAAAAATTTCCTAGTTGGTTTGACGTTGAGTGTAGGCGATCGCTGGATGTGGATCAACGCCAAATGAGTGGGAAGCCTGCGCTCCTATACGACGTTCATGAATGATGGTCCACCTGTATGTGTATGACAATGAAACGCTTTTATTAGATTGAGTCTATGAATTAAATCGGTCTTAAATTAATAAACTTCTAGTCGACAATATAAGACACATTATTTTTCTTATATAATTTTAATATTTGTGAACCTTCATAAAACACGTCCAATTAAAAGTTAATGTGTCTGAGTCTTTTTATATATGAATTAGTACTGTTTATGAGATTACATTTAAGAAAAATGTTATTTTGACATCCACCTACACCCTATGTCACTTTTATAAATACAATGAAAAGTGATATTACTAATTTTAACTTTTTACATTTTTCGCCTTTCTTCAAAAACAACTTTGGTTAATAATGTGTAAAAATTTGTTTAATATAATATATAATTTGATTAATATGTATATTGATGTTAAAAAGTAGTATTCAGTGAAAAAAATTTGATTAATTGAGGGTAGTAAATTGATTATTATAGTTTATAACTTGAATTATTGAGTGGTCTGACATAGAAAAATAAGTGTTATGTGATAAATCAATTTTAATTAATGATATGTATAAGATTGGTTAATATAGTTTATAATTTTGTTAATGAATTTTCAATCATGATTTTTTTAAAAGTAAAATAAAGTTAATTAAAGGAGCGGGAAAAATTGTTAATATCATTAATAAATTATAATTAAAATAAGTGGTTAAAATATATTTTTGTAGTTAGTGCATTAGTAAAGTTGGGTAATGACATCAAATTTTATATCTGTGTTATAAAAGTTTAAAATTTGTTTTTTTATAAATAATATTTTTAATTTCAGAAATGTTTGAAGAAAAAAACAGTCTTCAGGTATAACTACGATGCGATGAATAATGGCGTTAAATTTTGGTGTACACTAAAGGTAACAAACAAAACAATAAAATGAAATTATTATTGTGATTGAAACTCAAAATCTATGATGAAATAAAGGCCTAGTGATATTGCTGATGCAATAAAGAACAGTGTTACAAAGTTCAACCTTAAACATCAACTAACTGTTGTCAAGCCTCTTAAGTCCTAAAGCCCCTTCAACATAGCTGAACATTTGTGTTTGTGTTTCTTCTTTTTGAAGGATTCAATTATCTCAGCAATCTCATGGTTTCAACTCATGCAATACTTGATGCAGCATCTGAAACTTGGAAGTTGTTAACAGCATTCTGCAGATGTATGTGCTTCAAAAGATGAAGAATTTGAGGTTTCTTGAACTGAGATTCTCAGGCACTCTTCTCCTTCCTTCTTGTACATTCAGAAAGTTAAAAACGTGCTATTATTCATTAGTAAAGAAAGCAAACTCGTAGACACTAATTCTAGAAGTTCTAGTTTAAAAGTGTAAATTTCAAGGTTCTAATATAACGGTCCGTTACCGCAAAAACGGCAGCGACAAAACGGTATTAGAAGGTGCTGATACCGATACTGTTATTCATCGTTTTTATGCAACACAGTTACGGACCGAAACCATGAAATCCTTTACGCGACCAGCGACAGTTAAACCTTTCAATTATAGAAAAATAATAAAGAAATAGTATAATTTAAATACCTCTTATTTCTTTGTCTGGTAAGGAGAACAAGAAATCCAAAGCCTATAATGATTGCAACTTTTATTACCTGAGAGATGAAAGTGTTAAATGTTACTAAAGAAAAATTTCATACAAATTTCATACAAAATCAATGATCAAATTTGGACCACTGTTGCAAATATGAAAACAGTGATAACGTTGGTGTTAACCTGATTAAATGGTCCTCCAGAATTTTCATCTGCATTATCATCATCAGAAATATTGGTTTTTGATTCTTCTATTTTCTGTATTTTTTCATACTTGCTTCCATCAGTTTCAGTTTCAATATATGCTGCATTCTGTTACACAAATATAAAGTAAAATACAATATTTAACCAAAAGAATCTCTAAAAACACTTTTATACCTTTTTCAAATTTTCTATTTTTGCGAATATCCTGGCCTCAGAATTTTCAAAAGGGTGATGGTTTTTATCTAAGTCCTTCTCAATACATGATTCATAAGAAACTCCAGAGTCATATGTCGATGTTCTCGTCGAATTTCTGTAATCTTTCCCTTCCTCTTGATCTCTACTACATGCTGCATTTTCATTTGTCTCTTCCTCTTGATCTTTATTTCTTGCATTTGAATTCATTTGTCTTTTCGGTATATGAATTTGCTCTTTACTTTCTTCAATATTTTCTGGAACTTCTTGTAAGTCTTTTACCAAAGAAGCACTTTTCGACTTTTCTTGCTCCATGTTCAACGACTTATCTTGCTCCAAATGCCGAGTCCCCGAAGAATCTCTCTTTTCAATTGGACTCGCTTGATATTTTGTTGGAGGTGGTTTAATATGAGGCCTCATATCCTGTGTCAAAATTCACTTGTTGAAAAACTTGCAAAAAGTATTGATCATACTGTAAGAGCACAAGTGCACAACACTCATGCCGTGTTTGGATGAACATTTTAGTCCAATGCGCGTATCATGTGCTTATGTAGAAATTATAAGTCAAATTGTTTTCATATAAGCTAGCAATCCTAAGAGAAGTTATAAATGTCTTAAGTAGTTTCTAGAAGTTCTTCCGAACAATCTCACAAGTGCTTATGCTAGCATATATAATCAAATAAACCAATCCAAACAGACCTAAATATACCTTAGGTAAACCACTTTCAAAAGCACTTATCATTTTCTTAACATTGCTAGGAGTTCTTCCTAGTCGAGCCTTCTTCTCCGAGTTTGGAAGACTAACATCCTCTTGATTATCTTGTATTGGAGTATTTGTTGAGGAATTAACTTTTTCAGAGCTTAACAAAAAGACCATTTCTTCTGAATCAGTAGCTTTCTGAGGATGATTCTCAGATGGCGGCTGATTGGCAGGCTTCTTACCTCCATCCTCTAATTGAATGAGATTAACTTCTTCTGATACAGGTTTTATTGATGCGGTCTTCTTATATTGATCTGCAATGTTCTAAAACATGTAAAATGACCATTAAACAAACAATAGTACATTTTCCATGTCTTCTTATTGGGATCAAAAGAGAAATGAATCACTGACGAAGAAATGGACACAAGTATGGAACTCGAATCCCTGCAGTCATTGATAAACCAGACGGTCACAGATCCTTGACTGCAGGGAATTCGGGTTCCCAAACATGACAATAACACGTAGACACCAATAGTAATTTAAGAAAATGAAAGTGATTAATGTTGAAATTTTTGTCATACACAAACATGTGTTTGATACATGACACGTCTTTAATCTGAAGTGTCTGTGTTACATAGAAAGAAATTATGGCAAATTGATTAATCCTTAACTGAGTTTAGCTGTTTCTGTTCAAGCTCAGCCTTAGCCTCAGCCTCAGCAACATTTGTAATGGAACTTTCTCTGTCATTGGAGAAATCAACGGGACTTCGTAATTGAGAAGCTTCTTCATGTTGAAGGTATTGCTTTGGTGATGATTCTTGAGAAGATGGAGCACTTAAAACATCAGGAAAAAGCCTTTGAGGGAATGCATGTAGGACCAAATTCATAACTATCAAAATTCTTCTGTTATTTTATCATTTTATTTCAGATTCAGATGTCTATTTTTATAATCAGATAAGTAAGATCAAACCTGAGACCTCATCACTAGCGCGGAAAGGTAACCCCGCATTGCGAATAGTCATATTTCTTTCACTTTCTGCACCTCTTTTACTGCTATTAAGAAGCCCCTCCTGTTTTTTCTTTAATGCAGATTGTCTCTAACAAATCATAAAAGAAAAGTTAGTTTGAACACAAAGTGACCAAGGCCTATAATTCGCAATGTTTACGAAACTTGAGAAATGAGTACCATCATACGAATTCTGTCGCGCTCTTCATCACTTAGTACAACCTGTAGTCTCAAATGCAAGTAACCTTCCCCGAGCGGAAACGTGTCTTCCCAAACACCTTTCTCTAATATCATTCTGATATATACTCCTGCCAGTTATTTACTGCATCATGTTAGAAACTTTGATCAAATTCGAAAAAAATATTAAACGATTTTATCAATTGGAATGTTATCAATCAAAGATAACTATATATAACCTGCACGCGATAGTTCATTCCCTTCGGAGTCATGAATTTTGAAAATCAAATCGTCACGGAGACTAGCTATGGGACTGAAACATGAAAACAAACAGTTCACAACACCGAAATTGGTATAACCTAAAAAAATAAAGAGTTTTTGAATTAATCTTACAAGGAAAAGCTTCCTTTGTCACTGATTTGGTACTCAATTTTCCCCATAGAAGCTGCATTTATCAAACACTATGTTAAAAGTTGATAAAAGAGAGAATAATTAAGGACAAATTTAAAAAAGTAAGAACAATTACATACCTCTAATAGGCGTTGACGAAGAAAACGGAAGATCCATGAATTCAAGAACTGTAAAAAATTGAACAAAGAAAAGTCAAAAAAAAAAAAAAAAAAACCTTGGTTGCTGATATACTTGAATTTTACATACTACATAAAATTTAGCACCTGAAACCAGAATGGTTCCTGGCATTGCAGGGTGCAGAATTGAGTAAAGATTGGCCAAACAAGAGATGGTGTAACTAAACAGTAACTAATATATGTATATACTGAAGTCTTGTTTAGAATAACACAGAATTTTTTTACTTTTTTGTTTAAGTGGTGGGAAGAATGGATATGGTTAGATTTTGGATGAAACCAGCTAGTGTGTGGTCCTTCCATTTATTAGCCATAAAAGCTTGATTGGAAATTTGTAATGTTTGTCTCATTTGTCAGTTGTAGTGACTTGTCCTGTAGCATGCATATAACTACGATTTGAGTATGTCCTGTAGCATGTATCTATAAGAAATTAAATTGTAAAATAATAAAATACTAGATACATAAGTAAATGTGAATCTATGTGCTTGTATGTATAAAGTTGATGTTCTTGCTATGAATCTTTTCAAAAAATTTGATGACGAGAATATCAATGATTGTTAAAGTCGGTGGTAATAGCTTTCTAACTCTTTAACGATGGTAATCCAACTTGAAGATATCTCAAGACTCATTAAATAGGAGATTCAAGATTCCTTTAAAGTGCTTATATAATGGATGAATCAGACAAAGAATATTGAAAGTTTAAAATTTATAAAGAGAGCGACTATGAAAGTTTGCCTGGTCGGTATCTATCGGAGTGACTAGAGTTTTGTGAAAGTATGAAAGTAACTTCTAAAATACTAAGGTAACTCACACACAACCACTTAAAAGCTCGTTTGAACCTCTATTTTAACTATTAAAAAACTTTAAAATGTTTTCAAACCTAAGTTATTTGATTAGGAAACTCTCAGTTTCTTATGAAGTATTTTTTGAACTATCTAATCAATTGGAACATTAAGCCAATCGATTTGAAGAAGAAAAATACATTATATAGTCGATTATGACGGTGTCTTAATGATTGACAATGACTCTCTATCCAAACTTTTCAAAATGAGAAAATATAATCGATTATGATAGTGTCTTAATGATTGACAATGACTCTCTATCCAAACTTTCCAAAATAAGCAAATATAATATATTATTTAGATCATCCAATCGATTGGAATAAAGACCCAATCGAATGGACCATTAAAATTACACATGGATCATTTCCTTTTTAGCTTTCCATTCTCCTACATAAAGGAGGCGTGTAGTTCCTATTAGATTGACCCTTTGGATTGGTTGCATTTTATAAAACAACAACATGGAGAAGTATTCAAAGTGTTCAAGATTATCTAGATTTCTTAAGCTGTATGGAGGTGCATAAGGGACACATGCTGAATGTGATGCTCCAGCATGTCGGCATGACGTATGGGCCTTCCTCAACAGGCGCCAGATTGATATATTTTGAATGAATCTTTTGAGAAGATTCAGTTATATTTTATTGCTTTTATTTACCAATGTGATTATGTGATTTGTTTGACATCTGGATGAAGATTGATTCAGATTTAAATGAAGATTTTAATTTGAAGTTAAATTGAAACAAATCATATCTTGTTGGAGATATTTTTGGAACTAAAAATATCCAATAGAGTCTACATTAATTTTGGACGAAATAAAATCTGAAATCCATGAAGAAAAGCCCATAATTATTATGCTATATAAGGAGCTCAGAACCTACATTGAAAGACAAATAACACATTGAAGATTTTAGAGTGCGAGGGTTTATTTTGAGTCATTGTTATTGGTGTATGTACACATGTATGTTTCAGTAACTTGGCATTGAAGGTTAGTCTAGAGTTGAGTGGTAGTATTTAACATTGATTATTAAGTTGTAATCTCCAATCAAGGGTTGTGTGATTGAGAAGAAAGTGACTAGGTTCTCGTGTTTAAGGGGAATCCTAAATAGAAAGTCATTGGATAATGTTAGGTAGAGACACTGAACAACATATGGTTTATTGTTGCTTCAAGACTAATTTTACTAAACTACTAATAGTGAATTTCCTTTTTGGGTTGTAGACTTAGCCCCCCAGACGTGGGTGTGGTTTCACCAAACTTGGTAAACAATTATCGTGTTATTTACTGTTTTTCTGCTCCTTCATCTAGTACTTGCAATTGTGTTGTTTCTGGTTTAACTTGTCAAAACAGTTGTCTAGGACATTGTGTTCGACATCCGTCCCCTAAGGAACATAATTTAAATTGGAATCAAAGCAGGCACCCTATCTTGTTGAGTGAGCTTCAGGGAAGATAAATTCAGCTCAAATGGAGACAATTAAAGATGGAAGATCAATCAACAAACGACTTGTCTTGAATGACACCAATTATGATTATTGGAAGACAATGATGGGATATGTCTCAAATCCATGGGAAAAAAGCATGGAAAATTGTGATAAAAGGATAGAAACATCCAAGAATCACTTCTGAAGATGGAAACACGAGCTTAAAAACAGAAGCTGAATGGAATGATGCTGGAGATGAGAAAGCTCTTGGAAATTCCAAAGAAGCTTGAGAGAACATGTTCATAACCCAAAGAAGCTTGAAAGATTCTCAAAATTGCGCACTAAGACACATATAAAGTTTGTATGTCAAGGATGAAACTACTTACCACTAAGTTTGAGAATTCGAGGATGAATGAAGAAGAATCAATTTGTGAATTCCACATCAGATTGCATGATATTTCCAACACCTTTTTTTCCTTAGGAGAAAAAATGTCGGAAGAAAAGCTTGCCAAAAAAATTCTCAGATCATTACCTAAGAGGTTTGATACGAAAATGACTGATATTGAATAACCTCAGGAATTGAGTAGTATAAAGGTTGATGAACTTATTGGTTCCCTATAAACCTTTGAGATGTCCATCAATGAAAGGAATGAAAAGAAGAACAATATTTGTTTCCAATACTAAATAAAGTCAATGGGATATAAAAGAGAACTTGGTAGATGATATAGCTCTCCTGAGTAAAAAGTTCAACAATTCCTTGAAATATCTGAACAGAAAGTGGAGGACAAATGTCCAAGACAAAAGGTTTGATATCAGTCCCCAAATCAAAGGCAAGAGTGAAGACAAACCTAATGATGACAAGGGTAATCAATGCTTTAAGTGTGAAGGCTTTGGACACATTAAAGCATAGTGTCATACATTTATAAAGAAACATAAAAAAGGGCTTTCCGCCATGTGGTCTAATTCTAAAACTGAGGAAGAAATTGCCAACATTGGGATGACTTATTCTAGTCGATGTGAATCTGATAGTGAATTCAGTACTGAAGATCTTAATACATAATACATGCTCCTACTCTCCAAATGTGAAGAAATGTGCTTAACCATAGATAACCAGAAGAAAACCATGCCAGTGCTTTAGGAGGAAACAATAAAGCTTTCCTCAACCATCACATGTGTAGAGAAGGAGATTTCATCACTAAACTCACAACTAGAAAACATGTCTCATTCTGAAAGTAATTTAATAGATAGTTCAAATTTACATGATGAAAAAATAAAGTTTGGTGAGTTGTCCAGAGATATGAAAGGAATCAATGTTGGGACGAGTTTAACACCCCGATTTAATTATTCGCATATTTAATTATTTATTTAATTTAATAGAGTAATTTATTTAAATAATTATTTTGTGATGTATGATATGTTTGGCCGATGACTGCATTTGTGGTGGTTTATGTTAATTAATTAGTTTAGTGGAAATTACTTAATTAATAAGAAATTGGAGTGAATATGAATAATTTGGTACGTTTTGTAAATTAAGAGAGTTTAGTGGCGAGTGGAGAGAAGTGGAGTGTTAGTTGGGCTAAATAATAATTTTGGTAAATTAATTAGAATAATATATATTCTAAAAGTTAGAGAAAATTAGGTTGAGAGAACTTTTCAATCAGTACATGAAAACAAGAGACTTTGAGAGAAGAACATTGGAAATGAGAGCTAGAACTTGAGAGAAGGGATCCTTAGGAGTTTGCTATGCTGATTTTTTCTGGAATTAGAAGGTAAAGGGGATTCTTCATCTAAGGGTACTTATATCATGAGAGGGTAGAGAGGTTCCCCTTAACCTTCAATAGGGTTTTATTTTTCTCTATTGATTAATGATAAGTATGATGTATGGATGTTTATGATTCTATTTTTCTATGATTAGGTGTGATGAATTGTTTCTTCTGCTGTGTTTATTGTGTGTTCATGAGTCAAATGGTTGTATGATGAGGTTGTGTTAGGATTGGGGTTTTAGGGCATGACCATGATAGATAAATTTAGGATAAAAATGATGAATTAATGTTATTAAGGGGATACTAGATGTGTTTTTCCTATTAGAATATGATTTTGATGTGTTTTGATAGTTGCAATTGCTACTGGTTTGAGAAGATAAAGATGACACATGAGGAACACATGTGATACTGTGAAAAATATGTTTTTTGGAAAATTTTCCTTAACCAATCAATTGGTTCTTGAGGAGCAATCGATTGGTTCCCTCTTATAACACAAAAAAATTACACAGTAGCTTTGGAACAATCGATTGGTTCCCTTTAAAAATTGAAATAAAATGATTCAGGGAGTTTGGGTCAACCGATTGGTCCCCAATGTCAATCGATTGGTCTTTTGTGTCAATTGATTGTGTTCACTTGTTGTTTTCACCATAAGTTGAGCTACATCACTCCAATGGAGGTGAAATTTGAAGCGTTGGAAAGCTAATGCGTAGAGAAACTACATGGTAAGGTTTGTGAGATGATTGTTGTTCATATGCATGTTCAGTGTGTGAACAATTATGGTCTATCATATGTGTAATTGGGTGATAACTGTACATCCTTAGTTGATGATTGATGACGTGAATGGTTCGAAGTGAGAAATATTCATATTATGTTGATTGAATTATAATCATAGTGGAGTTGTAGTCTTTACTATGTTGTTGCATGATAATTTATAATAAAAGTGGGGTTGCATTCATTATTGTGTTATTGTCATTGCATTATGATATGACATGCGTTATATATTGTCATTATTGTGAAAGAGGCATGTTTGCTAGTTCATAATGGGGACCAGTGATGTGTCCCAAGCTCAAAGTGGGGGCTTGAAGATCAGAGTGGGGGCTTGGGGTTCGTAGAGATTGGAATTCAGTTCGTATGAAGAACCAATTGTTGAGTCGATACCACATGCATATATAGCTAAGTCGTGAGTTCCGTTTAGAATGGGGACCGTGACGAGAACGAGTTGAGTCATTGTTGCATTATATTACATGATGAGGTGGTGCTTGTGTGATGATAAATAATCTTAAATGATTGCATGAATTGGATTGTGATATGGGTGATATGTGAATACTTGGTGTTGGTGTGAATTCTTGATATGTAAATCTATCCTGATTGTTTATGCATTGTTTATTATTTGAATGTAATCTCACCCCTTTTTTGTGTTGTTGTATCTATGCTCCTTTGTAATATAGATAATCAAGTACCTGAGTAGGAGCTTGAGATTGAGGGTAATGTTGTGCCTCTTTAGTTGCTTGTCGTTCTAATCTATAGTGAAGTCACTCTGATATGTAACACGAGGGGATCAGGTTGTACTTTATTTGTCTATGTTGTGTATCCTTCTGTTTGATTTTATTTTGCAATGAACCACCTTTTAAACTAATAATGATGTTGAGGCTTTTTATGCCAAGTGTTATTGTAATTATGTTGATTAACGAATGGTTTAACTTTTTAAACAATGTGGTTCAAAATGATTTTTTATTGTGTGAGTAACATCCTGCTTGGTTCAAAATGATTTTTTAATTACTTATTTGTCGAGTCAGGTAGTAGGGTGTTACATAGTTGTATCAGAGCTGGTCGATCCATTCGACTAGGTTATGTCATGATGTTTATTACCTAGTATGCGACATATGCATGAACACTATCGATGCATGTTTCCTCTAATAGATGTTTGATGATATGCAGAGTAATTGTTGGAAGAAATAATCGTGCAATTGTTGATGCTTTGGACTCAGTCGGTCAGACGCTGCAGGGTTAACAAAATCAGACTAGAGATGAGTTCCATGGATTGGGGAAATTTCATAGAAAAAGTCCACTGACCTTCAGGGGCAAATATGATCCTGAGGGTGCTCAGGCATGAACCATGTATATTGAGAAGATTTTCTGAGGGATGACCTGTACTAAGTAACATATAGTAGTGTTTGGTACTCATATGTTGGTAGAGGAAGTTGAAGACTGATGGGATGATGCGTGCTAGAGACTTGAGGCTGTTGGTACTAAGATTACTTGGGCTATGTTTAGAGCTCATTTTCTAGAGAACTAATTTCCTGAGGATGTGTGTAGTAAGAAGGATATAGAGTTCCTTGAGCTGAAAGAGGGAAGTTTGAAAGTTGTAAAGTATGCTGCGAAGTTTAAGGAACTAGTGAACTTTTGTCCATATTATAACGGTGCGACTGCTGAGGGTTTGAAGTGTATCAAGTTTAAGAGAGGGTTGAGAATACAGATTAGCAAGGTATTGGTTATCAGGAGATTCGTCGGTTTTCTGTACTAGTGAATAAGTGCAAAATTTATGACGTGGATAGTAGATCCCGATCTTCTCATTATAAGAGTTTTAGTAGGAAGAAAGTGAAGGATCAGAGTCGTTGGAAACCGTATAGTACTCCATCTGACAAAGGGAAACAAAAGGCTACACTTGGTTAAAAGATAAGTGGGGATATACTCTTGCTTTTGTGAGATGCTTCAAATATGGTGAGTTTAGACATCATGCTTCTGAGTGCAAGAGCATAATTGTGAATTGCTTCAAATATGGGAAGTCATGTCACTGAGCTGCTGACTGTAGGAGTAATAATCTGACTTGCTTTAACTTTGGGGAGGACGGTCATATTAGTACTCAATATGAGAAACCTAAGAAGGCTCAGTCTAGAGTGAGTTTTTTTTTCTTTAAGTGGAACAGATACTACTACATCTAATAACCTGATTAGAGGTACGTACTTTATCAATAATATTCCTTTGATTACTATTATTGGTATGAGTGCGACACAATCGCTTATATCTGCTAAGTGTGTGTCGAGGTTGAATTTGGAAGTTTCTACTATGAATGGTGGCATGGTCATTGATACCCCAACCAATGGTTCAGTGAATACTTCTTTAGTGTGTTTGAATTGTCCTTTGATAATTTATGGTATATATTTTGGGACTGACTTAGTGTGTTTGCCTCTAAGTCAGCTTGACGTTACTTTGGGAATAAATTAATTGAAGTTAAACCATGTGTCTATAAATTGTTTTGATAAGTCAGTGTAGTTTATTGAATCCAAAGAGAGTATAAAGTCGAGTTTCATGACTGCGAGACAGGTAGAAATGTACTTAAGTCAAAGTGCTCAAGTTTTCATGGTGCTCGCATCCTTGAGTGGGGGAAGCGATAGAATGATTACGGATCTACCTATGGTGTGTGATTTTACTAAGGTGCTCCCATATGACATCAGTGACTTGCTGTCAGAGTGTGAGGTGGAATTTTTCTATAGACTTAGTACTTGGTGCTAGTCCCATATTGATGGCTCCTTATAAGATGTCTACTTCAGAGTTAAGTGAGATGAAAAAACAATTGGAAGATCTGCTTGAGAAGAGGTTTGTTCGACCTAGTGTTTCTCCGTGGGGAGCACCGATGTTATTAGTCAAGAAGTAAGATAGTAGCATGAGGTTATGTGTTGACTATCGACAGCTGGACAAGGTTACTATCAATAACAAGTATCCACTTCTAAGGATTTATGATCTGATGGATAAGTTGGTTGGTGGTTGCATGTTTAGAAAGATTGATTTGCGTCCAGGTTATCATCAGACTCGTGTGAAGTCAGAAGAATTCTGAAGACCGTGTTTAGGACAAGGTATGGTCATTATGAATATTCTATGATTTTGTTCGGTGTGTATAATGCGCATGAGGTGTTTGATGGAGTATACATAGATCAGTTTATGGTTATGTTCATCGAGGATATTCTAATATATTTGAAGTCTGATGAAGAGTGTGTGGAGCATCTGAGAGTTATGTGGTAGCTTTTGAAAGAGAAGAAGTTGTATGCGAAGTTGTCTAAGTATGAGTTCTAGTTGAAGGAAGTGAGTTTCCTTGGCCATGTGATATCTAGTTATGGTATCGAAGTGGACCCGTCGAAGATAGATGATGTGTTGCAATGGGAGACTCTGGTACTGAGAACAAAAGTTTTCTTGGGTTGGTTTGTTATTATTAGAGGTTTGTCGAAGGATTTTTGAATTTGGCATTGCCTTTGACTCAGTTGACTAGAAAGGGTCAAGCTTATGTATGGAATGTTCAGTGTGAAGAGAGTATTCAATAAATCAAGAAAAAGTTAACGTCTGCTCCGATTTTGGTTTTTCCTAGTCCAAGTGAATCCTCTGTGGTGTATTATGATGCTTTGCAGATGGGTTTAGGTGGTGTGTTTATGCATAATGGTCAGGTTGTAGCTTATGCTTCTAGACAGTTGAAGGTTCATGATAGAAATTATCCTACGCATGATCTTGAGTTAACAGTCGTGGTGTTCGTGTTGAAAATATTGAGGAATTATCTGTTCAATTCCAGATTTGAAGTATTCAATGATCACAAGAGTTTGAAGTATCTCTTGAATTAGAAAGAGTTGAATATGAGGCTGGGGAGATGGCTCAAATTCTCAAAGGATTATGATTTTGGCTTGAGTTACCATCTTGGTAATGTCAATTTCGTAGTTTATGCGTTGAGTAGAAAGTCGTTGCATATGTCACTGCTCATGGTTAAAGAATTGGAATTGATTGAGCAATTCAAAGATATGAGTTTGGCATGCGAGGAAACTAATAATAGTGTGAATTTAGGTATGTTAAAGCTGACTATTGGTATCCTTGAGGAAATCATAGAAGGTGAAAAAATAGATTTGGGATTAGTTGACCGACTAGTGTTAATCAATCAAGGTAAATGAGGTAATTTCAGGATTGTTGAGACTGGTGTAATGAGATTCAAAGACAATGCTTGTGTGCCTGATGTTCCCTAACTTAAGAAGACTATTCTTAAGGAAGGACATCAGAGTGGTCTGAGTATTCATCCAGGTGCTACTAAAATGTATCAAGACTTGAAGAAAATGTTTTGGTGGCCAGGAATGAAGAAGGAATTAGTTGAGTTCGTTTATGCTTATTTGACTTTCCAGAAGTCGAAGATTGAAAATCAGAAGTCGTCAGTCTGATGTAACCGTTGATTAATCCTGAGTGGAAATGGAACAACATTTCCATGGACTTTGTGACAAGTTTTTGAAAGAAGGAGAAATGATGTGATTCCATTTGGGTTATTGTTGATACACTGGCTAAATTGACTCATTTCATTCCGATTAAAATCAATTATTCTTTATAGAAGTTAGCCAAGTTTTATATTGAGAAGATTGGTAGCTGTCATGGTATTTCGTCAAGTATTGTACCAGATAGAGATAAGAGGTTCACATCGAGGTTTTAGCAGAGCTTGCAAGAAGCGATGGATACTGAGTTGAAGTTCAGTTCTGCTTATAATCCGCAGACAGACGGTTAGAGAGAGAGGACTATTAAGTTTTTGGAGGATTTGTTGAGAGCCTGTGTTTTGGAGCAGGGAGGTAACTGGGATAGTTACTTATTGTTAGTTGAGTCCACCTACAACATCATTTTCCATTCTAGTATTGGAATGACACCATTCGAGGCGTTGTATGGAAGGATGTGTAGGACACCTTTGTGTTAGTATGACTCTAGCGAGAGTGTGGTACTTGTACCTGAGGTAGTTTAGCAAACTACTGAGAAGATCAAGATGATTCAAGAGAATATGAAAGCTTCGCATATCCTTCATAAGAGCTACCATGATAAGAGGAGAAAAAAACTTGTGTTCCAAGAGGAAGACCATGTGTTCCTGAGAGTTACTCCGGTAAAGGGTGTTGACCATAAGTTGAAGTCTAAGAGACTTACGCCGCGTTTCATTGGTCTGTTTGATATTATTCAAAGGGTGGGAGAGGTGGCCTACCGAGTGGTGTTACCGCCATATATTTTGAATCTTCATGAGGTGTTTCATGTGTCTCAGCTGAGGAAGTACATCCCTGATTTATCTCATGTGATCAAGTTGGATGACGTTCAACTTAGAGAGAAATTGACACATGAGAATTTATTGTTGAGGACTGAAGACCGTAAAGTGAAGCACTTGCAAGGAAAGGAGATCGCTTCAGTGAAAGTTGTTTGGGGGCGTCCTGCTGGTGGTAGTGTGTTGTGGGAGCTCGAGAGTAGGATGAAAGAGTCTTATCCAGTTCTTTACTAGAGCTTTA
Source organism: Lathyrus oleraceus (assembly GCF_024323335.1). Lineage (NCBI taxonomy): Eukaryota > Viridiplantae > Streptophyta > Magnoliopsida > Fabales > Fabaceae > Lathyrus > Lathyrus oleraceus. Next base: position 362,184,425 of record NC_066579.1, on the reverse strand, counting down.
TTAGGTTGAGTGAACTTTATTATCAGTACGTGAAAACAAGAGGCTTTGAGATAATAACATTGGAAGGGAGAACTAGTGCTTGAGAGAAGGGATCCTTAGCAGTTTGCTTTGCTGATTTTTGCTAGAATTTAAAGGTTAGGGAGGATTCTTCATCTAAGGGTGCTTATATCATGAAACTGTAGAGAGGTTCCCCTTATCCTCTAATAGGTTTTTGTTTTTCTCTATTAATTGATGATGAGTACGATGTGTGGATGTTTATCATTGTGTTTTTCCCATTATTAGATGTGATACATTGTTTGTTCTACTGTGTTGATTGTGTGTTCATGAATCAAATGATTGTATGATGAAGTTGTGTGAGGATTGCGGTTTTAGGGTATGACTATGATATATCAATTTAGGATAAAAATGATGAATTAATGTTATTAAGGGGGTACTATATGTGTTTGTCTTATTAGAATGTGATTTTGTTGTGTTTTGATGGTTGCAATTAGAACTTGCTTGAGGAGATAGAGACGAGAGATGAGGAATATGAGTGATACTTTGAAAATTTGGTTTTCTAGAAAGTTTTCCTTGACCAACCGATTGGTCTTTGAGGAGCCATTTGTTGGTTCCCTCTAATAACACGAAAAAGTTTACACAATAGCTTTGGAACAATCAATTGGATCCCTTCAAAAATTGAAAAAAAATGAGTCAGAGAGTTTGGGACAATCGACTGGTCCCTCATGTCAACCGATTGGTCCTCTGTGTCAATTGATTGTTTCACTTTTTGTTTTCTGCAGAACTCGAGCTATGTGACTCCAATGGAGGCGTAGTTTCAAGCATTGGAAAGCTAATACCTAGAGCTACCCCGTGGTAGGGATTATGAGATAAGTTTTGCATAAATGTATGTTCTATGTGTGAATAATTGTGGTGTATCGTATGTATATTGAGTGATAATTTTACATGCTTAGTTGATGATTGATGATGTGAATGGTTGAGAGTGAGAACTATTCATATTGTATTGAGTGCATTAGAGTCAGAGTGGGGATGTAGTCTTTACTATGTTGTTGTATGATCGTTTATAGTTAGAATCGGGTTGCATTACTTACTATGTTGTTGTGTGATCATTTATAGTTAGAATGAGGTTGTATTATTTACTATGTGTAGCGGGGTTTTCGTTACCTTTAGGTTTATTGACTAAACCAAAAGTCAACATACAATTCGAGTCGCTACCGCACTTTTATTTGTCCAAAGGAAAGGCTAAAAAGCGAAAAAAAGCCAAGTAAGAAGTTTTATCAAATAAAAAACTAATAAAAATGTCAGAGATCTGGGTAAGGGGGTTGGTTATGGAATGGGAAGGTTTTACGCACCCAAAACATCCTTAGTACTCTAAGGGAACCCTTTTTGCAAATATGTGTTGTAGGTTGGTACTCAGGTTATGTGCTTTGTCCTGCTATGTTGAATAGGATTTTTGGAAATATTTATGGCACTCAGGTTGTCACAGTATAATGTCATGACTTCTTGTGTGACATTGTATTCAGACAACATTTGCTTCATCCAGACCAGTTGAGAACAACTACTCCCAGCTGCTATGTATTCAGCTTCAGCAGCGGATAGAGATACACAGTTTTGTTTCTTGCTGAACCATGAAATCAGATTGTTCCCCAAAAAGAAGCATCCTCCAGATGTGATTTTCCTATCATCAGCACTTCCAGCCCAGTCAGCATCACAGTAACCAGTCAGCATGGATCCAGATCCATGAGTATACAACATCCCATAGTCACTGGTGCCATTGACATATTCCAGTATTCTCTTCACTTGGTTTATGTGACTGACTTTTGGTTCAGCTTGATACCTAGCACAAACACCTACAGCAAATGCAATGTCAGGTCTGCTTGCTATGAGATATAGCAGACTACCTATCATGCTTCTGTATAGACTCTGATCTACACTGACACCATTTTCATCTTTGGAGATTTTCACATGAGTAGGAGCAGGTGTCCTTTTATGGCTTGCATTTTCCATGCCAAACTTCTTCACAATGTTCTTGGCATACTTGCTTTGAGATAGAAAGATAGAGTCTTCCATCTGTTTGACTTGTAGCCCAAGAAAGTAGGTCAGTTCTCCAACAAGGCTCATCTCAAACTCAGATTGCATTTGTCTAACAAAATGTTCAACCATCTGTTCTGACATCCCACCAAATACAATGTCATCTACATATATTTGTGCCACCATGAGCTTCCCTCCTTCATTCTTCACAAACAGAGTTTTGTCAATACCTCCTTTCCTGTATCCATTGTCAGTGAGGAACACCGTGAGTCTCTCATACCAAGCCCTGGGAGCTTGCTTCAACCCATAGAGGGCTTTCTTCAATCTGTACACATGTTGTGGAAGATTTGGATCTGTGAATCCTTTAGGCTGTTCAACATATACTTCTTCATTTAAGTAGCCATTCATGAAGGCACTTTTTACATCCATTTGAAACAGTTTGAATTTCAGAATACATGCCACTCCAAGCAATAATCTAATGGACTCAAGGCGAGCTACATGAGCAAATGTTTCATCAAAGTCTACTCCTTCAACTTGAGTATATCCTTGAGCTACTAATCTAGCTTTTTTTTTAGTAACAACCCCTTGTTCATCAGATTTATTCATATATACCCACTTTGTACCTATGACATTTACTCCTTCAGGTCTAGGAACCAATTCCCATACTTCATTCCTCTTGAATTGGCCTAACTCCTCTTGCATGGCATTGATCCAGAACTCATCAGTCAAGGCTTCCTTGATATTTCTGGGTTCAATCTTTGACACAAAGCAGCCATGTGAGATCACCTCCCTTGATCTAGTAGTGACTCCTTTCTCTGGATCTCCTATGATAAGATCTTTGGGATGATCCTTCTGAATTCTGATAGAGGGTCCCTTGTTGATTTTGTCATCTTCAGGTTCAGCTTGAGGAGGTCCTTCTTCCTTATTTTTGTCTGAAAAGTCAGCTGGAGAATCATTTAGAGGTGTCTCGACATCGTCTGTGACATCAGTTTGTTGGTCATCAACCACAACATTAATGGATTCCATCAATACATTAGTTATGGAATTAAAGACCCTCTAAGCTCTGCTGTTAGTTGAATAGCCCAGAAATATTCCTTCATCACTTTTGGGATCTGTAACACCCTTCTAAAATACCCTAAATATTTAATTAAAACAACAAATATATACATCAGAGTAAAGGTGCAAATAAGGGTGTCACACAAACACTTCACACCACTCACCATAATAACTGTCATGCTCTTTTATTAATTCAAAACATAAAGCATTTGCACAATACGCAGCGGATAGAATCAAATCAATCATGCAAAACATGTAACACATTACATGTAAAATTATTCAACAAGGTAAAACATCCCGTCCCGATGTTACATCTATCAGAGCATGACCCACTAAGGAGACTACACTAGACTCCAAGCACTAGCTTCTACTCAATCACTGCTCGTTACCTGAAAAATAGTTGTAAGGGTGAGTTCCTCAATCGATATAAAAAGCATTATAAAATATCATGTAATGCTAAGTAAATAACACATTAATCACCCTAATCATATCACACATTCAGTAACGGCACATCAACTCAAATATCATACTCAATACCAACACAATTCATACTCATACTCAATGCCAACACAAACACACGTATAATATTGGAATACATCCATTCATATTATACGCCATACATACATTATGCAATGAGACTCCATGCATGCGGTACCGACTATTCGTGAACATATAGTTCAACCTCACCGATCAAATCCAGATGCGGCTACCAAGCCCACTAGTCCCACTCATTTGAGACCTAGTGACTCACTCACTAATTCCTCACCATGGGAATTAGCTACCACCCCAAGGGCTATGCTATGCACGCTAATCACCTAGCATGCAAACATCAACAACAATCTACAAAGATTTACTCACTAATTCCTCACCATGGGAATTAGCTACCACCATAAAGGCCACAATATGCATGCTAATTCACCTAGCAATGCAACATCATCAACAACAATCCACAATGGACATATGCTCACACTCTAAGCCATAAAACAGTCCATTCACCAACACATGCATAATATATACATTCACAATATTATGCATATTTTCACACATCATCAGCATATTTATCACATAATCATATCATGTCATGCCAAATAATTCAATCACAGTATTAGCACACTCTACTAATACCTATCCTACTCAAAACAACGGGAAATAATCCCTACTATATCACACACCGATATAGGCCAATCGCCAATTATGTTCACAACATTAAAATATCATTTTTTCTAATTTCCAACAGTGTTAACCGGTTAACGCCCTGGGTTAACCGGTTAACGCAGGACAGAACACGCTTCCTGGCCAAATTCAACAGTGTTAACCGGTTAACGCCCTGGGTTAACCGGTTAACGCAGACAGAACAGCAATTTCTCAGAAACCACAACAGTGTTAACCGGTTAACGCCATGGGTTAACTGGTTAACGCAAGCAAAACAGCAATATTTTCACAGTTCATAACAGTGTTAACCGGTTAACACCCTGGGTTAACCGGTTAACGCAAGACAGAAAGTTGTTCCTGCGCTAACACGAAGCAGAATGCAGAATTCTCCGTATTTTCCGCCGTTGGAGAACTTCCAGACCTCCGATTCCGATTCCGTAAAAAGCTATACGTTCGGGAAATCACAACTCACACAAATACAGATTCAATTACAGTTTTCCCATCATCTATTCATCACAATTTTTCAACATTCATAATCCAATTAGGGTCAATTCAACGGTTTATCACTACCCATTACATGTTAACCCATAATACCCATTAAACGACGATAAACTCCCCTTACCTGAGTTAATCCGGTAATCCTTTAGCCTCAAGCTCTTCTCTTCTCCAACCTTCTTCCTCTTGCTCTGCCTCTTTGCCCTTTTCCTCTTTTTGAGCCGTTTCTCTGTTTTCACGTGAAAACTCTTTTTACCAAAAATGAAACTCTTTTTCCTTATTTCCAACTTATATATTTTCCAATAATTATTATTCCAATAATAGTAATAATAATAATAATCCAAAAATTCCAATTATTTAATTAAATTAATAAATATAATATTAACTTAAATTAAATAATTATCTTATTTTTATCGGGGTGTTACAACTCTCCCCCACTAAAAGAGTTTTCGTCCTCGAAAACATACCTCAAGCGAATAGCTCCGGATAAGACTCCTTCATCTGACTCTCAAGTTCCCAAGTCACATTGCCACCTGCTGGTCCTCCCCAAGCTACCTTTACCAAAGCAATCTCTTTACCCCGCAACTGCTTCAACTCTCGATCCTCGATCCTCATAGGTGATGTTTCAACAGTCAGGTTATCTCTCACCTGTACATCATCCACTTGGACCACATGCGACGGATCAGGAATGTACCTCCTCAATTGAGACACATGGAAAACCTCATGCAAATTCGCAAGTGACGGCGGTAAAGCGATACGATAGGCTACCTCCCCTATCCTCTCCAAAATCTGGTAAGGACCAATAAATCGAGGTGTCAACTTCTTCGACTTCAAAGCTCGACCAACCCCAGTTATCGGAGTAACACGAAGAAACACATGATCTCCCTCTTGGAACTCAAGTGCCTTCCTTCTCTTGTCGTGATAACTCTTCTGACGACTCTGAGCAATTCTCATCTTCTCCTGAATCATCTTAATCTTTTCCGTAGTTTGTTGAACAATCTCCGGTCCAACCACAGTACTCTCACCGGACTCATACCAACATAAAGGCGTCCGACATCTCCTACCATACAAAGCTTCAAACGGTGCCATACCAATGCTCGAATGAAAACTATTGTTGTAGGTAAACTCAATCAAAGGTAAATAACAATCCCAAGCACCTCCCTTTTCCAAAACACAAGCTCTCAAAAGATCCTCTAGTGACTGAATCGTCCTCTCAGTCTGACCATCAGTCTGCGGATGATATGCAGAACTCAATCTCAGCTTAGTTCCCAAAGCCCTCTGCAAACCTTCCCAGAACTTCGATGTAAATCTAGGATCTCTGTCCGAAACAATACTCGACGGAATACCATGCAAACTTACAATTTTCTCAATATACAACTCAGCTAATCTCTCTAACGGATAATCCATTCTGATCGGAATGAAATGAGCCGATTTTGTCAATCTGTCAACAATCACCCAAATAGCTTCAAAATTCTTAATTGTCCTCGGTAAACCAGAAACAAAATCCATACTGATACTATCCCACTTCCACTCTGGAATAGCCAACGGTTGCATTAGCCCAGACGGCTTCTGATGCTCAATCTTTGACTTCTGACAAGTCAAACAAGAATAAACAAAACTCGCAATTTCTCTTTTCATTCCCGGCCACCAAAATAACTTTTTCAAATCATGATACATCTTCGTAGCTCCAGGATGAATACTCAGGCCACTACGATGTCCTTCCTCAAGAATACTCTTCTTAAGTTCGGTAACATCCGGAATACACACCCGATTACCAAATTTAACACCATTCTCATCAACTCTGAATTCACCACCTTGACCTTGATTCACCAGAGTCAACTTATCAACCAAAAGCACATCGGATTTCTGACCCTCTCTAATCTCATCCAGAATACCACTCGTTAACTTTAACATTCCCAATTTAACGCTATTGTGAGTACTCTCACACACCAAACTCAAGTCTCTAAACTGCTCAATTAAATCCAATTCCTTAACCATTAACATAGACATATGCAATGATTTCCGACTCAATGCATCAGCCACCACGTTTGCTTTACCCGGATGGTAATTCAAACCAAAGTCATAATCCTTCAGAAACTCTAACCATCTTCTCTGTCTCATATTCAGCTCTTTCTGATCAAACAAATACTTTAAACTTTTATGGTCACTGAAAACCTCAAATCTTGACCCGTACAAGTAATGCCTCCATAACTTCAGAACAAATACCACAGCTGCCAACTCTAAATCGTGTGTCGGATAGTTCCTCTCATGAACCCTCAATTGTCTCGAAGCATAAGCTATAACCTGCTTGTTCTGCATCAACACACCACCCAAACCCAACAATGAAGCATCACAGTAAACCTCAAATAGTTCCGATGGACTCGGTAATATCAGAATAGGAGCAGTAGTTAACCTTCTCTTTAACTCTTGGAAACTTTCTTCACATTTTGAGTCCCAAACAAACGCTTGCCCCTTTCTAGTCAACATCGTCAACGGTAACGCCAACTTAGAAAATCCCTCGATGAACTTCCTATAATAACCAGCCAAACCAAGAAAACTCCTTATCTCAGAAACTGACTTCGGAGCTTCCCACTTAGATACCGCTTCTATCTTAGAAGGATCAACAGCAACACCACCTCTTGAAATCACATGACCAAGAAAACTAACCTCTTCTAACCAAAATTCACACTTGGACAGTTTAGCAAATAACTTCTTTTCTCGTAGAACTTCTAAAACCACTCTCAAATGCTCAGCATGCTCTTCTTCTGATTTTGAATACACCAAAATATCGTCAATAAACACCACAACAAACTTGTCTAGGTACGGATGGAAAATCCTATTCATATACTCCATAAATACTCCAGGCGCATTAGTCACACCAAAAGGCATTACAGAATACTCATAATGTCCATACCTCGTTCTGAAAGCAGTCTTCTGAATATCCTCAGTTTTCACACGTATCTGATGATAACCCGATCTCAAATCTATTTTGCTGAACACACTCGCACCAACCAACTGATCCATCAAATCATCATTCCTCGGCAAAGGATATCGATTCTTGATCGTCACTTTATTCAGTTGCCTGTAGTCCACACACAACCTCATAGTACCTTCTTTCTTCTTAACCAATAACACTGGTGCACCCCACGGTGACACACTCGGACGAATAAATTTCTTATCCAACAGATCTTCCAACTGACTCTTCAATTCAGTTAACTCAACAGCAGACATACGGTACGGAGCCATCGACATCGGCCTAGTACCAGGTACCAAATCAATCGAGAACTCAACTTCACGCTCTGGAGGTAATTCATTCACTTCTTCAGGAAACACATCAGGAAAATCACACACCACAGCTAGATCGCAAATCACCAGTTTATCTTTAGCCTCCAAAGTCGCTAACAGCATAAACAACTCTGCCCCATCTGCTACTGCCTCATTCACCTGCCTTGCTGATAGAAACAAACTCTTTCCTTCCTCATTCTCAGGAAAAATCACAGTCTTATCAAAACAGTTGATATAAACTCGGTTAAACACCAACCAGTTCATACCCAAAATAACATCAATCTGCACTAGTGGAAGACACACGAGGTCCATCCCAAAGTCTCTACCAAAAATACTCAAAGGACAATTTAAACAAACTGAAGTAGTAGTCACTGAACCCTTCGCAGGAGTATCAATCACCATACTTCCATGCATCTCAGATATCTCTAACTTAAGTTTCACAGCACAATCCAAAGATATAAAGGAATGAGTAGCACCGGTGTCAATAATAGCTACAAGAGGAAAGCCATTAATATAACACGTACCTCGGATCAAACGATCACCTGCAAAAGTCTCAGAACCCGATAAAGCGAAGACCTTGCCTCCCGACTGGTTCTCTCTCTTCGGCTTAGGACACTGTGGACTGATATGACCCACCTCTCCACAGTTGAAACAAGTCACAGTCTTCAACCGGCACTCTGCAGCCAAGTGACCACCTTTGCCACACTTAAAACACTTCTTCTCATTACTGGTACACTCATGGATACGATGTCCAGCCTGACCACATCTGAAACACTTAGCAGGGGCACTGGAGTCTCCCCCACTAGGCCTCTTCATCCCACTCTGTCGCTGGAAACCTTTGCCAGCTGCATACGGTTTCCCACGATCATTCTGATTCTTGCCTTTCCTATCAACCCTCTGCTGATAGCTTTCCGCTCTGGCTTTGGTATCCTGTTCAAAAATCCTGCAACAGTCAACCAAATTAGAAAACACTCTAATCCGTTGATACCCAATAGCCTGCTTGATCTCGGGACGCAACCCGTTCTCAAACTTCACACATTTCGAAAATTCCCTAGTAGCCTCATCATAGGGAGTGTAATACTTCGACAGCTCTGTGAACTTAGCAGCATACTCAGTAACAGACCGGTTGCCCTGCTTCAATTCCAAGAACTCTATCTCTTTCTTTCCTCTAACATCCTCTGGAAAATACTTCCTCAGGAATCTCTCTCTGAACACAGCCCAAGTGATCTCAGCATTCCCAGCAGATTCCAACTCAGTGCGGGTAGCAACCCACCAATCATCTGCTTCTTCTGACAGCATATGCGTACCGAACCTGACCTTCTGGTTATCGGCACACTCAGTCACTCGGAAGATTCTCTCGATCTCCTTCAACCACTTCTGAGCACCATCTGGATCGTATGCTCCCTTGAACATTGGAGGATTGTTCTTCTGGAACTCACTCAGTTGACGAGCAGCTCCCATTCCCACAACATTCAGATTCCCTCCAAGTACTCCAGCTAGCATACCCAGAGCCTCAGCAATCGCAGCATCGTCTCTACCTCTTCCAGCCATCTCTATTCTGAAAACCCAACAAGCTAAAACAATAAGTACGGATAGGGTTACACAACACCTATCACATACAGGGAAACAAAATAATTACGACTCGACTCGACCGACTATGCTCTGATACCACTAATGTAACACCCTTCTAAAATACCCCAAATATTTAATTAAAACAACAAATATACATCAGAGTAAAGGTGCAAATAAGGGTGTCACACAAACACTTCACACCACTCACCATAATAACTGTCATGCTCTTTTATTAATTCAAAACATAAAGCATTTGCACAATACGCAGCGGATAGAATCAAATCAATCATGCAAAACATGTAACACATTACATGTAAAATTATTCAACAAGGTAAAACATCCCGTCCCGATGTTACATCTATCAGAGCATGACCCACTAAGGAGACTACACTAGACTCCAAGCACTAGCTTCTACTCAATCACTGCTCGTTACCTGAAAAATAGTTGTAAGGGTGAGTTCCTCAATCGATATAAAAAGCATTATAAAATATCATGTAATGCTAAGTAAATAACACATTAATCACCCTAATCATATCACACATTCAGTAACGGCACATCAACTCAAATATCATACTCAATACCAACACAATTCATACTCATACTCAATGCCAACACAAACACACGTATAATATTGGAATACATCCATTCATATTATACGCCATACATACATTATGCAATGAGACTCCATGCATGCGGTACCGACTATTCGTGAACATATAGTTCAACCTCACCGATCAAATCCAGATGCGGCTACCAAGCCCACTAGTCCCACTCATTTGAGACCTAGTGACTCACTCACTAATTCCTCACCATGGGAATTAGCTACCACCCCAAGGGCTATGCTATGCACGCTAATCACCTAGCATGCAAACATCAACAACAATCTACAAAGATTTACTCACTAATTCCTCACCATGGGAATTAGCTACCACCATAAAGGCCACAATATGCATGCTAATTCACCTAGCAATGCAACATCATCAACAACAATCCACAATGGACATATGCTCACACTCTAAGCCATAAAACAGTCCATTCACCAACACATGCATAATATATACATTCACAATATTATGCATATTTTCACACATCATCAGCATATTTATCACATAATCATATCATGTCATGCCAAATAATTCAATCACAGTATTAGCACACTCTACTAATACCTATCCTACTCAAAACAACGGGAAATAATCCCTACTATATCACACACCGATATAGGCCAATCGCCAATTATGTTCACAACATTAAAATATCATTTTTTCTAATTTCCAACAGTGTTAACCGGTTAACGCCCTGGGTTAACCGGTTAACGCAGGACAGAACACGCTTCCTGGCCAAATTCAACAGTGTTAACCGGTTAACGCCCTGGGTTAACCGGTTAACGCAGACAGAACAGCAATTTCTCAGAAACCACAACAGTGTTAACCGGTTAACGCCATGGGTTAACTGGTTAACGCAAGCAAAACAGCAATATTTTCACAGTTCATAACAGTGTTAACCGGTTAACACCCTGGGTTAACCGGTTAACGCAAGACAGAAAGTTGTTCCTGCGCTAACACGAAGCAGAATGCAGAATTCTCCGTATTTTCCGCCGTTGGAGAACTTCCGGACCTCCGATTCCGATTCCGTAAAAAGCTATACGTTCGGGAAATCACAACTCACACAAATACAGATTCAATTACAGTTTTCCCATCATCTATTCATCACAATTTTTCAACATTCATAATCCAATTAGGGTCAATTCAACGGTTTATCACTACCCATTACATGTTAACCCATAATACCCATTAAACGACGATAAACTCCCCTTACCTGAGTTAATCCGGTAATCCTTTAGCCTCAAGCTCTTCTCTTCTCCAACCTTCTTCCTCTTGCTCTGCCTCTTTGCCCTTTTCCTCTTTTTGAGCCGTTTCTCTGTTTTCACGTGAAAACTCTTTTTACCAAAAATGAAACTCTTTTTCCTTATTTCCAACTTATATATTTTCCAATAATTATTATTCCAATAATAGTAATAATAATAATAATCCAAAAATTCCAATTATTTAATTAAATTAATAAATATAATATTAACTTAAATTAAATAATTATCTTATTTTATCGGGGTGTTACAACTCTCCCCCACTAAAAGAGTTTTCGTCCTCGAAAACATACCTCAAGCGAATAGCTCCGGATAAGACTCCTTCATCTGACTCTCAAGTTCCCAAGTCACATTGCCACCTGCTGGTCCTCCCCAAGCTACCTTTACCAAAGCAATCTCTTTACCCCGCAACTGCTTCAACTCTCGATCCTCGATCCTCATAGGTGATGTTTCAACAGTCAGGTTATCTCTCACCTGTACATCATCCACTTGGACCACATGCGACGGATCAGGAATGTACCTCCTCAATTGAGACACATGGAAAACCTCATGCAAATTCGCAAGTGACGGCGGTAAAGCGATACGATAGGCTACCTCCCCTATCCTCTCCAAAATCTGGTAAGGACCAATAAATCGAGGTGTCAACTTCTTCGACTTCAAAGCTCGACCAACCCCAGTTATCGGAGTAACACGAAGAAACACATGATCTCCCTCTTGGAACTCAAGTGCCTTCCTTCTCTTGTCGTGATAACTCTTCTGACGACTCTGAGCAATTCTCATCTTCTCCTGAATCATCTTAATCTTTTCCGTAGTTTGTTGAACAATCTCCGGTCCAACCACAGTACTCTCACCGGACTCATACCAACATAAAGGCGTCCGACATCTCCTACCATACAAAGCTTCAAACGGTGCCATACCAATGCTCGAATGAAAACTATTGTTGTAGGTAAACTCAATCAAAGGTAAATAACAATCCCAAGCACCTCCCTTTTCCAAAACACAAGCTCTCAAAAGATCCTCTAGTGACTGAATCGTCCTCTCAGTCTGACCATCAGTCTGCGGATGATATGCAGAACTCAATCTCAGCTTAGTTCCCAAAGCCCTCTGCAAACCTTCCCAGAACTTCGATGTAAATCTAGGATCTCTGTCCGAAACAATACTCGACGGAATACCATGCAAACTTACAATTTTCTCAATATACAACTCAGCTAATCTCTCTAACGGATAATCCATTCTGATCGGAATGAAATGAGCCGATTTTGTCAATCTGTCAACAATCACCCAAATAGCTTCAAAATTCTTAATTGTCCTCGGTAAACCAGAAACAAAATCCATACTGATACTATCCCACTTCCACTCTGGAATAGCCAACGGTTGCATTAGCCCAGACGGCTTCTGATGCTCAATCTTTGACTTCTGACAAGTCAAACAAGAATAAACAAAACTCGCAATTTCTCTTTTCATTCCCGGCCACCAAAATAACTTTTTCAAATCATGATACATCTTCGTAGCTCCAGGATGAATACTCAGGCCACTACGATGTCCTTCCTCAAGAATACTCTTCTTAAGTTCGGTAACATCCGGAATACACACCCGATTACCAAATTTAACACCATTCTCATCAACTCTGAATTCACCACCTTGACCTTGATTCACCAGAGTCAACTTATCAACCAAAAGCACATCGGATTTCTGACCCTCTCTAATCTCATCCAGAATACCACTCGTTAACTTTAACATTCCCAATTTAACGCTATTGTGAGTACTCTCACACACCAAACTCAAGTCTCTAAACTGCTCAATTAAATCCAATTCCTTAACCATTAACATAGACATATGCAATGATTTCCGACTCAATGCATCAGCCACCACGTTTGCTTTACCCGGATGGTAATTCAAACCAAAGTCATAATCCTTCAGAAACTCTAACCATCTTCTCTGTCTCATATTCAGCTCTTTCTGATCAAACAAATACTTTAAACTTTTATGGTCACTGAAAACCTCAAATCTTGACCCGTACAAGTAATGCCTCCATAACTTCAGAACAAATACCACAGCTGCCAACTCTAAATCGTGTGTCGGATAGTTCCTCTCATGAACCCTCAATTGTCTCGAAGCATAAGCTATAACCTGCTTGTTCTGCATCAACACACCACCCAAACCCAACAATGAAGCATCACAGTAAACCTCAAATAGTTCCGATGGACTCGGTAATATCAGAATAGGAGCAGTAGTTAACCTTCTCTTTAACTCTTGGAAACTTTCTTCACATTTTGAGTCCCAAACAAACGCTTGCCCCTTTCTAGTCAACATCGTCAACGGTAACGCCAACTTAGAAAATCCCTCGATGAACTTCCTATAATAACCAGCCAAACCAAGAAAACTCCTTATCTCAGAAACTGACTTCGGAGCTTCCCACTTAGATACCGCTTCTATCTTAGAAGGATCAACAGCAACACCACCTCTTGAAATCACATGACCAAGAAAACTAACCTCTTCTAACCAAAATTCACACTTGGACAGTTTAGCAAATAACTTCTTTTCTCGTAGAACTTCTAAAACCACTCTCAAATGCTCAGCATGCTCTTCTTCTGATTTTGAATACACCAAAATATCGTCAATAAACACCACAACAAACTTGTCTAGGTACGGATGGAAAATCCTATTCATATACTCCATAAATACTCCAGGCGCATTAGTCACACCAAAAGGCATTACAGAATACTCATAATGTCCATACCTCGTTCTGAAAGCAGTCTTCTGAATATCCTCAGTTTTCACACGTATCTGATGATAACCCGATCTCAAATCTATTTTGCTGAACACACTCGCACCAACCAACTGATCCATCAAATCATCATTCCTCGGCAAAGGATATCGATTCTTGATCGTCACTTTATTCAGTTGCCTGTAGTCCACACACAACCTCATAGTACCTTCTTTCTTCTTAACCAATAACACTGGTGCACCCCACGGTGACACACTCGGACGAATAAATTTCTTATCCAACAGATCTTCCAACTGACTCTTCAATTCAGTTAACTCAACAGCAGACATACGGTACGGAGCCATCGACATCGGCCTAGTACCAGGTACCAAATCAATCGAGAACTCAACTTCACGCTCTGGAGGTAATTCATTCACTTCTTCAGGAAACACATCAGGAAAATCACACACCACAGCTAGATCGCAAATCACCAGTTTATCTTTAGCCTCCAAAGTCGCTAACAGCATAAACAACTCTGCCCCATCTGCTACTGCCTCATTCACCTGCCTTGCTGATAGAAACAAACTCTTTCCTTCCTCATTCTCAGGAAAAATCACAGTCTTATCAAAACAGTTGATATAAACTCGGTTAAACACCAACCAGTTCATACCCAAAATAACATCAATCTGCACTAGTGGAAGACACACGAGGTCCATCCCAAAGTCTCTACCAAAAATACTCAAAGGACAATTTAAACAAACTGAAGTAGTAGTCACTGAACCCTTCGCAGGAGTATCAATCACCATACTTCCATGCATCTCAGATATCTCTAACTTAAGTTTCACAGCACAATCCAAAGATATAAAGGAATGAGTAGCACCGGTGTCAATAATAGCTACAAGAGGAAAGCCATTAATATAACACGTACCTCGGATCAAACGATCACCTGCAAAAGTCTCAGAACCCGATAAAGCGAAGACCTTGCCTCCCGACTGGTTCTCTCTCTTCGGCTTAGGACACTGTGGACTGATATGACCCACCTCTCCACAGTTGAAACAAGTCACAGTCTTCAACCGGCACTCTGCAGCCAAGTGACCACCTTTGCCACACTTAAAACACTTCTTCTCATTACTGGTACACTCATGGATACGATGTCCAGCCTGACCACATCTGAAACACTTAGCAGGGGCACTGGAGTCTCCCCCACTAGGCCTCTTCATCCCACTCTGTCGCTGGAAACCTTTGCCAGCTGCATACGGTTTCCCACGATCATTCTGATTCTTGCCTTTCCTATCAACCCTCTGCTGATAGCTTTCCGCTCTGGCTTTGGTATCCTGTTCAAAAATCCTGCAACAGTCAACCAAATTAGAAAACACTCTAATCCGTTGATACCCAATAGCCTGCTTGATCTCGGGACGCAACCCGTTCTCAAACTTCACACATTTCGAAAATTCCCTAGTAGCCTCATCATAGGGAGTGTAATACTTCGACAGCTCTGTGAACTTAGCAGCATACTCAGTAACAGACCGGTTGCCCTGCTTCAATTCCAAGAACTCTATCTCTTTCTTTCCTCTAACATCCTCTGGAAAATACTTCCTCAGGAATCTCTCTCTGAACACAGCCCAAGTGATCTCAGCATTCCCAGCAGATTCCAACTCAGTGCGGGTAGCAACCCACCAATCATCTGCTTCTTCTGACAGCATATGCGTACCGAACCTGACCTTCTGGTTATCGGCACACTCAGTCACTCGGAAGATTCTCTCGATCTCCTTCAACCACTTCTGAGCACCATCTGGATCGTATGCTCCCTTGAACATTGGAGGATTGTTCTTCTGGAACTCACTCAGTTGACGAGCAGCTCCCATTCCCACAACATTCAGATTCCCTCCAAGTACTCCAGCTAGCATACCCAGAGCCTCAGCAATCGCAGCATCGTCTCTACCTCTTCCAGCCATCTCTATTCTGAAAACCCAACAAGCTAAAACAATAAGTACGGATAGGGTTACACAACACCTATCACATACAGGGAAACAAAATAATTACGACTCGACTCGACCGACTATGCTCTGATACCACTAATGTAACACCCTTCTAAAATACCCCAAATATTTAATTAAAACAACAAATATATACATCAGAGTAAAGGTGCAAATAAGGGTGTCACACAAACACTTCACACCACTCACCATAATAACTGTCATGCTCTTTTATTAATTCAAAACATAAAGCATTTGCACAATACGCAGCGGATAGAATCAAATCAATCATGCAAAACATGTAACACATTACATGTAAAATTATTCAACAAGGTAAAACATCCCGTCCCGATGTTACATCTATCAGAGCATGACCCACTAAGGAGACTACACTAGACTCCAAGCACTAGCTTCTACTCAATCACTGCTCGTTACCTGAAAAATAGTTGTAAGGGTGAGTTCCTCAATCGATATAAAAAGCATTATAAAATATCATGTAATGCTAAGTAAATAACACATTAATCACCCTAATCATATCACACATTCAGTAACGACACATCAACTCAAATATCATACTCAATACCAACACAATTCATACTCATACTCAATGCCAACACAAACACACGTATAATATTGGAATACATCCATTCATATTATACGCCATACATACATTATGCAATGAGACTCCATGCATGCGGTACCGACTATTCGTGAACATATAGTTCAACCTCACCGATCAAATCCAGATGCGGCTACCAAGCCCACTAGTCCCACTCATTTGAGACCTAGTGACTCACTCACTAATTCCTCACCATGGGAATTAGCTACCACCCCAAGGGCTATGCTATGCACGCTAATCACCTAGCATGCAAACATCAACAACAATCTACAAAGATTTACTCACTAATTCCTCACCATGGGAATTAGCTACCACCATAAAGGCCACAATATGCATGCTAATTCACCTAGCAATGCAACATCATCAACAACAATCCACAATGGACATATGCTCACACTCTAAGCCATAAAACAGTCCATTCACCAACACATGCATAATATATACATTCACAATATTATGCATATTTTCACACATCATCAGCATATTTATCACATAATCATATCATGTCATGCCAAATAATTCAATCACAGTATTAGCACACTCTACTAATACCTATCCTACTCAAAACAACGGGAAATAATCCCTACTATATCACACACCGATATAGGCCAATCGCCAATTATGTTCACAACATTAAAATATCAATTTTTCTAATTTCCACTAGTGTTAACCGGTTAACGCCCTGGGTTAACGGGTAACGCAGGACAGAACACGCTTCCTGGCCAAATTCAACAGTGTTAACCGGTTAACGCCCTGGGTTAACCGGTTAACGCAGACAGAACAACAATTTCTCAGAAACCACAACAGTGTTAACCGGTTAACGCCCTGGGTTAACCGGTTAACGCAAGCAAAACAACAATATTTTCACAGTTCATAACAGTGTTAACCGGTTAACACCCTGGGTTAACCGGTTAACGCAAGACAGAAAGCTGTTCCTGCGCTAACACGAAGCAGAATGCAGAATTCTCCGCATTTTCCGCCGTTGGAGAACTTCCGGACCTCCGATTCCGATTCCGTAAAAAGCTATACGTTCGGGAAATCACAACTCACATAAATACAGATTCAATTACAGTTTTCCCATCATCTATTCATCACAATTTTTCAACATTCATAATCCAATTAGGGTCAATTCAACGGTTTATCACTACCCATTACATGTTAACCCATAATACCCATTAAACGACGATAAACCCCCCTTACCTGAGTTAATCCGGTAATCCTTTAGCCTCAAGCTCTTCTCTTCTCCAACCTTCTTCCTCTTGCTCTGCCTCTTTGCCATTTTCCTCTTTTTGAGCCGCTTCTCTGTTTTCACGTGAAAACTCTTTTTACCAAAAATGAAACTCTTTTTCCTTATTTCCAACTTATATATTTTCCAATAATTATTATTCCAATAATAATAATAATAATAATAATAATCCAAAAATTCCAATTATTTAATTAAATTAATAAATATAATATTAACTTAAATTAAATAATTATCTTATTTTTATCGGGGTGTTACAGGATCCATCTTCCTTCTTTGCTCATGATCAACCAAGATATAGCATTTGCTACCAAATACATGGAAGTATTTGACTGTAGGTTTTCTTCCTTTCCAGACTTCATAAAGGGTTGTGGGAGTCCCTTTCTTTAATGTCACTCTGTTGTGAACATAGCAGGCTGTGTTCATGGCTTCAGCCCAAAAATGGTAGGGCAATTTCTTAGCATGAATCATAGCTCTGGCTGATTCTTGGAGAGTCCTATTTTTTCTTTCCACCACACCATTTTGCTGGGGAGTGATGGGAGATGAGAACTCATGATGAATTCCTTCTGAAGAGCAAAATTCAGCAAATTTGTTGTTCTCAAACTCCTTCCCATGATCACTTCTAATTTTGACAACAGGACTTTCTTTTTCCCTTTAAAGTTTCAGACAAAGCTCCTTAAAGACTTCAAAAACATCAGATTTTTCTCTTATAAAATTGATCCAGGTGTATCTGGAGAAATCATCCACCACCACATATGCATACTTCTTCCCACCAAGGCTTTCTACTTGCCTGGGTCCCATCAAGTCCATATGAAGGAGTTCCAAGACTTTGGTAGTGGTGTCATGTCTGAGCCTCTGGTGTGACATCCTTGTTTGTTTTCTAATCTGACATTCTCCACAGATTTTTCCCTCATCAATTTTTAAGTTGGGAATTCCTCTAACAGCTTCAACTAATATGATCCTCTTCATACCTTTAAGGTGTAGATGGCACAATCTTTGATGCCATATCTTCACTTCTTCCTCTTTGGCTAAGGTACACATTGAAGAGTATCCAGTTTCTTGAGAGCTCCACATGTAGCAGTTGTCTTTGGACCTAACTCCCTTCATGATTACTTTATTTTCCTTGTTAGTAATCAGACATTTAGTTCTGGTAAAGTTTACATTCAGACCTTGATCACACAGTTGACTGATGCTTATAAGATTAGCAGTTAGTCCCTTAACAAGTAGAACATCGTCAAGGTCAGGAACTCCAGGGCAATCCAGCCTACCCATTCCCTTGATTTCACCCTTTGCACCATCACCAAAGGTAACATAACTCATGGCATGAGGGTGAAGTTCAGTTAGCAGATTTTTGTTCCCAGTCATATGTCTAGAGCAACCACTGTCAAAATACCAATCTTCTTTGGCTGAAACTCTGAGGGAAGTGTGAGCTATTAGACTTGTAACCTTTGTCTTAGGAACCCATTGCTTTTTGTTGACAGTCCTGTGATGCTTGGATCTTGATTAGTATTGAGACTGAGCAGGGCCAGGATAACCATATAGCTTATAGCAGAAGGGCTTCAGGTGGCCAAATTTTCCACAGTATTGGCATCTCTAGCTTTGATGTTTCCCTTTCTGCTATTGTGACATCTGATGTGACATCTCAGGTTTGCTTTTAACATGGCTGCACTTAGGTTTGGATTTTGGTTTGCAACCAGTGTAACTGCGCTCAGCCTTGAACCCAATGCTAGATTTGTTTCCTGTTATTTGGCCAGTCTGGAGAATCTTGTCTAAGATGGTAGATCCATTGTTAAGCATTCTTACATACTTAGTCATCTCATCTAGTTTGGAATTCAAGAATACAACTTCAGTCTTCAATTTTGAGATGGTTTCCACATACTCTTCCTTTTCATTTTCCAGCTGAGTTATCACTTTCTTCTGGCTTTCAACTTGTCTTCACACTCCTTCACTTCTGTGGCACAACTCTTTAAAGGTTCTTTTATCATCAATTGACTCTTCCTCAGACCCCCATCTTCCTGTCAATGCAGTCACATGGTTTGTAGCTTCTTCTATTTCACTTCCATCAGACCAAAAGGCAACAAGACTCCTCTTTTGTTTCTTGAGGTAGGTCCCACATTCAGTTTTAATATGACCATACCCATTACACTCATAGTACTGAACTTCTTTGGGCTTTTCTTCAGACTTTGTTTTCTTACCAAAGCTGTTGGATTTACTGATGTCAGATGCGATGTTCTTGACATTGCCCTTTGCTCTCACATCTACCTTTTTCATCAGTCTGTTGAACTGTCTTCCCAGCATTGCTATCTCATTTGCCAGATCTTCATCAATATCTTTACCACCTTCCTCATCTTCCTCTTCAGTGTTTGACATGAATGCTATGCTCTTGGCTTTCTTTTCAGCTCCATCACATATTCCCATGTCAAATGTTTGGAGGGATCCAATTAGCTCATCAACTCTCATATTTGAGATGTCTTGAGATTCTTCTATGGCTGTTACTTTCATAGCAAATCTCTTGGGGAGTGATCTGAGTATTTTTCTTACTAACTTTTCATCTGACATCTTCTCTCCCAAAGCTCTAGAGGCATTGGCAATTTCAAGGATACTCATGTAAAATTCATGAATATTTTCATCTTCTTTCATCCTTAAGTTTTCAAACTTGGTGGTGAGAAGCTGTAGTCTGGACATTTTCACTCTAGAGGTGCCTTCATGAGTGGTTTTGAGAATGTCCCAAGCATCTTTAGCTACTTCACAGTTGTTTACTAATCTGAAGATGTTCTTGTCCACTCCATTGAAGATGGCATTCAATGCTTTAGAATTTCCAAGGGCTAGGTCATCCTCCTCCTTGGACCATTGTTCTTCAGGCTTTTTCTCAGCAGTGGCTTCTCCTTCTTTAGTAACTACAGGGTGCACCCAGCCTGTCAACACAACCTTCCAAGCCTTGTTATCAAGAGATTTTAGAAAGGCTACCATTCGAGGTTTCCAATAGTCGTAGTTTGAACCATCCAAAATTGGTGGCCTGTGAACAGATCCTCTATCTCTCTCCATTGTACCAGAAAGTATTGCCCCTAGATCTCACCCAGAACCAGAGCAGGATGCCTGCTTTGATACCAATTGAAATTCTGGTATCAGATATGAGATGTCGAAGGTAATGTCACGACACTAATATCTGAGTAATGCAAACAGAATAAAGATAGTGAATAGTAATGCAAGATACACAAGCAATTGTTAACACAGTTCGGTCCAATTCACCTACATTTGGGGGCTACCAAGCCAGGAAGGAAATTCACTAAAATAGAATCAGTTCAAAGACTCTCTGTACACTTCAACAAGTTACAATCTTTCTCACCTAATCTCTACCCGTGCAATTTCTACCTAAGCACTCTTAGATATGAGAACCCACTCACTTCCCTAAAATCACACCTGTGATCTTAAACAACAATCCCTTGAGAAAAGAAAACACTTTTCAATAACACACTCTTGATTTTACTTCACAGTTTCAATCAAGAAGACACACTCTTGATCTTGCTTAACAACTTTGATCAAGAAAACACACACTTGATCTTGCTTCACAGATTTGATCAAGTAGACACACACTCTTGCTTAACAGTTTCAGAGTAACAAATTACAACCACAAATCAGTCCAATTTAATCATCAAAAGATGACTTGAATGGCTTACAAGTCTCCCGACTAAACAAACATAAACCCTAGCTCTCTCTCTCTCTCTATATTTCGCTTAGTATTGATTGTGTTGTAAAACATGTTTTCTAGGTCCCTTTTTATAGAAGCTTTTAGCTGGGCTTGGACATCTTGAAAACCCTAAATCTATTTTCCAATTAAATCTTTTCATAACAGCTGGTTAGATCTCCTTGGAAAATAAGTAAATCAGGTTGTAATCCATGATTGAATGCGCCTGCAAATCAGATCTTCAATCATACATAGATTGCCATTAATTGTGCAATCACAAAACACCAGACATTCACACTGAATGTTCTGTGTACAGGATGTCATGACATCGGGTCTGACATCCTGGAAAAATCCTGCATAATTCCATAATTCCTTTTATAACTTCTAGCAGGTACAACCATATTAGATGCCATGACCTTGTGTATGATATCTTGAAACAATCCTGCATGAACATGTCTTTCATTTAAGCTCCAGCAGGTACACATATATCAGATGCCATGACCTTGTGTATGACATTCTGAAACAATCCTGCATGAACATGTTCTTGAACTCCATCAGGTACATAAGATATCTCATGTTAAGACATCACACATAACATCTTGTGAACACTCTTTGTTTTACCAAAATTGCTGCCAACACTTAGAATCAACAGCAACAATGTCAGATACATCTATATGAAGCATATCAGCAATCTCTTGAGACGATGGAATCTTCTCTAAACCACTGAACGGCAACTGATCAAGAATTGGTATACCCACATGATAGGCATACTCCTCAAGTGTAGGCAAAAGCTGGAAATCCGGAAAAGTGAAGCACCGATATAGAGGATCGTAGAACTGCACCAACACACTCATCAGGCCTTCATCCACCTTAGTAGAAAGAATAGACAGAAGCTTTCCATGGCGAGCTTTGAACTCCAAGGGTTCTAATACATAAGATGCCAAACTCCTTAACTCTTTCAAGTCAGGTTGTCTGAAACTGTACTTCTTTGTATTCCTTCTTTGCTTATCCATGTCTGAAAATTTGCAAATAGACCTCTTAAGTTCCTTGAAAAATCTTTATTGTTGATGACATGAATGCGAATGAATGCATGAATGCAACAATCACACTCAAGGATCAAGCAAGTCACACCACACAACAATCATCCATTTTGGTGGATTATGGTTTACACCTTATCAACATCCAAGTTCCATTGATATTGAGGATATACAAGAACAGATCAACCGCGAATCAAGGGTTTGTTGTAAGTCACGAGCATGGAGTCTTGGTTAAGAACCACCCAAAGGGAGTGTACTATGGTTAAACCTGACAATCATGTTCTAAAAAGGTTCCCATAGTCATCATCCCATCTTTAGGATATTATCGGATAAAACGATTAATCGTATTCCAAAAATATTCTCAAGAGAGACTCTTATGAGTGTAGTATCACGTAACAATCGTCTCAAGTCTTACACTTAAACGACCTTCGCACTACGTCCTAAAATAGGCCAAGATGGGCTAGGTATGTAAGGTCTTTGGCTTCTAAGGTTTATATTGGAAAGAGTAATGCCTAACCACAACTACTCGTGTGACATTATTGATCCCAACAAGACCTCCACCAAGTGAATGGACTTGCAAGTTAACTTGTTAAGGAATAACTCCACACAAGTCAACAAGACTATGCCATTCTCATATCATAAGTGCACTCGAGTTCGGGTATATAACTCATCTCACAAAAAACCACCAAGCATACAAGCAATTAATATATCAAGCAATTCATACATTACAAACAATAAAGTCATCCCAAATTTGCACAAAAATATGTCACCAAAAAATATAAACATACGACACACATAAGTAAAAAGTAGGCTAAACCCACTAGAGAGATAAGTGTATCCCCAGCAGAGTCGCCACTTTTCTGTAGCGGGGTTTTCGTTACCTTTAGGTTTATTGACTAAACCAAAAGTCAACATACAATTCGAGTCGCCACCGCACTTTTATTTGTCTAAAGGAAAGGCTAAAAAGTGAACAAAAGCCAAGTAAGAATTTTTATCAAATCAAAAACTAATAAAAATGTCAGAGATCTGGGTAAGGGGGTTGGTTATGAAATGGGAAAGTTTTACGCACCCAAAATATCCTTAGTACTCTAAGGGAACCCTTTTTGCAAATATGTGTTGTAGGTTGGTATTTGTGAAAAGATTTGTGCAAAAGATTGGAGGGATGAGAAGAGAATAGATTATATTTACAAATTTTGTTGTTTGAATGGATGAACCCATTGCCTACGTACCATCACAAAGGTAGGATCAAAACCTCGTAGTTCAGGGTAGAAAATTTCAAAGATTGGTGAATTGATTTGACCAAAAGCCTTAAGGTCTTTTGTTATCAAAGGGAGAAAACTCAACCTAAACCAACAATCCACCATGTGAGGAAGGCTTCAACATACTAGTGAGGGGTTAACCCTATAATAAGTATGGAAGACTTATAATCCAATCACTAAGGATGAGGGGAGATTTATATCAACCACTATGATAACTCAAACCTATGACTAATGTTTATGAAAAGGTTTTAATAAGGTGGCCATTGGAACCACAAAAACAACTTGAAGTGAGTTATATTTACAAGTTAGATTTATTTACAAAATGAAGTCAAAGTTGGATTAAGATTTATTCACAATAAGCATTTATGAAAATGATTTTGAAAAGCCAAAGACTTAAGGCCTAGGTTTCTAATTTGAAACAAAGTCAAAGTTTGAAGAAAAAGAGTTTTGGCTTGGTTAGAGTGGGGAGAAGAAGAGAAGGGATAGTCCTAAAGCATACAAAGATAAGAGGGGAAAGATAAACCGTTGGAGTCCCTTTTCTTGAAATCATAAAGATGATTCAAGATGCTCCTTTCCTTTGGACTTAGCAACAAACAAGCAATCAATAATTTGGATTCAAGCTCCTAGGATCTCCATTTGGCTTGTCTCTTAACTTGGCTACTCATGACAATGGTCCTCTTTTCACGATCTCAAGATGGAATTCCTATCACACAAGAGCAAACATCAAAACATTCACAAACACAATAAGGGAAATGGACAAAGAATAAGTTTAGATGAGGAGTCCTTTAAGATCAACTTTGAAACTTAGCATTCTAAAGGCATGAGGCCTAGTTGCTCTTTAACAAGTTTAGCATTCTAAAGGCATGAGGCCTAGTTGCTATTGAACTCCTTTAAGCATAGGTAAGTCCTAATTTTAAGTCCTTTCTCCTTTTTACATTTGGTTCACACAAAACAAACACAAGATAACAATATATTTATATACAATAATGGGCTCAAATGAGCAAAAGGAAAATGGCATAAACATAAAATATGTGCTCAAGTGAGCAAAGGAAAAATCAATATGAATAATGAGCAAGAAATAAATGACATGGAAAGTAAAGGGCAAGAAATTAAATGCTCAAATTAAAGTTAGTAATTAGTGGAAGTTATGTTAGCTTTTCATAAGACAATGTAGCGCTATGTTAAGCAATCGTAAGTGGACTAATGTAGTAGTCACACCTATCTGAGGTCGGTCAATAACAATATAGGCAAATAAACACAAGTTAGAGATCATGACTAGTAAGCCACGCTCCACAAACTTGTCATGCCAAAACAAAAGGGGAAGGGCCTTGTATTATCTTTAGATTATTTGTTTGACCAAGAAGCAACCTATCTTGGACACAAAACAACTCACTTGATCATGGATCAAGTTGAGTTTGGTTTGGATCAAAGAAGGTTAAGCCTCTCATTTGTCAAGACCAACCATAAGAACTTAACTCATTGACCAATGATGAAAAGAATGGGATGAAGATGAAAGGGAATGGAAAAGAAGACAAGTATCAAGTCCAATTGATCAAAAATGAATCAAGTCATCATCAATCAATATCAAACAGAAAAGAAATGAAGATTACAAGTCAACAAGTCAACAATAATTTTTTGGTATTTTTTGAATTAAAATAAAATGCAAATAAAAAATAATCAAAATAAGGTCAAACCTCAAATTCAATTCAAATCAACTTCAACAGGTCCAATTAAATTCTCATGTCTAACATGGTCAAACAAACTTTGACTAATTTTCTCAATAATTTTGGAAATCAGAAAGTATTTAAAAACAATTAAAAACACTAAAAAATAACACAATATGAATTAAAATCTCAAATAAATCTCAAACCAAATAAGAAAATGATGATACTATTTTTTATTGATTTATCATGATCCATAGGTGTTAAGAAAATATTTTTTGGATTTTTGAAATATCAGAAAGTATTTTAAAATGAATTAAAGCTATTAAAAATCAAATAATTCACAAAAAATATTAAATGAAGTCACAAAAATATTTAAAAATCAAAATATGAAACTAGATTTTTCCAGAGAAATTTTGGAATTGGTCTCATATTTTTATGACTTCAAATAAATTTTTTATGAATTTTTGAAAATAAAAGGAATTAACTGAAAATAAAAGAAAATAGAAATAATTGAAAATTGCACAACCACTGGATCAGGCTCATTAGTTGACGTGGCAAGGAGAAGCGGTCCAGATGTGAGGGCGCAGCGTGCACTTGAATCAAACGCGCAACATAAATCATAAAATGAAGTAAACACAATGAACGTATGAGATTATAATGTGGCAAAGCAATCCAATGGTTAGGAAGATGCACACGTGGTGATGGTGGTAGAAACCACCATCTTCTCCGGTGAGCTACCAGAATCCGACCACCACTTGTAGGAAATAAAAACTTCATGAAAATTAAAAACAAGGCCATGGAAATGAAGCTCTTGTGATGGAGATTAACACTATATCCATGGATCTTCCTCACTCTTCCTATGTTGAGAGAAATGTAAAGTGGAAGATCATGGTATTCAAACTGAAAGTGCACGAAATGGAAAATTGAAACCACCATTGGCTTGCCTCAAGTGTGAGGACTTCAGAAAACCACACAAACAAGAGAATACTACATTGAATTGCAAGATCTAGATCCAAAAAGTTTGGAGTTCTACCTTTGAATTGAAGCTCTTTAAGCCACGAAAACTTCAAGATCCTGATTCCTCCTTGCTCTAGGGATGGAGTGGAGATGAGAGGCTAAGGAATTGAGCTTTGAAAATCAACTAATGATGTTGAATTTCAAGCTTGAAAGTGAGAAAAAAAATCTGGAAAATTCCTTTGGTATTGGTTAGGATTTCAGTGTTGCAGCGTTTCAGATCTCCAAAAGGTTACCAAATGAATGAGAATGAGCAGTTACTTATAGCTGAAGAAGGCTGTGTATCATGATTCACTCGTGTGCATGGCAAATGGAAATGGATATGCATGGGACTGCACAGGCGCATGTGAGGCCCAATGATGGATGCAAAACCATGCTGAGTTCATTTAAAATGGAATTGGACGGGTAATTTGGAGGGAACTGGCTTGCACATTAAGTTTCATCATGAAATATTAAAATGAACATAAAGAAAGAGCTCTTCGAAACTCACACATGGTAGATCTAAAATAGCATTGTGAGTAATAGTTGGAAAGCCCTTGAAATAAGGAACAAAAGTTATGTTGGACAAAAATTCATTTGGCATTTGGAAATTAATGAAAACTGGCTGTGAAGGTTTAGGTACAAAACATGTTTAAGTCACCTTTGAAACTTTTCACCAAAAGCAAGCCTATTCAAGCCCCTCTGTTTCTATGATGCATGATTCAAATGGAAAAACCTCAAACATAAAAGTTATAGATCTTTTCAATTTGATCAATTTAGACTCAAATGTTTTATCATTTGGATTTTCTATGACAAAGTTATGGGCATTTAAAGTTGGATACTTTTTCAAATTCAATGAATTAGGTCCAAGGTGACCTATAATGTTTTATATTATCACATGTATTTATTTTAGGATTATGAAATTTTTTCCAATATAACATTTGAAGTAGACATATTATTATTTCCAATGCATTTATTCTCACCTCAAAATCATAAAAATTAAGGATGTTATGTCCTTGGTAAGTTGACCCCAAATTAGGGTTTCAATCAAAATGACCTATAATGTTTTGAAATGAATGATGACCTTACAAGTTTCAAATGGATTTTTGATGAACATGAAAGTTGTTCATATGGTTCTTAAGAACATTTTGTCTCTTTGGGTCATCTTCATTTGACAAACACATCAAAAGTTATATCTCAATGGTGCTCAGTTTAGTCAGATGACTTGACCGGTCAACTTTTCAAGGCCAAACTTCCAATCTTGATGAATGAATGATTGAGGATCCTCACGTAGTCTCACATATGAATAAAATAATGAATAAAAGAACTTCCCTTGATTAAATTTGATCATAGGTTGAGGTTGCTTCATGAGCAAGGCATAGTGAAGGCACATATGAATTAGGGTTTTCTTGGGAAACAATCCTCAAGCCCTTTGGGTTATCTTGATCAAATTGGAAAATTGAGATACTTGGGAGGCATATATGATGATTAGGATATTTGTGGACCATTGTCATTCTTTTTCTCATCTTCATCTAGCCATTTCATTGGGCTTAAGAGCCTCCTAGGAGCATGGGAACACATGATCACTTGAGCTTCAAAACAAAAAGAGTTAGTGACATATTTTTGTTCTTTTGGTTAGTAATTAAAATTAGAAAAGCAATAATATATAATACAAGCATGCTTGGTGGTCTCAAACTACTCAAACAAGTCCCAACCCTAGGGTTAAGAAGCCAAACAAGCTATGGACCGTGATGAGCATGAGTTGAGTCATTGTTGTATTATATTACACAATGAGGTTATGCTTGTGTGATGATGAGTAATCTTGAATGATTGCGTGGATTGGATTGTGATATGGATGAGATGTGAATACTTGGTGTTGGTGTGCATTCCTGATATGTGAATCTATCTTGATTATTTATGCGCCATTTATTATTTGAATTTACTCTTACCCCTTTTTGTGTTGTTGTGTTTGTGTTCCTCTAGAGTACAAATAATCAGGTATCTGAGTAGGAGCTTGAGGTTGAGGACGATGTTGTGTCACTTTAGTTTCTTTTCGTTCGAATCTATAGTGGAATAGCTCCCGGATACGTAACATGAGGGGACCATGTTGTCTTTTATTTATTTATGTTACATATCCTTTTGTTTGATTTTATTTTAGGACGAACCACCTTTCAAAATAATAATGATGTTGAGGCTTTTATGCTAAGTGTTTTTGTAATTCCGCTGCTTATCGAATGCTTTAACTTTTTAAACTATGTGATTCGAAATGGTTTTTGATCATGTGAGTAGCATTCTGCTTGGTGATTAATTTTGATATACTTTCTTTTAATTACTTATTTGTCGAGTCGAGAAGTAGGGTGTTATAACGAGCATGAAATATAAAAACAAGAAGAGTCTCCCAATGAAGGTTGTGACCTCATATAATCAACTCGCAGACATTTTTACTAAACATCCTTCTTAAGAAAGATTATTTTTCATAAAAACTGAACTAGGTATTTTAAACAAGGCATGCATGATTAGTTTGCCTAGGTGTTGCTTCTCCTTTTTTTCTCCCTTTCTCTAATTGATACTTTATTATCTACATGCTTTAATTATTTTTCCGCCTTTTTGATTTTGACAAAGGGGAAGAAGTATACTCTCATGAGGAGTAGAGTATACTCTCTAAAAAGGGGATCTTAAATAATTCATTTTATCTACATGTTGTTTCTTTTACCATCTCTTTGAAAGATGCGTTATCATCATCGGAAAAGGGGGAGAATATGATCTATGTGCTTGTATGTATAAAGCTGATGATCCTACTGAAAACCTTTCCGATTGTTTTGATGACAACAACACCAATGATTGTTGAAGTCGATGGCAATATTTTTCTAACTCTCTGGCGATGGTAACCGAACTTGAAGACATCTCAAGCCTTGTCATGTAGGAGATTCAATATTCCATTGAAGTGCTTATATAGTTGACGTATGAATCTTGAAAGCCTCAGAGTTGTGAAAGAAATGAAGTATGAAAGCTTGCCTAATTGTGTTTGTTTGAGTGACCAGAATTTTGTGAAAGTAGGAGAGTAACTCCTAAGATACTAAGGCAACACATACACACAAATACACACACACACACACACACACACACACACACATACACACGCGCGCGCACACACACACACACGAAAGTGGTTTTGAACCTATTTTTTAACTATCAAAACTCCTTAAAATGTTTTCAACCCTGAGTCAGCTGATTAGGAAACTGTCAACTTCTTTTGAAGCATTTTTTAAACTACCCAATCAATTGTAAAAGCCCAAATCGATTATATAATGAATTATAATAGTGTCTTGATGATTGCAAATGACTCTCAATCTAAAATTTCCAAAATGGGCACACATAATTGATTATTTAGGTCATCTAATCAATTGAAATAAGGACCTGGTTGATAGGACTATTAAAATTGCCCATATAACGTTTCCTTTTTTAGCTTTCCATTCTCCTATATAAAGGAGACATCTCTCCTCCTCATTTCACACATAAATTTCAAAGCTCTCTCTCTCTCTTCACACAAGAGGGATTGTATATTTCGGAAAAGCTTAAGTTTGAAATACTTTTTGGATCAAATTTAGAGTCATTTTTAAAAAAGAATTTCTCTGTTAGACTGTGAATGAAACCCGCTCAAGTGATTAAATATTTAAGGGTGTAATTGGTGGTCATATGCCCTCTTTTTATTTTGGCAAGTGTTCGGGTCTTCCTCAACTCCAACTTGCTCTCTCCAAAGACCTGTTATGCTTGTGCCATTGAATAGATCGAATTGGTGACTTGTTGGTTTCTTTTGTAGTTTGGTTTAGTGGTTGTTTATGGCTTGACATTTTTCTTTTTTTATTCATTTTATTGATGTTTAGGTTGTATTTTTTTGGTCTGTTTTCTCGGGCTAGGTTCTTCTTGGTTATAGCCCGATTATGTTGTTTTAGCGAATTACTAATGCTCTTTGTTTTTTTATTATAACTTTTATTTTCTTTTTTTTTAATTATTATTAATATATAATTCCTGCTTAAACTATCAAGAAAATACTTTATCACTCACATTGCCCGCGCCTTACACCAATCTAAAAAATGCAATGTTGAACCATATATAATGCAACATTTATACTATATAAAAAGGAAATTAACTTAAAAATGTAATATTGAAAAGTAATTAGTACATCATAAACTACCACTTGTAATAATTTTATTGAATGTCTATTAGAAAATTGCACGATCATACAAGACAAGAGACACACGTTTTGTGTTTTGTCAACAAGCTCAATTCCAACGTAATTAATAAAACCACACATGTACCCTTCCAATACCTTTATTGTCCCTATTATAAAATTTTCCCAACAATCTTTATTTCCAATACCTTCTTTCCCCAACGTATGAAACATTAATCTCATACAAATTATTCTAATATAACTAATTATCTCATAAATATATAACTAACCATTAGGAGGAATCAAATTCATGAAGTAAACCAGAAGACAAAGCCATGAGTAGAATAGCAGCCTCTTTCTCATCTTGAGGAAAAACTTGATGAGAAGCAAAGTTGTTACTCAAACTTGTTATCAAATCTTCAAAACTAGTACTTTTGTTTCCAATTTTACCCTTCCTCTTCAACTGTGGTGGTGCACATTCATCAGTTTTTGACCTTTTCCTTTTGGTTTTCAACTTCTTTCCTTTCACATAGGGTTTCTCAGCAGCCACATGAATCTCACCATTTGCAGACGCAGCTGCTGCGAGGGCGCGCCGTGCTTTCCTTTGTCGAATCCCGCAGGCATTGCAGAGAGACTGTTACATTACACCAACATATGTTTGTATGTTTTTCAATGGTTAGTTTAAAACCCTAATTACAGAATGAATCAGGGAGCATGTACCTTAGGACCTGCTGGTCCACCTCTCCATAGAGGGGTCTTAGTTGTGTGGCAATCACTACAAACCCTAACAATCATATTGTTGTTGTTTGAGCAATTGTTGTTGCTACTATAATCAGTTCCTTCATGTGGTAATAGCTTTTCTTTTTCAAATTTGTGCTCAGAAACTCTTTGATCTTCCATCATTCTCTTAACTATTCTCTTCTTTGATGGCATCCACTTCATTGAACTACTATCCTCGGCTTCAAATTCTGCATTCTCATTTTCTTTCTTTACTTCTTGATGATCACGTGATCCACTAGAAGGAACAAACTTCATAACCTAAAAGATCAGAGAACAAAGATAAACTTTTACGTTACAAAAATTTATGCAACTTTGTATATGGTTAAAGTAGTACTATATTATGTATGTGTAATTACCTGTACATCACTTTGTAAGTGATTTGGTTCATAAGAATAAGAGTCTCCTTGATTTTGATTTTGGTTGAAAAGTGTGGAATATGATAGAGAAGAAGATGAAGAAGAGGGTTGATGAATATTTGTATAGAAGAGATGATGATTGTGATCTTCATTGTTATTAAGATCAAAAGGCATAGGAGGAGAAGATAGTGAATAAGGATAAGTTGGTGTCATGGACATGTACACATAAAACAGCACACAAACCGAGAGAGAGAAAAGAGAGACAAATGTGTGACTGTAGACTGTGCAATGGATCAGTATATAGCCGCAGCGGTCTCTACCTTTTGTTCAGTAAATAAATTAAGGTTGAAAAGAAGGTTTGCCATAGAATATCAAGGATCCGTTATGTTAAATCACAAATCTCTAACTGAAGTCGGTAGTGTTAGATTGAACGTCATCATCAGGATTTGAATTCTGTAACTAACGATTTTGTATGTACGTAAATTTCTAATGGTTATTAGTTGTAGAGATAACTTTTGAATACTCATCTACTTGAACCTGCATTATTAAAGTGGTCCTCCATAAAATTTACAACAACAAAAAAGTTATGTAAAAGAAGAGATTACAGGCTAATAACAGACATATAAGACATTCACTGATTCACGGGATTTCTTTCGAGACATCTAAAGAAGACAAATTAAAAGGACAAAATGATTCAGGAGAGTGTGGAATGCTACTATTCAGGTCCCATACGTATGAACAAAACACTATTTGTAGATAGATATTTCTACCACACTGACAGCATGGCACTGCATTTTGCATAGTAGTTTTATATATAAACAAAATTCTAATAGTAGCTAATTGAAGTTAAAAAAAGGTGGAAGAGATAGAATTTAATTGTAGCCACATATGACAAAGATAATGTACTCACATCTAAAACCAATAATTTTGTCACTAGAATAGTCTAGTTTCATAGCCTAAAAGATTTTTTAAGGATGGCGCAACCATACATCAGGAAAAAATATCTTGGCCATAGGAGTCAACACCGGACCCAATCGGGAATCGGAGAGAGAGAGACATTATCCAACATAAAGAAGAAGGAGAACACTACTCAAGATTTGATGCTTCCAGTTCCTTGAATACCTTGAGGGGGGAAATTTATAAGAAGTGCACAAATCTAAAATTCAAGGAAGTTGGGATCATAAATATGTATCTGATCAGGGAATCTTTTCAATCAGATAAGTCCAAGTATTTCTGTTTTTATAAGAGTCACGATTATAACACAAACATTGTATCCCGCTGAAAGATGTAATAGAAGGACTAATCAAAAAGCGGTCGCTGACCGAGTACACCAGAGATAACAAAAGAGATCGGGAAGATTCATTGAAGAAGAAAGCGCTCCCTCCGAAGGAAGCAATCCCCTAAGAAAATCGTCAAATTTGTTTCCAAAACTAGAGGGAAGGATACCAACAGGGATGAAGAAGAATGACATAGAAGGAAGCGCTAATACATCTCTTCTATCAATGGTAGTGCCCCAAGAGTAAGAAATCTCTCAAAAGGGACGATGAAGAGGAAGACTGTCGAGCTGAGGATTGTCAACAAAAAGGAGAGAGGCACTTCAACTGGGGTGTTGGAGAGACTGACCCTAGAATTCTATGACAACGAGAAAGTAGGGGGATCCCAAATGAGATATTTCCTTTGGTGATAATGGTCATAATCACTAATTTCGATGTCTCCCTGATACTTATCGATGGCAGTAGTTCCTATAACATCATGTACTCTGATCTTTTTAAGAAACAAGGCTAAAAAAAGAGAAGTTTTACCCCTCAAAAGGATCCAACCTACAACCCTTCAACGACACAATAACCAGTCCTTAAGGTACATTAAGATGATGGTGACCCTGGAAGAGGGACGAGATACTAGTATCTAACCCACAACCCTTTAACAACACATGCATCATAAGCATACTAAAAGATACCAATTTTGACCCTAAGATCCCTCATGTAATTTCATCATATGCATTAGCATTAGGATCATGCCTTGACATCCTCCTTACCCCTCTTTCATTGGGTTTGTTTTTGGAGAAATCACCAAGCACCATGATTGTATCATACTTGTATATTATCATTTTTACTAACTAAAATACCAAAAATATGTCTTTGCATCTGCCTAACTCTTTTGTAGGTAGGGCATGATCACCATTGGTCTATCAAGTTCATATCAAGGGTTTAAGACCCTCATTGCTAAGAGCACAACCAATGAATGATCTAAAATGGCTCTAAGCATCATATATGAGTCCCAATGATCTTTACATGTTTTTTGATCAAGATTTCTTCAAGATTTTGGAGTTGGTTTGCCTTGGAAACCCTAGTTTATCTAGGTATCTTGAGTAACTTCTTCAACAAGCTTCTTCACCAATTGATCAAAATTCTCAAGGGACACTTAAAAATTCATCATCTTATGCATATATGATATACCATGAGCCTAAAAAATCAAGAGAATTGCAAGTTAGCAAGTTGTTTGATGGTGGTTGGCCAAATGAATTCATCTTATCAAAACTGGGTCTCCCTAGATCCTATCTCCTACGATTTTCATCATATGAAAATGATTCCAAGAGAAACGTTACCCTAAATTATATTACAAACAACTTTCATGTTGAGGTCTAGAGCTAATTTTGCTTGGAAATTCATTTTCTACATTGAAACATTATAGGTCATTTTGTCTAAACCCTAATTTGAAAGTCAACTTCCCAAGGCCATAACTTGCTCATTTTTCATGAGATGAAAGATTTACAAGTTTCACAATCAAATTCAAGATGTATACTTAAACTTTGATGTTTGGAGTAAAAGCTAATTCAACTTTTATGAGCATGTGATATGAGGATACATTATAGGTCATTTTTGACCAATATCATTGAACAAGTGATTTTCCTCAACTTCAAAAATGCATAACTCAGTCATTATAAATCTAAATGATGTCAAATTTGTGATCATTTTGAATGCCTTTGAAAGAGCTACAACTTTGATGAATACAGTTTTCTTATTTGGAGCTCACATAAAAGGTTAAGCAAGGTGGAATAATGAAGTATGTGACTTGACACTTAGAAAATTTTTCAACATGTTGAAATTTACAAACTTCCACCTCAAAATTCACCATGATACAAGTTCCAAATGGAAACATTTTCAACATAAGAGTTGTTCCTCTTGATCTAAGCTTTCCAAATAATCCTAGTTCATTCATTTTGGATGAAGTTTGAGGGGTCTGCGCATGGTGTAAACAGGGATGTATCAGTTGGCAAGATTCAAGCTTCAAGTGATCAAATAACTTTGCCTTGCCATTCAAGCTTCATTAAGACTTCATTTCATTGGATTTTGGATCTAATTGAGATGCTTCATGGGCATGTACATGCCCATGCACGCGTGCCATTCACTTTGCCAATTTTGGAAGCATTTTCAAGTGTGCAAATAACACTTCATTTTGCTATAAATAGAGACCCTCTGTGCTCATTTCGGGGGACCCTGGCGCGGCAACTTTGCCTCCATACTTGAAACCCTCACATTTGAAAGGAAAACCTGATAATTTTCATTTGAAAATTGAGTTTGAATCTCACTGTTTGGAGATTCAAAAGCTCCAGGATCCAAAGCTTTGTACCAATCCTAAGCCACTTCTGCAAGCTACCTGAGCAAGATCAAACACGAATTGAAGCAAGAGAGATCAAGTTCTGCACAACATTGAAGGTATTTTCCAGATTTTTTCTTCTCTTCGATTCTCACTCAATTCTCATCAATTCTCTTGGATCTTTGGTTGTCTGAAGTCCTACCAATGTAGGAAAGAAGATTGAGTTACTTTGAGGTCAAATCGAAGCAACTCAGTTGACACACCTCAAAATTCAACTCCACATATCTCTCTATATACTTGGAGTTAGTTATAATTGAGGTGATATTCGTGATCTACGCCATTTTATCTTTCAGATCATGTCCTCCTTTTTCATTTATGTTATGGTGATGATTGAACCAGTCCGGCCAGGGTCATCGAAGAAGATGACCGACCTTTGGCTCCGGCAGTGATGTGACACGATTCAGAACCATTGATTCATTTTTAAAATGTTTTAATCTGGGGCGTCCAAAGTGATTACCACGCGTGTGGAACATTTGACTTGGTGTATGGTGGAACACGCGCTTAGATCCACTTGATCTGCCACCTCAATTAATGAGGGAGATCAAGTGGTCCACATTTTTTTGATTTTTTGATTTTAATTTTTATTCCTTTGATTTTCATTAATTCATATTAATTTTCATATTGATCCAAAAAATATGAGAGTTTCACCAAAAAAATTTAAATAAAATCCTCTTTCATATTTTGAATTAAAATTATTTTTTGGATCATTATTAATATTTTTCATGATTTAATTGATTTTGTGAATATTTTTAATTGTTTAAAAATACTTTTAAGTTTCCAAAAATTCTAAAAAAAATTATCCAAGGTACTTTGACCTTGTTTGACCTATGATAAATCTCATGGCCATTTCTTTGGTGTTTTGATGAGGTTTTAGGAAATTGACCAACCATATTTAATTTAATGTATTATTTTTAGTATTTTTTTAATTGAATAAATGCCAAATAAATTGTGTAGAGCTATTTTGATTGACTTTGTAATTTTGACTTGTGTTGTTGGGCCTTGATCAAGGTTGATTTGACTTTGTTAGGTTAAGATCATTGGATTTAGGGGATTGATGGAATGTACATTCCATCTCCTAAAATGAATGAATGATCTTAATTTGGTTAAAGTCCTCCTTTGTCCAATTTGAGTTTGATCCATTTCCCCTCCCTCTTCATCTCACTCCCCTTCTTTATGCATTCATGTCATGGACCTATAATATCTCAATATCTTAAGGCTAGTTGATTGCAAAATCAACATAAGTAAGAATGAGATTAGGCCCCCCACTTTTGCATATTCTTTTTGTGTGTGGTATGTTTCATGAGTATAGTTCATCATACCATGTCTCTAACATGTATTAACACCAAAATTATATTGCCCGGCCTCAAATAGTTGTGACTTCTACATAAGTCCAATTACGATGGTTTAACATAGCGCTAAATTTTTGACACAAAAGGCATATCATTCTTGTTAGTGAGATTGTAAGTCTCCCCTCTTTCATGGTATTGTGTGGAAACTTGGTCTTTTTTCCTTCCTTTGGAAGATGTCTTGGTTCAAGGATCCATGTTTGTGATAAGTATTCTCCAAAGAATGACTTAAAACAAAAGCAATACTAACATCTAACTCATTGACAACTAACATTTAATTCCAAGTCATTTACTTTTAATGCACTTTATTTTTAAGCTTTATTCATTTGCCATTTTTCATACCATTCTAATTGTTTATGTTAATGTCATTTTCACTTTGTCCACTTGGACCATATTTTGTGATATATTTTGTTTGTGTTTGTTTGTGTGGTATTTGACCATTAATGTACATAATAAGAATAAAAACCCTAAAAAATATCTTGTGTGGACTGTTGGTTTGATATGAGACAATTGGACTTAGAATTTATGCAACATTCTCTATGCAAAGGACTTGGCCAATGCCAACTTTCATGTAACCAAGTGCTTGTAGTTTGAAACTTCATCTGATACATCATTGAAGATCCATTTGAGTTCATGTGCAACATGATCATTGTGAAGCTGTTACTTTGAACCTGTGACTTATGACATCTTGAAATTCATCTGCTACTTAGGAAAATTTGAAGAAGATCATGGAGGTTCTAAGGTTGGATGTGGATATCTTTATTTGATGCCTTGCTCTGCAAGTTAATATTTTGTGCATTGTTTGTTGTTTGATTCTAATGTCCAAGGGAATTTGGGTTTCTATATGACATTCTTGTTTATTGGATTGCAACCCATTGGTCAGATCTTTTCAACTCTTAACTTTTAAATTTATGCTTAGGATTAGTCTCTTCATCTCTTCCTCATTTCTTTAATTTCAAAGTCTCTCCCTCCTTTTAAAAAAAAACTTCTTTGATTGTGATTGTTTTTCTAAACTTAGACCATATTTCAAATTAGAAACTTTGGCCTTATGCCATTGCACTTTCAAACTTCTTTTCTTAATCAAACTTATAAATATACTTAACTATACTTGACTTAAAATTTTCAACAAAAAAAGTCGAAACAATTAACTCATTCAAACCATTTTTAGGCCTTTGTGCCTTTCAAACCTAATTTTTGTTAAAAGAAATGCATCCACTTTGAAATTTATACCACGAACTACGAGGTTTTGATCCCTCATTTTTATGTTGGTACATAGGCACAAGTCCGAAGGTCTTGTCAAACACAAAAATATAATTAATAAATTCTTTTCTCATCCCCCCATTCTATTTGCTTGCAAACATCATTTGTACAAAAACACATATGCACACAAAAAAAGGACTCCCTAGGAATACCTAGGATACTTTGGATGCTAACACCTTCCCTCTGTGTAACCGACCCCCTTACCTGTAATCTCTGGCATTTTATTAGTTTTGATTTGAAAACTTATTATTTGTGGGTTTTTGTTCGTACTTTTCCCTTTTCCTTTGGAAACAATAAAAGTGCCTGGAGAATCTTGTTATTTGATGTCTAACTTATCCATAGCTTGATGATCATGAATTTACCGCTACATAAATTAAGTGGAGATTCTGATGGGGAATAGTCTCAAGTGGGTTTAGCCTACTTTTTGTGTGTGTATATAACTGTATATTTGATGTATGTATATTTGTTTGTATGATATAATCTGCTTGTTGTGCTTGGTGATCTCTGAGTGGTGAGAGAAGTTCTAACCCGAACTTGAGTGAAATTAAGATAGGAGGATGGTATAGTCATGTTCAACTTGTGTGGAGTAGTCCTTAACAAGTTGCCTTGAGACCCATCTACTCAGTGGAGACCCTTTTGGATTTGGAAATGTCACACAAGTATTTATGGTTAGGCATTACTATCTCTGATTTGGGGTCCGAGAAGCTGAGGACCGTAGAAAATTTAACCCCTCTTGGCCTATTTAGGACGTAGTGCGGAGACTGTCCAAGTGTAGACTTGATCACAATTGTTATGCGATACTACACTCAGACGAGTTTCTCTTGAGAATATTATGGATTGATGAGTCAGTCATCCTAACCTACAATATCCGATAGATGGAATTAAGACTCTGGGAACTTTTTAGAACATGATCTACAGGTTTTTATCCTTAGTTCACTCCTTTGGGATGGTTCTTACCCAGACTCCATGCTCGTGACTTACAATAAACCCATGATTATTGGTTGATACAATAAAGTCTTGTCAATATCAATGGAACTTGGGTATTGATAAGGTGTAAACCATAATCCACCAAAATGGATGATTGATCTTGACAATGACTTGATTCATCCCTTGACCTTTGTGTGTTCGTCATCTGTGTGATCCCTTATTTGTGATTGTTGCATCCATGCATTCATGCGCATCATAACATTCATCACACAAAAATTTCAAGGAACTGAGGTATTATTTGCAAATATTTTCAGACCATGGATTGTGGACGAAGGAACACTAAGAAGTACATATTCAGATGTCCCGACTTGAAAGAGTTACGGAAGCTATCATCCTTTGTATTAGATCCCTTGGATTTCAAACAACGTCATGGGAAGCTTCTGTCCATCTTGTCTGCTGATGTGGTTGAAGGACTTTTGAGTGTGTTAGTGTA
Source organism: Lathyrus oleraceus (assembly GCF_024323335.1). Classification (NCBI taxonomy): domain Eukaryota; kingdom Viridiplantae; phylum Streptophyta; class Magnoliopsida; order Fabales; family Fabaceae; genus Lathyrus; species Lathyrus oleraceus. Next base: position 362,144,800 of record NC_066579.1, on the reverse strand, counting down.
GTTTTATGATCCTCTCTATCATTTCTTCACTTTTCCGGATTATCAGCTTATGCCTATGTTGGAGGAGTATGCTCATCTCTTGGGGATACCTGTTTCTAGCAAAGTGCCTTTTAGTGGATTGGAAGAGATTCCCATATCTCATCTTATTGTTGAAGCTCTTCACTTGAAGAAGTCTGAGATAAAGGCTTATTGGGTGAAGAAAGGAGGATTGTTTAGGTTTCCATCTGATTTCCTCATCAAGAAAGCTATTACCTTTGCTCAAGCCGGTAGTGTGGACGCTTTTGAAGCTATCTTTGTGTTGCTCATTTATGGTTTAGCTTTGTTCCCTAACTTTGATGGTTTGTTTATGTTAACACCATTAGAATTTTCTTGATTGGGAATCTTATGCCTACTTTGTTAGGTGATATGTACTTCTCTTTGCATCTAAGGAATTCTAAGGGTGGTGGAACTATTGTCTGTTGTATTCCTCTTATGTACAAGTGGTTTATCTCGCACTTGCCTCAGACACCCACTTTTGTGAAGAACAAACAATGTCTACGGTGGTCTCAGAGACTTATGTCTCTCACTAAGGATGATATAGTTTGGTATGATCCTTCTTTGAACAGCTTGGATATTATTGATTGTTGTGGTGAATTCTCTAACGTACCTCTCATTGGTACACAAGGAGGAATTAACTACAACCCTACTTTGGCTCGTCGTCAACTTGGGTTCCTCTTGAGAGACAAACCTAATAACACTTTGTTAGAAGGTTTTTTCTATCAAGAGGGTAAAGATCCCCAACATTCGAAGCAGAAGATTGTGCATGCTTGGCATAATGTGCATAGGAAAGGAAGATCCGAGCTTGGTCCGTGCAATTGTGTAGCTTTGGAAGCTTACACTCTTTGGGTGAAGAAGAGAGCTTTGGAATTGAAGATGCCTTATCCTTGTGAGAGACATATGTCTATGGTTGTGGCTGACCCATTAACTCTCCCTAACCAAGATGTAGAGGAGTTGGAAGACGCACTCGCCAAGATGAAGCGAGAGAAGGATATGTGGGAAGAGCGTTTCCATGCTTTGAGAAAAAGGCATGAGGAGTTACAACTTGAGTCTAAGGACAAAGATGCACTTATTGAGCTACTTGAAGATCGAGTGACAAAGAGACAGAGAGAGCCGGAGGTTTCATCTTCCTCTAGCATGCCTCAACCTTCCGTTGCTTGGAAGAAGATTGTTGATCAGCTTGTCCTTGAGAAGACTCAGATGAAGACTTCTTTTGAGACCGAGATCCGATGCATTCCAAGGAAGTATGCGCCTACAGCCAGATCTTCTGACGTCATTGTTAGGGATCCTTAGGATGACTAGTCTCCTTTTCTCTTGTATTTTTCATTTGGTTTCTGAAATTGTACTCAGTGTAATCCTTCCTATTATAAATAAAAGAGATTTTTTATGGTCATATCAAATTGTTGCAATTGTTGTTATATATATATATATATATATATATATATATATATATATATATATTTGCAAATAATATAGTAAGTTCCTTGAAAATAAAAATAATCAAGCATTGCATTTCATGCATCATTTGAATAAGAAGGTTTCTCTTTCGCCAGATGTCTCATTGGTGTTTCTTCTGTACTTCACCCAAGCTGATTCATCGGTACAATACTCGCGCCATTCACTCCAGAATCATGGAACATCTTGAGCAAGATAATAGAGACTTGAAAGAGGAGATTGCCCGCCTGACTGCCATGATGGAGTCAGTTTTAGATGAACAAAGCCAGTCTTCTCCAACTCCTCCTCCTCAGAGGATTGTTATTTGAGAGATGGATACCTCCACTGTTCCTACGACTGCTACTCCTTTTGCACCTAACATGCCTATCGGATTCTCGTGGGGAATGCCGCCAAACTTCGTGCCTGAAGGCTTTGCGCCTACCTTTTCTTCTATGTCGCCATCTAGTCCGGTCATGTCTGTGCCACCGCCTGTCGTGCATACCTTGCCTCGTGTGGAAGACACCATCTATCATTCTGAGCCGTCTGAGGGCCTGGATATGTATGAGAAGATGGATGAAATGAAAGATCAATTTCTTGATCTGCGTAAGGAGTTGAAAACTTTGAGAGGTAAGGACCTATTTGGGAAGAGTGCTGCTGAGCTGTGTCTAGTGCCGAATGTGAAGATTCTAGTGAAGTTCAAAGTGTCTGACTTTGAAAAATACAAAGGGAACACGTGTCCACTCAGTCATTTGGTGATGTATGCCCGCAAAATGTTTACCCAAATAGATAATGACCAGCTGTTGATCCATTACTTTCAAGACAGTCTGACTGGCACTGCATTGAGATGGTACATGGGGTTGGATAGTGCGAGCATCCACACTTTCAACGATTTAGGTGAAGTATTTGTAAACCAGTGCAAGTACAACGTTGATATGGTTCCCGATAGAGATCAATTGAGATCACTGTCTCAGAAGGACAAAGAGACGTTTAAGGAGTACGCGCAGAGGTGGAGAGAACTCACTGCTCAAATTACCCCTCCTTTAGAGGAAAAGGAGATGACTATGATTTTTTTGAAGACCCTTAGCTCATTTTATTATGAGAGGATGATTGCCAGTGCCCCCAGTGATTTTACCGAAATGGTAAACATGGGGATGAGGCTAGAAGAAGGTGTCCGAGAAGGACAGTGGTCTAGAGAGGAGGTGTCATCCAACAAGAGATACGACGGCAGTTTTGGTAAGAATAAGGACAGTAAACTAATGCAATTTCTAGTGGGAGGCAAAGGAGGCCTCAGATCAGAAGAAGTCAACCACCCCGTCAACATCATCATCAAGTATCTTCCGTAATTCCCGTGTTTTCAGCAAACCAATCAGCGCCAATTCAACAACAACAACCACCATAACGTACAAACACCTACAACAACAACAATACCAACACTCATCCCCAATAGAATTTTAAGAGGAAGAATGTCTCTTTCGACCCTATTCCTATGACATACGCAGAACTATATCCATCATCGGTTCTCAAGAACCTGCTACAACTAAGAAATCCTCCACAAATTCCCGAACCACTTCCATGGTGGTACAAATCGGAACTTCATTGTGCTTTTCATCAAGGGGCACCCGGACACGACATTGAGAATTGTTACCCCCTCAAATATGAAGTTCAGAAGCTAGTAAAAAGTGGAATGATGTCCTTTGAAGACCGTGCACCCAATGTTAAAGCTAATCCACTACCTGCCCATGGAAATTCATCTGTTAATATGGTAGACGGTTGTCCAGGGGAGTACAAGGTATTCAATGTACGCTTCATTAGAAGGTCCTTGGTGACGATGCACAAGGATATTTGCTTGTTAAGTGATTGTGAGCATGACCATGATGGGTGTGCTATCTGTAGTATTAATTTTAGAGGTTGTATAGTTGTAAAGAGGGACATCCAGCGGTTGATGGATGAAGGCTTAATACAGATTGTTCAATCCCGTCACATAGATGATGATGTTAATGTAATAGTTACAGTATTCAAGACACCAGAGAGAATGGTGATTTAGTTTGATAGTAGCAGTAGTAACAATATCAGCAAGAGATCGGTATCGTCGTTGGTTATACGGTTGGCGGGTCCAGTCCCGTATGCATCCGATAAAGTTGTTCCTTATCAGTACAATGCAACTATGTTGAAAGATGGTCAAGAGGTCACATTACCTACGACCAATTCTGTCGTAAGCATTGCTGATGTTAAGGTGACCCGCAGTGGTCGAGTGTTTGGGCCGGTGTTCCGAAAGGATGTAGAAGATTGTTCAGTTGGTAAGAAAATGGAAGTGCATGCAGTAGATCCAGTTAGTGATCCAAAGCGTCAATCTGGTGAATCCAACAATTTGAAGACTAACGATGATGATGAGGTACTTCGGTTGATAAATAAGAGTGAATTCAATGTGGTGGAGCAGTTTCTCCAAACCCCCTCAAAGATTTCAGTACTGTCTATGTTGATAAATTTTGAAGCACACAGAGAAGCACTGCAAAAAGTTCTTGAGCAAGCTTTTGTGAAACATGATGTTACAGTGGATCAGTTTGATCATATTGTGGCTAACAACACTTCCTGTAATAATCTTAGTTTTTGTGATGAAGAACTCCTAGAGAAGGGTAGGAATCATAACTTGGCTTTGCATATCTCCATGAACTGGAAAGATGACACTTTATCCAATGTACTAGTTGACACTGTATCCTCGTTGAACGTGCTGCCAAAGTCAACATTGTCAAAGCTGTCATACCAAGGAGCGCCTATGAGATATAGTGGTGTAATCGTTAAAGCTTTTGACGGTTCACGCAAGATGATGATTGGTGAAGTGGACCTTCCAGTGAAGATAGGTCTGAGTAACTTCCAAATTACTTTTCAAGTAATGGATATCCATCCGGCCTACAATTGTCTGTTGGGAAGGCCATGGATTCATGAGGCGGGAGCTGTTACGTCCATATTGTATCAGAAGCTCAAATTTGTCAAGAATGGAAAGCTTGTTATCGTCGGTGGGAAGAAGGCATTGTTGATTAGCCACCTGTCATATTTCTCTTATGTTGAAGCTGAGGATGAGTTTGGAACTCCGTTCCAAGACTTGTCTATTGTTGCTGAAAAGAGAGTTGGGGAACCCATGTCCTCGTTGAAATATGCAAGGAAAATTGTTGAAGAAGGAAATGTTGATCAGTGGGGACGAATAGTAGAGGTCTTCGATAACAAGAATAGAACCGGCCTGGGTTTTCAGCAAGGTTCCTCAGCTGTTAGATCCGAGGATATGCAACTCAGCTTCTGTAGCGGAGGGTTCATTCATGGCAATGAACAACACTTAGCTGTTGTGCTAGAGGATGATGAAGAGGAAGACTGCACCAATTTTGTGACGCATGAAAAGGCTTAGAACAATTGGACTGCCGTTGATATTCCTGTTATTATGCATCGATCTAAGTAATTGCTTTTATTTGTTTTGAAAATCCTTCTCCTATGCCTAAGGGAGAAGTGACCATTGTTTGGGCATTTCAAATTTGATCATTAATAAAGTATAATTCTATTCATCCACATCTATAATGTTCTGTTTTTACTTTTTTGCTTTATTCTGAAAATGGTAATCACAAAAAACATAAATAAATAATATAATTCTCCATCTACATAATATTTGGTCATAAATTCACTTCTCTAAAATCAAAATATCAAATCATTATGCAGGTTGGTTTCTAACCCCATTAAATACAATGATCCTTCTCCTTCTCCAAATTTTGAATTCCTTGTGTGTGAGGTTGAGGAGGAAAGTGATGAAGAAGTGAGTGATGAATTGTCTCGTCTTCTTGAGCATCAAGGAAAAACCATTCAGCCATTCAAAGAGCAAATTGAGCTAGTTAACTTGGGTTCCGAGGATGATGTGAAGGAAGTCAAGATTGGCTCTCGACTGTGTCCAGATGTTAAGAAGGGGTTGATTGATCTTCTTCGAGAATATTCAGATGTGTATGCTTGGTCCTATCAAGACATGGCTGGTTTGGATTCTGAAATAGTGGAGCATAAATTGCCGTTGAAGCCAGAATGCCCGCCAGTCAAGCAGAAGTTGAGGAGAACGCATCCTGATATGGAAGTGAAGATCAAAGAAGAAGTACATAAGCCGATTGATGCCAGTCTCCTTGTGGCCGCTGAGTATCCGCAGTGGGTGGCCAATATTATGCATGTTCCGAAGAAGGATTGAAAGGTCCGGATGTGTGTTGATTATAGATATTTGAATAAAGCCAGTCCGAAAGATGATTTCCCTCTATCATACATTGATATGTTGGTAGACAATACAACTAAGTTCAAAGTCTTTTCGTTTATGGATGGATTTTCCGGATATAACTAGACAAGATGGCACCTGAAGATATGGAGAAGACCACATTCATTACACCTTGGGGAACATTCTGTTATAGAGTGATGGCTTTCGGTTTGAAGAATGCTGGTGCAACTTACCAAAGAGAAATGAATACTCTTTTTCATGATTTGATGCATAAAGAGATTGAAGTATATGTCAATGACATCATTGCTAAATCAATTGGTGAAAAGGAACATGTTGAGCATTTGTTGAAGCTATTCCAGTGTTGAGGAAATATAAACTCCGCTTGAATCCCAATAAGTGTACTTTTGGTGTCCGTTCTGGTAAGTTGTTGGGCTTTATTGTCAGCGAGAAGAATATTGAAGTTGATCATGCCAAGGTCAAAACAATACAAGAGATGCCTGCGCCTAAGACTGAGAAGCAAGTCAAAGGTTTTCTCGGTTGCTTGAATTATATCTCAAGATTCATTTTACACATGACTGCCACATGTGCGCCTATATTCAAGCTTCTTCGGAAAGATCAGACTTGTGATTGGACCAAAGATTTCCAGAAAGCTTTAGACAGTATCAAAGAATATTTGCTTGAACCTCCGATTTTGTCTCCACCTGTTGAAGGAAGACCATTGATCATGTATTTGAGTGTGCTTGAAGATAGTATGGGTTCTGTTCTTGGTTAGCAAGATGAGACCAGAAAGAAAGAATTTTCAATTTACTACCTCAGTAAGAAATTCACCGACTATGAGACTAGGTATTCTATGCTAGAGAAGACTTGTTGCGCATTGGCTTGGGCTGCTAAGCGTCCGCGTCAATACATGTTGAATCATACCACTTGGTTGATATCCAAAATGGATCCAATCAGGTATATATTTGAGAAGCCTGCTTTAACTGGGAGGATTTCCCGTTGGCAGATGTTGTTATCAGAGTATGATATCGAATATCGATCTCAAAAGGCAATTAAAGGTAGTGTCTTGGCTGACCATATGGCTCACCAACCAATTGAAGATTACCAGTCAGTGCAGTATGATTTTCCTGATGAAGAGATCTTATACTTGAAAATGAAAGATTGTGATGAACCATTGCTTGAAGAAGGGCCAGAACCTGGTTCCCGTTGGGGCATGGTATTTGATGGAGTTGTTAATCAGTATGGTAATGGAATTGGGGCAATAATCCTTACTCCGCAAGGCACGCATTTTCCATTTATAGCTAGATTGACTTTCAAGTGTACAAACAATATGGCAGAATATGAAGCTTGCATTATAGGGCTTGAAGAGGCCATTGACCTTAGAATCAAGCATTTAGATGTCTTTGGAGATTCAGATTTGGTTGTGAATCAAATCAAAGGTGAATGTGAGACAAATCAACCCTGTTTGATACCATATAGAGATTATGCGAGGAGGATTTCAACTTTCTTTACAAAGGTTGAGTTTCATCATATCCCTCGAGATAAAAATCGGATGGCAGATGCTCTTGCAACGTTGGCATCAATGATCGTAGTGAAATATTGAAATGAGGTTCCCAATTTGAATGTGATGCATCTTGATAGGCCAGCCCATGTGTTTGTTGTTGAAGAGGTCAAAGACGAGAAGTCGTGGTATTATGACATCAAGTGTTTCCTCCAAATTCAGATCTACCCGTCTGGGGCATCATTGAAAGATAAGAAGACTTTGAGAAGATTATTCAACAATTTTTACCTGAATGGTGATGTGTTGTATAAGAGAAATTTCGATATGGTTTTGCTCAGATGCGTGGATAGACACGAAGTATACCTATTGATGACTGAAGTCCATGAAGGTTCCTTTGGTACTCATTCCAATTGACATTCAATGGCGAAGAAGATGTTGCGAGAGGGTTAGTATTGGCTGACAATGGAATCTGACTGTTGCAAGTTTGTGAAGAAATGCCACAAATGTCAAATATATGCGGATCAAATTCATGTTCCTCCGACACTGTTGAATGTCATTTCCTCCCCATGGCCCTTCTCCATGTGGGTAATTTATATGATTGGCATGATTGAGCCCAAGGCTTCGAACGAACATCGTTTCATTTTAGTGGTGATGGATTACTTCACGAAATGGGTTGAAGCGACATCGTATGCGAATGTAACCAAGCAAGTTGTTGTAAGGTTTATCAAGAATCAAATTATATGCCGTTATGGTGTGCCAAGTAAGATCATTACTGATAATGGATTGAACTTGAACAATAATAGGGTAGAAGCTCTTTGCAAAGACTTTAAAATCGCACATCATAAATGGGGTTGTGAGCTGCAAACAAGAACATCAAGAAGATTATTCAGAAGATGGTTGTGACGTATAAGGATTGGCATGAGATGCTCCCATTTGCTTTGCACGGGTATCATACATTTATCTGCACTTTAACAGGGGCAACCCCTTTCTCTCTATTAGATTCGCTCCCAGTCAGAGTTTCCTCCTGGTTTTTGAGCATCTATTTGTGTTTATCCTCTGCATGGTTGTCTCCCATTTTATATGGTGTTGACCTAAAATTTCCCCCAGTAACTGGTAATATTCTTCTTAGTTTGTAGTTTGTTACTTCTTGCCCAATGTCGCATTACGCGAAAAACCGGCGGGAAAACATAACAACAGAGCCGCCACCGTGCGTTATTTATCCCAAAAGAGGGAAAGGAAACGCTCGAAGTAAACCTGGGAAAGACATGGTCTCGCGACCAAAGAGAATGGGATCGGGAGTCGGTTATGCGAAGGGAAGGTATTAGCACCCCTACGCATCCGTCGTACTCGACGGGATCCACGCACAAAAGGAAGGAATATGGTTGCTAAACACTGCTCACAAACACACACTGGCTGAAAGAGACACAAGAAAGACAAGAGAAACTGACTCGGCAGGATATCGCATCCTGGGCCTACGTAGTCTATCAGGCATAGACATCAGAGTCGACGTAGTTCGAACAGGGGAAAACGTGCTCGCTAGGATGTCGCATCCTATGCATACGTATCTTCTCGGACTAAGAAGAATCAGAGCACTCGTAGCTCGGCTCACGCATGCCAAACAAAACAACACAGGAAATCAACTGTCAATCGCTGGACTTACGTCAAACTCCACACACAAAAGGCAAACATGGAAACCGAATGCCAATTGCTGGACTTACATCAGACTCCGAACCAACAAAGGAGAAACAACTCACACAAACAAAACAAAAGGGCGCCCGGAGAGATTAGCTCATCTCCTGCCTACGTACCTCATCTGGTATGAGGATCAGGGCAACGTAGTTCCCCTACGCAGGGACAAAGGACTAGCCTAACCAGATACAAAGGGAGACACAACTAGGGAGACTACGACTCGAGCCTAGATGTTATCATGCATATCATCCCTAAGTTAAGGTTGCTATCTAACTTGCACAGAAAGCAAGTTAACCTAAACATGACTTGCACAGGAAGCAAGCCAAACTAACCCTAACTTGCACAGGAAGCAAGCTAAACTAAAAAAACACAAACACACAAGCACAAATAGCACGCACTATATGCAATCAGTTGGCTCAATCAAGGTTAGGTTTTAGTCGAGGGGTCATATCAACCTCGACAAACAAACCACTGGAATGGGGTGTGATTTGCTCTTAACCCTAACATTGAGAGTTAGGGTGAAGCAGATGAAATGGTGAGTGAAGATGAGACTTCACAGCTCTTATCCCTGGCCAGGGAGAGCTTCAAGACAATAAAAGTGTGGGTTCAGAAAGTTGGAACCCTTCTACACTTATGACTGACACAATGTACAATGATCTTGGGTTAGTATCTGCAATGCATCAACACAGTGGTGTGAGCAAAGCAGATGACACACAGAATAGCAGGGGATGGATTGCACATCCCTTGTATCTGCCAATGCCTCTTCACTTAGGAGGTCTTTGAATATGTACAAGGACAAAAGTAAACAAACACAAACATTGCCACTTAAGGAGGACTTCAGACAGGTGCCTGACCAAATAACAGGCCAGGTCTTCCAGACTACATGAAGAAGAGATGTTATACCTCAGTGCTTAAGCTATCAAGCGAAGAAAAATCAAGTTCACAAGGGAACTATAGCAACTAAGGTACCTAAAAACAATCCAACATAATCAGTACACCAGACAAACAAAAGTCAAACAGACAATGGTCAACAATTAACTGTACAGTCAAACAACAATCAAGCAAAGCAATGCACAAAGGTGCAAGCCACAAGGCCTAGGTACAAGTCTCAAAACCTACAAAACAAACTCAAGGTTATTCATAAACAAGCAATGGACCAACTCCAATTGAGTGCACATCATCAAGTATAAGCAATTGTGCTCTTTGACCTGAAACAAAGCTCAAACATTAAGCACTAACCACTAGGACAAGGCCTAGGGTCAAAATGGGAGCAATAAACCAAAACAGAACATGAAACTTATCCAGAACCAAGCTCAATCAATTAGGAACAAACTCCAAGTGGTCTCATATCAATATCATCAACCAATTTCATTTCATAAAACATTTAGTGCAAAGCATGCAATTTGAAGCTCATAGAACCAAACAGAATGAATCAATTCATATCAACTCAAAAATATTTCGATAAATCCCAAGAAAACTCATGTCTAAACAACATCCATCAATTGATCATCACACCAAAATTCAAGTCATTTGGACAAGTGGAAGAAAGTCAATTAAAATCCATAAGTCAAAGCATGCTCAAACAAGCTCAAACAAGGCACAAATTCATGCATCAACTTCAAGCAAGCCTAAAACAGAATCTACATATGATATGGACATCAAACCAAAGCCATGACAAACTTCAAGGTGTCTAGAATACATGTGCAAAATTTCAGGTCCATCCAATAAACACCAAGAATTTCACAAATCATATAAGATCATGACTCATAAAAAGTCCACAATTGGTCAAACAGAAAGGAAATTCTCAAACAAATTGGAAATGCATTTATAAATTCTACAAAAATTCATAAGTAATTCTAACATCCAGAAGTATCATCATGAAAAAATTCAGATCATTTGGCATTGAAATGGCATGGTAAAGAAATTCCACAAACTGGACAAGAAATGGTGTGACACACATTGTCACGCCTCCAATGATCAGCTCATATCTCAACAACCAAGCATGCTAAAAATACAAACTCAAAACCAAAATGTCATTCAAAGTGTCTATATTATGCATGTAAAATTTCAGCTCCATTGGATCAAGCATCATGATTTCATAAAAGAAATGGCAAGCAATGTGCAATGAATGACACGTAAGAACAAACCCTAGCCAAAATGAAAATCCAGGCGTGCACAATTTTTGTGAAAATCACCATAAACTACTAGAGATCTTGAGGAAAACAATGGAAAAAATCTCATGTTAATTGGACAAATATTTTGTGAGTTATGAATTATTGAATGAGTGAAAAATTAAAAAAAATGAATGTGGAATAGCATGAACATGATATGGTATAAGGTAAAAAAAAATGCAAATAGCAAAATGAAAGCGCTGGTGGCCAGGATCGAACCGCTGGCGGATTTGAATATGGCGCCACTTAAGTGAAACGATGCGTTTCACTTAAGTCCAGTTGGCAATGGAAAACGCGCTAGGCCAATCATAGTGACACGCTGGAGAAGCCAGCCAATACATGCACGCTAACAAGAAGATTCATGCAGCCAGGGCAAACAAAGATCAAACACGCATTCTGGAGTGAAAAATTAGGGTTCATCATCGTGTTCATACTTTCTTCATCATCAAGAACTTTTTGTCACAGAAATTAACAAACAACATACCATTCGATCCGTCTTGCATCACACATCAACAATACAACATTAATCAAGCCTAATTCGCGCTAACATGTTTGGATCGAGTCAAATAAGTTTCACACATCACAATTAAAATCAACATAACTTTCTTAATACTTGATGAAATTTAAAACTACAAGGTTCAGCATGCTTGTGGATACAAGATCTACAAAAACCATAACATAATTTCATGAATGGTGGATTTCGAAATCTGACCTTCAATCAAGTGCAGATGTGAAATCGTGGTTTTCTGGCCTGGTGATGTTGAAACAGATGGTCCTCAAAGCTCAAGTAGATGAATGGATGAATGTTGGATGCTCAGTCTTGCTTAATCGTGCTCAAATCTATAGTTGCCATTGATGATGCTAGCTTCAACAGTTCAAGAATCAGCTCAAAATCCTTGCAATCTTGCTTCAATCCAACTCAGTTATGGTTGTAGATGATGAATCAATGAAGAATCAATGCAATGCTTGTGCAGAAAATGGATGAAAAGTTGAGAGAAAAAAGTTTGTGAAGAATGCAAAAGTGGATCTAGATCTGAAATTTGGATGTGTTAATGCTGAAATCTATTAGGGTTTCACTTATATATCATATGTTAAGCAAATTCTTAAACATGTTTAGGCATTTGGCAAGTGGAATTAGTGGAAACAAGTGTTTATGCAAATTGATATTTCCACCTCTATGCATGGTATGAATGGAACAGTACACGAAATTGGGCCTAAATCCACTCAAAACTCTGTTTGTAAGCCAATGGAAATGTTGCCAAGTGTAAACGATGCATTATTTTAAGATTTGAAAATTCCATCCAAAAAATCAAGTGAAAAATCACATAATTATGTGATGAGAATGCATGACTTGTGATGCATGATTTGGATAGTGCATGTTAAGACATGAATGTGCAAAAAAGAACCACTCCATTTGGCCTTTTGGTTCAAAAGTTATGCATGTTTGAAGTTCAAATTCCATTGACAATGATTGATCCATAACTTCTCAACCACACATGAGAAATTCATGTTCTTGGACTTTTTGGAAATGGGAGAACAAGATCTTCAACTTTCATGTTGGACAAAATTTCATTTGAAGCTTTCTTGAAGATGTAAACTTGAGGAGAAAACCTTTCTATTTTGGGCAATTTCCAATTACAGGTCACTTACTATTTTTGGCAAGTTTTCATCTGACCTCAAATTCTTCATTGTTGATGTTTGCAATGTCAAATGAGACTTGTATGGACATGAATGAGGCCTCTCTAACCATCTCCCACCTTCAAATCCATGATTTCATGCACAGTTGACTTTGGTTGACTTTCTAGGGTTTCAGATGCATTGTGCAATGACTGATGACTTCTGAACGTCTAATCCTTGGCCAAACCACTTCAAAATGACCCCTAGGTCATGTGAACTTGATGAACCAACCTTAGGGCTTTGCTTCAATAGGAAATGCACTTGCTTGCTTGTTTAACTGGATCTCCTGACCAGTCTTGACTGATGACTTGCACTAGGCAAATGGACAATGCAATGCTATGCAGTGGACAATGTAATGTTAATGACCTAAAATGAAAATGTGTGTACAAAATGGTAGGTGCAAATTTGAGGTGCTACAGCTGCCCCTATTCAATCAGCTGGGAACCTGAACGGATAAGAGCAACGGCTGTCAGACTTTCAAGGTACACAGGGATTGAATACCAAAGAACCGTAGAAATTTGCACTCTGTGGGATATGATACAAAGAAAAGCCAAGCCATTTACCGATGACGGCTGCACGATAACTTCAGGAAAGCGAAACCATTTACCGATGGCTAAATACTGGAAACTTGATATTTACCGATATGAACTTCAGCGAGACCATTTACCGATGGCTGCTGGGAAACATCTTGATATTAAAAGGAAGCAAGACCATTTACCGATGGTGGCTTCAAAGCAACTTGATATTTACCGATATCAACTTCAGCAAGACCATTTACCGATGGCTGCTCCAACTGGGGATCCGATATTTACCGATATCGAAGCAAACGGGGCCATTTACCGATGGCGTCTCCACCTGGGGAGGAAAAAGATATTTGCAATTGGAATCAAACAAGACGTTTACCGACGACTCCTGGGGATTTTTGATTTTATCAGCAGGAAATACGCACGACCAGACATTTACCGATGACTGGGATGAGACTCGATGTTTACCGACATCGAAAGATGATGTTTACCGACATCAAAAACGACCAGACATTTACCGATGACTGGGGGGAAATACTCGACCAGACGTCAACAGACGAAAGGGAGAAGCTCGCTGCTTATCGACACCAACGGAGAGGTGAACACTTCACTGGGGAAGGAGAAACAAATACTGGCAACCGGAAACCAGATAGGACGTTTACCAACGACTCTACTGGGGATCTCTAGCTGGGGAATTATCAGACATTTACCGATGACTGGGGAAAAACTCGACGTTTACCGACATCGAAAGATGATGTTTACCGACACCAAAAAATGACCAGACATTTACCGATGACTGGGGTAGGACTAGATGTTTTACTGACACCGAAACAATGGTGTTGACCGACACCAAAGAAAGAACACACGCGGGTGCTGACATGACACTTACCGGTATCACAAGAATGACATCTTCAAAACGTCAAGGCAAGGCTAACCACTTGCTGGGGATCTCACTGGGGAGAAACAAGCTTTCCGTTTGCGGACGGGTGAGGAAATAAACCTCTCTGGGGAATATCCATCCTGAATGCTGTCAGGAACAACTGTAGCAGACGTGCTGTACCGAGGTTGAACAAATGATCCGTCTCTGTCGGGGATACGATCTGGTTGGGTTAACACATGAATGCATATGTTTGAATTTTTCTATGGCGTAATGCTCCATATTGAATGGAAATGCTACGCAGTTTGAGGATGCAATGATCACTATATGCAAAATGCAAAGGATGAACACTCCGCCGGGGAGCCAACTGATCAAATACTCCAACCCTGTGGGGAGACTCTGTCTGAGGAATACTCTGCGGGGAGAGCACTGACTTCTCACTCGTGCTGGAGGAATAACACTGTTGCTAGGGGAAAGATCCCAATCCACTCGGGGGAATCCGCTTGGTAAGCAATCAATACAACTCCGCTGGGGAATACACAAGACGACTGCGCTGAGGAACCAACAATACAACTCCACTGGGGGAAAACAAAGCAACTCGCTGGGGAGTAATAAAACGACTTCACTGGGGAAAGCCAACCAATCCACAGGTAGGATAAACTCTGCTGGAGATAAATTTCTCTAAACCCGCTCCACTCGGGGATTCGCTGCGGAAAATCACCAACACCAATCTCTGCTCGAGTGTTAGGGAAAGCAACTCTGTTGGGGATAACACACCACTCTGCTGAGGAAGAGCAAAACTCTGGTAAGGAAAGTAATATCAGACTCCGTGCTAGAGATATACATCCACAACCCTGCTGAGGACAGGCGCTCACAACCATGCTGGGGATGATGATACTTCCAACCAGACTGCTGGGGAATAAACTACTGACACCTCCGCTGGGTATATAACATCCTTCCAACTCAGTGGGGATAATCCCGCTTCCAAACTCAGCTGGGAACTCAACAACTGGGGAAATCGGCAAATACAGGCCTGCTGGGGATAGGCAATCCTTAGATCTGTTGGGGAATAGAAGGCACTATCCACCGACGTCTCCGCAGGGGAACATAGCTCTGATAGCTTCCATACTTGCTTAGGGAAATATCTGCTGGGGAAACGTCCTCACAGATGCCAACCTGCAAAACAGCACAACAAAATGCCCCTAGGGGATACATGGACAAGATACGCTCAAGTGTCCTCAACATTCAAAATGATTTTCAAATGTTTCTACCTTTTTGCACGTTATTGTTTAGCCTTCATGTTCTTATATGCAATGCTTATCAAAAATTCGGACGTTTTTGCAAACAAAACAGTAAAAATAAAAACAAAAGAGCTATTTATCTGAATAACGACTTTTATTGATTGAAAATGTGCCTGAAAAGGCAAATACATTGGGAAGCAATTCCTAGAAAGAGGTAATTGCGCACAAAAGGAAAATAAACTATCCTAATGGCAATGTGAACACGACATCCATTATTTCCCAATTCTGTTATAACTCACAGATCATCAGTTTTCCTCCCAACTCCTTGCTTTCTGAGAAGAATGACTGGACCGATCACATCTTTCGAGATGGCAGACGACAAAGCGCGATGAAGTATAGATAACTCAGACTGTAGTCTTCGCTCTAATCCCTCTTTTGCCTGGATCGCCCTTTCGGGTTTTCAATCCACCTGGATACCCATTTTTGCCTAAGCCGCCCTTACGGGTTTTCGACTTACCGGGCGTACAAATTCTTTTCATTTTTATCCCTAATTTTTGCCCGAACCCTTTCTTTCTGTTTTTGGTTCGCCGGGATGCCCTTTTTTGCCTGGACTCTTTTATTCTTTTTGTCCAGCAAGTCAATTTATGCGAAGTATTTTTTGACTACATCTGAGTTGACAAGGGACGGGAAATCTTCACCATCCATAGTTGTAAGCATCAAGGCTCCACCGGAGAAGACCTTCTTCACAACATATGGACCTTCATAATTAGGAGTCCACTTGCCCCTGTTATCTGTACCGAGAGGGAGGATCCTCTTCAAAACTAGATCGCCAGTTTGATAGCTTCGAGGACGCACTTTCTGATCAAAGGCTCTCTTCATCCTTCTCTGATATAACTGCCCATGGCATACAGCTGCTAACCGTCTCTCATCGATAAGGCTCAACTCGTTAAACCTTGTTCGAATCCACTCGGCTTCGTCTAGCTTGACATCTAACAAAACTCTCAGAGAAGGGATCTCCACTTCGACAGGTAGGACTGCTTCCATACCATACACAAGGGAGTAAGGGGTTGCCCCGGTCGACATACGTACTGAGGTACGGTACCCATGCAAAGCGAAAGGCAGCATCTCATGCCAATCTTTGTACGTAACGACCATCTTCTGCACAATCTTCTTGATATTCTTGTTTGCCGCCTCAACAACACCATTCATCTTCGGTCTGTAAGGAGAAGAATTGTGATGTTCAATCTTGAAATCTTTACAAAGTTCTTTCATCATCTTGTTATTGAGATTCGAACCATTGTCAGTGATAATTCTCTCAGGAACCCCATAACGACAGATGATTTCCTTCTTAATGAACCGGGCAACCACCTGTTTGGTAACATTAGCATAGGAAGCTGCTTCCACCCACTTGGTGAAGTAATCAATCGCAACCAAGATGAAGAGATGTCCATTAGAAGCAGTAGGCTCAATCTTCCCAATCATATCAATGCCCCACATGGAAAACGGCCAAGGCGAGTTCATGACATTCAGAGGGCTTGGTGGTACATGCACCTTATCAGCATAAATTTGACACTTATGGCACTTCCGAGCGTATTTGAAACAATCGGATTCCATAGTCATCCAGTAATAACCGGCTCTCAACAATTTCTTCGACATTGCATGACCACCAGCATGGGTACCAAACGAACCTTCATGCACTTCTTGCATCAACATGTTCGCTTCGTGTCTATCCACGCATCTGAGCAAGACCATGTCAAAGTTTCTCTTATACAACACATCATCCTGATTCAAATAAAAGCTTCCAGCTAGCCTTCTCAGGGTTTTCTTGTCATTCTTCGACGCACCTTCAGGATACTCCTGGTTTTTGAGGAAGTTCTTGATATCATAATACCACGGCTTCTCATCAATCACAACAGACTCGGCTGCAAACACATACGCAGGCCTCTCGAGTCGACTCACCGTAACATGTGGCACATGATTCCACCAATGAACTTTGATCATAGAAGACAAAGTAGCCAAAGCATCAGCCATCTGATTCTCATCCCGGGGGACATGATACAGCTTCACCTTCTTGAAGAACGTCAGTATTCTTCTGGTGTAATCTCTATAAGGAATCAAATATGGCTGATTAGTATTCCAATCTCCATTGACCTGGTTGATCACTAGAGCGGAATCTCCATAGATGTCAAGAGTCTTGATTCTCAGGTCGATGGCTTCTTCTATCCCCATGATGCAAGCCTCATACTCAGCTTCATTGTTGGTTACGTCAAAAGTCAGCCTAGCAGAGAAAGGTATATGTGCACCTTTGGGATTAATCAATACTGCCCCAACACCGTTGCCTTTCATATTCACAACCCCATCAAACATCAGCGTCCACTTGTCATCCGGATCCGGTCCTTCCTCGACAAGCGGCTCTTCGCAATCTTTCATCTTAAGATACATGATGTCTTCATCAGGGAATTCAAACATCACAGGCTGATAATCCTCAATCGGTTGCTCGGCAAGGTAATCTGACAGAATACTACCTTTAATGGCCTTCTGCGACGTGTACTGGATATCATATTCTGTTAGAATCATCTGCCATCGAGCAACGCGCCCGGTGAGAGCCGGTTTCTCAAAGATGTACTTCACTGGATCCATCTTAGAAATCAATAAGGTAGTATGGTTCAACATATACTGCCTCAGTCGGCGAGCAGCCCAGGCCAAAGCATAGCAAGTTTTCTCGAGCAGTGAATATCTTGTTTCACAGTCGGTAAACTTTTTGCTAAGGTAGTATATGGCATGCTTTTTTCGACCAGACTCGTCATGCTGTCCCAATACATACCCCATCGAGTTCTCAGTCACTGATAGGTACATTATCAACGGTCTCCCTGGAACTGGAGGTATCAGGATTGGAGGCTTCTGCAAATACTCTTTTATCTTGTCAAAAGCTTTCTGACAGTCATCATTCCACCTGATTGCTTGATTCTTTCTGAGCAATTTGAAAATTGGTTCACACGTGGCAGTTAGGTGAGATATGAACCTTGCAATGTAGTTCAACCTCCATTCATCTGAAACCTAAAGTCATCTGAGAAACCCAAAGTCATCTGAGAAACTCGGAACCCCAATTCATCTGAAACCCAAAGTCATCTGAGAAACTGTCATCTGAACCCATAGTCACCAACAGGACCACAAGTCACCAACCGTACCTGTAATAATGATCATTCCCTCCCCACTCACGGGTGTCATCTAGGCCAGGGTAAAGTCGAGAGAAACGCAGCATAAATAACCTTTCACAGAATATCATCATATACACACCCGAAGCATGTAACGATAATATCCCATCAGGGTCTGAACTGCTCGTGATGTCAATGTTCCGCTAAGTGGCGCAATACCACCCGCTTCCCATGACTCATTCTATTCCTAAGTATCCTAGATCACTCATGGCCTGGGTATTGGGCCTTTTACCTCAAGTAACTCCCACCCCAACAGAGAGAAACAGACAACCAGCCAGCCAGATGAACAATGAATATGAATGAATGCAAACATAAATGCAAACATAAATGCAAACAATAAATAAATGAGTGCAATAAATAACACAACAAAAGCAACCAAACCCTAACCTAGAGAGCGCTAGGAGAGACTCGCTTAGGGAAGATGGATCAGCAAGAGGTCAACTTCTCTTAGTCCCCAGCAGAGTCGCCAGCTGTCGCATTACGTGAAAAACCGACGGGAAAACAGAACAACAGAGCCGCCACCGTGTGTTATTTATCCCAAAAGAGGGAAAGGAAACGCTCGAAGTAAACCTGGGAAAGACATGGTCTCGCGACCAAAGAGAATGGGATCGGGAGTCGGTTATGCGAAGGGAAGGTATTAGCACCTCTACGCATCCGTCGTACTCGACGGGATCCACGCACAAAAGGAAGGAATATGGTTGCTAAACACTGCTCACAAACACACACTGGCTGAAAGAGACACAGGAAAGACAAGAGAAACTGACTCGGCAGGATATCACATCCTGGGCCTACGTAGTCTATCAGGCATAAACATCAGAGTCGACGTAGTTCGGACAGGGGAAAACGTGCTCGCTAGGATGTCGCATCCTATCCATACGTATCTTCTCGGACTAAGAAGAATCAGAGCACTCGTAGCTCGGCTCACGCACGCCAAACAAAACAACACAGGAAATCGACTGCCAATCGTTGGACTTACGTCAAACTCCACACACAAAAGGCAAACATGGAAATCGAATGCCAATCGCTGGACTTACATCAGACTCCGAACCAACAAAGGAGAAACAACTCACACAAACAAAACAAAAGGGCTCCCGGAGAGATCAACTCATCTCCTGCCTACGTACCTCATCTGGTATGAGGATCAGGGCGACGTAGTTCCCCTACGCAGGGACAAAGGACTAGCCTAACCAGATACAAAGGGAGACACAACTAGGGAGACTACGACTCGAGCCTAGATGTTATCATGCATATCATCCCTAAGTTAAGGTTGCTATCTAACTTGCACAGGAAGCAAGCTAACCTAAACATGACTTGCACAGGAAGCAAGCCAAACTAACCCTAACTTGCACAGGAAGCAAGCTAAACTAAAAAAACACAAACACACAAGCACAAATAGCACGCACTATATGCAATCAGTTGGCTCAATCAAGGTTAGGTTTTAGTCGAGGGGTCATATCAACCTCGACAAACAAACCACTGGAATGGGGTGTGATTTGCTCTTAACCCTAACATTGAGAGTTAGAGTGAAGCAGATGAAATGGTGAGTGAAGATGAGACTTCACAGCTCTTATCCCTGGCCAGGGAGAGCTTCAAGACAATGAAAGTGTGGGTTCAGAAAGTTGGAACCCTTATACACTTATGACTGACACAATGTACAATGATCTTTGGTTAGTATCTGCAATGCATCAACACAGTGGTGTGAGCAAAGCAGATGACACACAGAATAGCAGGGGATGGATTGCACATCCCTTGTATCTGCCAATGCCTCTTCACTTAGGAGGTCTTTGAATATGTACAAGGACAAATAACAGGCCAGGTCTTCCAGACTACATGAAGAAGAGATGTTATACCTCAGTGCTTAAGCTATCAAGCGAAGCAAAATCAAGTTCACAAGGGAACTATAGCAACTAAGGTACCTAAAAACAATCCAACATAATCAGTACACCAGACAAACAAAAGTCAAACAGACAATGGTCAACAATTAATTGTACAGTCAAACAACAATCAAGCAAACGCACAAAGGTGCAAGCCACAAGGCCTAGGTACAAGTCTCAAAACCTACAAAACAAACTCAAGGTTAGTCATAAACAAGCAATAGACCAACTCCAATTGAGTGCACATCATCAAGTATAAGCAATTGTGCTCTTTGACCTGAAACAAAGCTCAAACATTAAGCACTAACCACTAGGACAAAGCCTAGGGTCAAAATGGATGAATGTTGGATGCTCAGTCTTGCTTAATCGTGCTCAAATCTACAGTTGCCATTGATGATGCTAGCTTCAACAGTTCAAGAATCAGCTCAAAATCCTTGCAATCTTGCTTCAATCCAACTCAGTTATGGTTGTAGATGATGAATCAATGAAGAATCAATGCAATGCTTGTGTAGAAAATGGATGAAAAGTTGAGAGAAAAAAGTTTGTGAAGAATGCAAAAGTGGATCTAGATCTGAAATTTGGATGTGTTAATGCTGAAATCTATTAGGGTTTCACTTATATATCATCTGTTAAGCAAATTCTTAAACATGTTTAGGCATTTGGCAAGTGGAATTAGTGGAAACAAGTGTTTATGCAAATTGATATTTCCACCTCTATGCATGGTATGAATGGAACAGTACACGAAATTGGGCCTAAATCCACTCAAAACTCTGTTTGTAAGCCAATGGAAATGTTGCCAAGTGTAAACGATGCATTATTTTAAGATTTGAAAATTCCATCAAAATAATCAAGTGAAAAATCACATAATTATGTGATCACAATGCATGACTTGTGATGCATGATTTGAATAGTGCATGTTAAGACATGAATGTGCAAAAAAGAACCACTCCATTTGGCCTTTTGGTTCAAAAGTTATGCATGTTTGAAGTTCAAATTCCATTGACAATGATTGATCCATAACTTCTCAACCACACATGAGAAATTCATGTTCTTGGACTTTTTGGAAATGGGAGAACAAGCTCTTCAACTTTCATGTTGGACAAAATTTCATTTGAAGCTTGCTTGATGATGTAAACTTGAGGAGAAAACCTTTCTATTTTGGGCAATTTCCAATTACAGGTCACTTACTATTTTTGGCAAGTTTTCATCTGACCTCAAATTCTTCATTGTTGATGTTTGCAATGTCAAATGAGACTTGTATGGACATGAATGAGGCCTCTCTAACCATCTCCCACCTTCAAATCCATGATTTCATGCACAGTTGACTTTGGTTGACTTTCTAGGGTTTCAGATGCATTGTGCAATGACTGATGACTTCTGAACATCTAATCCTTGGCCAAACCACTTCAAAATGATCCCTAGGTCATGTGAACTTGATGAACCAACCTTAGGGCTTTGCTTCAATAGGAAATGCACTTGCTTGCTTGTTTGACTGGATCTCCTGACCAGTCTTGACTGATGACTTGCACTAGGCAAATGGACAATGCAATGTTATGCAGTGGACAATGTAATGTTAATGACCTAAAATGAAAATGTGTGTACAAAATGGTAGGTGCAAATTTGAGGTGCTACACCCAATACCCGGCAAAAGTAACATTTTTTTCCCAGCGGATTCATTTTTATGTTTCCCCAGGAAGTATATCCTTGATATGTTCATCTTGATCAATGAAGAATATTTTCTTCCTTTGTTTGAGTCTATCCTTGATATGTTCATCCTAACTGATGACGGATACTCTCATCTTTGGTATTCTACCCAGTAAAAAGGTAGTTGTAATCCCTATTTTGCTCCCCAGAGAGTTAATCCTTGATATGTTCATCCTAACCGATGACGAGTTTTCTTCTTTTTGCGGTCTTCTGCCCAGTAACCGGTAGTCGTAAATCCTGCTATTCTACCCCAAATTTTATCCTTGATATATTCATCCTAACCGGTGACGGATATTCTCTTTGATGGTATTCTATCCCGCATTCGATAGATGTACTTCCTACTTTTTGTTCAGGTGGTTTATCCTTGATATGTTCGTCTTAACCGATGACAGGTATCCTCCTTAACATCCCCAGGCAAGTCTATCCTTGATATGTTCATCTTAATCGATGACGTATTTTTTTCCTTTGAGTCTATCCTTGATATGTTCACCTTAACCGATGACGGATATTCTCATCTTTGGTCTTTTGCCCAGTAACCGGTAGTTATAAATCCTATTTTTGCAGTTTTCCCCAGCAAGGCTATTCTTACCCAGTGATCGGTAATGAATACACCCTCCTGACGATTCTCAGTGAGTCATCCTTGATATGTTCATCCTAACCGATCACGGGTGTCCTCTCTGTCAAATCTTTATTATCTCCTTACCCAGTAATCGGTAATGGATAATAGATTTCTGCTCCTCCTGTGTTGAAGTTTATTTCTTCCCCAGTTGAGTTGAGTGTGTATTTCCTTAGTGAATCACTTTTCTTGCATGATCCAAGTACGTCAGTTTTATCCTGATCTACTCGTTTCCCCTACAGATATTTTTATTTCCCCGACTGAGTCTTTCCATTTTTTACGGAATACCTCTAGTCTCCCAGCAGTTTTTAAGTCGTAGCCTGGCCTACGCATAACCTCATTTACCCCCTCAGAGTCTCTATCTCCCCAGTAAGTTTTCCTTACGGAATGCATTATACTCCTGCGGACCTTCAGTCCCTCTGATTTCTTTTCCTTTGTGGCAATATCTCCCCACAAAGAATTTATTTTACATTCATATCATATACATCACGAGGTCTCTTAGGGACCAAAATTTGTTTCTATATGTTGTTATTTAAGCCCATTCTACTGAGTCGAAATAAAGATTTTAACCTTCACCTTCTCAGTTAGAATGTCCTTAAATAGGGGAAACTGTAAGACGCCAATTTTGACCCTAAGATCCCTCATGCAATTTCATCATATGCAATAGCATTGGGATCATGCCTTGGCATCCTCCTTACCCCTCTTTCATTGGGTTTGTTTTAGGAGAGATCACCAAGCACCATGAGATTGTATCATACTTGTATATTATTATTTTTACTAACTAAAATACCAAAAATATGTCTTTGCATTTTCCTAACTATTTTGTAGGTAGGGAATGATCACCATTTGTGTATCAAGTTCATATCTAGGGTTTAAGACCCTCATTGCTAAGAGTTTGGAGTTGGTTTGCCTTGGAAACCCTAGTTTATCTAGGTATCTTGAGTAACTTCTTCAACAAGCTTCTTCACCAATTGATCAAACTTCTCAAGGGACACTTCAAAGTTCATCATATTATGCATATATGATCTACCATGAGCCTAAAAAGTCAAGAGAATTGCAAGTTATCAAGTTGTTTGATGGTGGTTGGCCATATGAATTCATCTAATCAAAATCGGGTCTCCCTAGACCCTATCTCCTACAATTTTCATCATATGAAAATGATTCAAAGATAAATGTTACTCTAAATGACATTCCAAACAACTTTAATGTTCAGGTCTAGAGCTAATTTTGCTTGGAAAGTCATTTTCTATGTTGAAACATTATAGGTCATTTTGTCTAAACCCTAATTTGAAAGTCAACTTCCCAAGGCAATAACTTGCTCATTTTTCATGAGATGAAAGATTTACAAGTTTCACAATCAAATTCAAGATGTATACTTAAACTTTGATGTTTGGAGTAAAAGCTAATTCAACTTTTATGAGCATGTGATATGAGGATACATTATAGGTCATTTTGGACCAATATCATTGAACAAGTGATTTTCCTCAACTTCAAAAATGCATAACTCACTCATTATAAATCTAAATGATGTCAAATTTGTGACCATTTTGAAGGTATTTTAAAGAGCTAAAACTTTGAAGAATACACTTTTCTCCTTTGGAGCTCACATAAAAGGTTAAGCAAGGTGGAATAACGAAGTATGTGACTTGACACTTAGAAAAATTTTCAACATGTTGAAATTTCCAAACTTCCACCTTAAAATTCACCATGATACAAGTTCCAAATGGAAATGTTTTAAACATAAGATTTGTTCCTCTTGATCTAAGATTTCCAAAGAGTCCTAATTCATTCATTTTGGATGAAGTTTGAGGGGTCTGCGCATGGTGTAAATAGGGTTGTATCAGTTGGCAAGATTCAAGCTTCAAGTGATCAAATAACTTTGCCTTGCCATTCAAGCTTTATTCAGACTTCATTTCATTAGAATTTGGATCTAATTGAGATGCTTCATGGGCCTGTACATGCCCATGCACGCGTGCCATTCACATTGCTAAATTTGGAAGCATTTTCAAGTGTGCAAATAACACTTCATTTTGCTATAAATAGAGACCCTCTGTGCTCATTTCGGGGGACCCTAGCATGCCAGTTTTGTCTCCATACTTGAAACCCTCACATTTGAAAGGAAAACCTGATAATTTTCATTTGAAATTTGAGTTTGAATCTCACTGTTTGGAGATTCAAAAACTCCAGATCCAAAGCTTTGTATCAATCCTAAGCCACTTCTGTAAGCTATCTGAGCAAGATCAAACACGAACTGAAGCAAGAGAGATCAAGTTCTGCACAGCATTGAAGGTATTTTCCAGATTTTTTCTTCTCTTCGATTCTCACTTAATTCTCATCAATTCTCTTGTATCTTTGGTTGTCTGAAGTCCTATCAATGTAGGCAAGAAGATTGAGTTGCTTTGAGGTCAAATCGAAGCAACTCAATTGACACACCTCAAAATTCAACTCCATATATCTCTCTATATATTTGGAGTTAGTTAAAATTGAGGTGATATTCGTGATCTATGCCATTTTAGCTTTCAGATCATGTCCTCCTTTTTCATTTATGTTATGGTGATGATTGAACCAGTCCGGCCAGGGTCATCAGAGAAGATGATCGGCCTTTGGCTCCGGCAGTGATGTGGCACGGTTCAGAACCATTGATTCATTTTAAAATGTTTTAATCTGGGGCGTCCAAAGTGATTACCACGCATGTGAAACATTTGACTTGGTGTATGGTGGAACACGCGCTCAGATCCACTTGATCTACCACCTCAATTAATGAGGGAGATCAAGTGGTCCACGTTTTTTTGATTTTTGATTTTAATTTTTATTTCTTTGATTTTCATTAATTCATATTAATTTTAATATTGATCCAAAAAATATGAGAGTTTCACCAAAAAATTTTAAATAAAATCCTCTTTCATATTTTGAATTAAAATTATTTTTTGGATCATTATTAATATTTTTCATAATTTAATTGATTTTGTGAATATTTTTAATTGTTTAAAAATACTTTTAAGTTTCCAAAAATTCTGAAGTTTTTTCTCCAAGGTCCTTTGACCTTGTTTGACCTATGATAAATCTCATGGCCATTTATTTGGTATTTTGATGAGTTTTTAAGAAATTGACCAACCATATTAATTTAATGTATTATTTTTAGTATTTTTTATGGAATAAATGCCAAATAAATTATGTAGAGCTATTTTGATTGACTTTGTAAGTTCGGCTTATGTTGTTAGGCCTTGGTCAAGGTTTAATTGACTTTGTTAGGTTAAGATCATTGGATTTAGGGGATTAACGGAATGTGCATTCCATCTCCCAAAATGAATGAATGATCTTAATTTGGTAAAAGTCCTCCTTTGTCCAATTTGAGTTGGATCCATTTCCCCTCCCTCTTCATCTCATTGCCCTTATTTATTCATTCATGTCATGGACCTATGATATCTCAATATCTTAAGGCTAGTTGATTGCAAAATCAACATAAGTATGAATGAGATTAGGCCCCCCACTTTTGCATATTCTATTTGTGTGTGGTATGTTTCATGAGCATAGTTCATCATACTTTTTCTATAACATGCATTAACACCAAAATTATATTGTCCGACCTCAAATACTTGTGACTTCTACATAAGTCCAATTACGATTGCTTAACATATCGCTACATTTTTGTAACAAAAGGCATAACATTCTAGTTAGTGAGATTGTAAGTCTCCCCTCTTTCATGGTATTGTGTGGAAACTTGGTATTTTTTCCTTCCTTTGGAAGATGTCTTGGTTCAAGGATCAATGCTTGTGATAAGTGGGTTGAGTATTCTCCAAAGAATGACTTAAAACAAAAGCAAAGCAAAAGCAATACTAACATCTAACTCATTGACAACTAACATTTAATTCCAAGTTATTTACTTTTAATGCACTTTATTTTTAAGCCTTATTCATTTGCCTTTATTCATACCATTCTAATTGTTTATGTTAATGTCATTTTCACTTTGTCCACTTGGACCATATTTTGTGATATATTTTGTTTGTGTTTGTTTGTGTGGTATTTGACCATTAATGTACATAATAAGAACAAAAACCCTTAAAAATATCTTGTGTGGGGACTGTTGGTTTGATCTGAGACAATTAGACTTAGAGTTTATGCAACACTCCCTATGCAAAGGACTTGGCCAATGTCAACTTTCATGTAACCAAGTGCTTGTAGTTTGAAACTTCATCTGATACATCATTGAAGATCCATTTGAGTTCATCTGAAACATGATCATTGTGAAGTTGTTACTTTGAACCTGTGACTTATGACATCTTGAAATTCATTTGCTACTTAGGCAAATTTGGAGAAGATCATGGAGTTGCTAAGCTTGGATGTGGCTATCTTTATTTGGTGCCTTGCTCCTCAAGTTGGTATTTTATGCATTGTTTGTTGCTTGATTCTAATGTCCAAGGGAATTTGGGTTTCTATATGACATTCTTGTCTATTGGATTGCAGCCCATTGGTCAGATCCTTTCAACTCTTAACTTTTAAATTTATGCTTAGGATTAGTCTCTTCATCTCTTCCCCATTTCTTTAATTTCAAAATCTCTCCCTCCTTTTAAAAAAAGTTCTATGATTGTGATTGTTTTTCTAAACTTAGACCATATTGCAAACTAGAAACTTTGGCCTTATGCCATTGCACTTTCAAACTTCTTTTCTTAATCAAACTTGTAAATATACTTAACTATACTTGACTTAAAATTTTTAAAAAAAAAAGCCAAAAAGAATTAACTCATTCAAACCATTTTAGGCCTTTGTGCCTTTCAAACCTAATTTTTGTTAAAAGCAATGCATCCACTTTAAAATTTATCCCACGAACTACGAGGTTTTGATCCCTTATTTTCATGTTGGTACGTAGGCACAAGTCTGAAGGTCTTGTCAAACACAAAAATATAATTAATAAATTCTTTTCTCATCCCCCTAATCTATTTGCTTGCAAACATCATTTGTACAAAAACACATATTCACACAAAAAAGGGCTCCCTAGGAGTACCTAGGACACTTTGGGTGCTAACACCTTCCCTTTGTGTAACCAACCCCCTTACCTTTAATCTTTGGCTTTTTATTAGTTTTGATTTGAAAACTTCTTATTTGTGGGTTTTTGTTCGTACTTTTCCCTTTTCCTTTGGAAACAATAAAAGCGCGACGGCGACTCTTGTTATTTGATGTCTAGCTTATCCATAGCTTGATGATCATGAATTTACCGATACACATACCCTTTGTGGTGACCTTGGACACAGTGGCATCCCGAACCACCTCAAGTTGAAATACCATAACGCCCATGATGAGTAGGTGACGATAAGCACCGACTTATCTAGGGCGAAGAGGAACTGAAACGTTGTAGCAAGACCGATAGAAATGTGAAAGAAAATTTATGGATATTAATGTAGCTTCCTTGGCTAGGAAATTGCAAGACATGGATGTTCTCCCCCTATAGTTAAGGTGGGTCATCCTTGTCAGATATGTATAGGTAGCCAATCAAAAGGAAGTTAAAGCCAACAGTCACATCCCCATGCTTACTAAGCAAAGGCTATGCCACTCGGTTAATTTCAATTTAGTTCTTATGTAAAATCCTTAACGCATATTATAACGTAAAATGATGTTCCACCAAAAAATAAATAAATTTCCACTAAATTATATATTTTCCTTGAGTCCATGGTGTTGTCATAAATTTCGTTGGTGTATGACCAAAGGGATCAAATCCCCATCACAAAGACTTAGGGTGTTGTCACAAACATCACATGCGTATGTCTAAATCAATCAAAACCCCCACAACGACAATGAACATACACAAAGAAAGAAACCAAAAATTGACAAATATCGGCTCACCCTCTCCCCCCTTCTTCATAGTTAGCCACTCTGAAGGTAGTGGTGATTTTTCCTTATGTTAACTATGAACCATATTTTCACCCAGGGAAATGGAATGGATATCGATCCTTGGCCAGTCATGGTTCCTAGAGACGTCCAATAAAACTTAGAGCATGACCTTGGAGGAAAAGTTATGTCCTAGAGAAATGAACTCGAGACGGAAAGCAATATCATGCAAATAGGTAAAAACATTGGTAATTAACAAACTGAGATGTACATTATAGGACAAGAATGACAAATGTTACTTATTCATTGGATTCACATATGCCATTTACAAGCACGTCGGTAAAAAACAAAATACACACACGGCTAACCCACCAAATAAGCCACTTTCTTGCATTATCTTAAATGGCTTGGACAACAGGGACTTGCGCTCGAGAGATCGTCCCGGTAGGATTGATAAATCATATTTGTAACATATTAAAGCCCTAATACTTGAATTTATATAGCTATGTTAAGGTTAATTAGAAGTAATTATCCATGTTTTATCACTTATAATTTAGTTTATCATTGAGCACACTAGGTGCTCCCTTTTGTGAATTTTATGTGTTTTGGGCATGTGTAGGAATTACTCTAGTGATAAGTTATATCGCATTAGGAATTTTGTTACCACTACTCAACATGCATTTGAGACATAAAATGTTGAAAGGAATGGTTGATATCGAACTTAATGTAAATATGGCATACTTGTGAGAACGAAAGCAACAAGTGAGGTAGAAAGCTAAATGGATAATAATTAGGGCTACATGATAAAACTCTGTAAAAGTTATTTTACACTACAATAGCTCGCTGCTTGTTCTGTCTGCATAGCACGCCTTCCAAAAGATGAGATGACTCTTGTATGCGTTGTGTACTACTCATAGTACTAGTACGAGAGGATAAGTAAAGCAAATATTTTGAATTCTATGGGCCAAATAAAGGGACAATCAAGAGGCCCAAGATCTAAAGTATAGAGGAAAACGCTAAAAGCAAGGAGGCTATAAAAGGATCGTCTTGGGGAAAGTAAAAGAGGTTCAAAATTTTAGAAACTTGAGAAAAAAAACTCAGAAAAATATTTTATATTAGAAGAATAAGAAGGTTGAATTAAAAGTTAAGGCATCTCATATGTTTCCTCTCTTGGAGAAGGCGATGTTGTTAGACGTGAAAGAACTCGCCTCTTGCTGATTGAAGATTGCAAGAAGTAGAAGTGTTACTCTTATATTTATATTTTATTTTCATTACTGTTTAAAAACTTTCACCTTGAGAACCTCCTTTGTTGTATTTGTCATGCTCACCATGAGCTAAACTCTTTATGTTGAGCGGTGTGAATTTTTATGAAAAGTAGTCTTTTGTGTGAAATGATGTGACCTTAGTGATTCATTTTATCAGATGATATATTGTTATATATTTATTTCTTGGGTTTATCATCTTAGAAATAGGTACAAACTTATTAGTGTTGAGGATTCCTTTAGTAAGTGGAACTCATGATAAATATGGTTGAAAATAGTAGAATTTGAATATTTTCTAGTTATTTGCTTTAGCAATAAAGAACTAAAATTATAGGGGAAATTAT
This sequence comes from Lathyrus oleraceus, assembly GCF_024323335.1. NCBI lineage: Eukaryota > Viridiplantae > Streptophyta > Magnoliopsida > Fabales > Fabaceae > Lathyrus > Lathyrus oleraceus. The sequence continues at coordinate 362,114,584 of NC_066579.1, read as the reverse complement.
AACTCATGAAAGATATGTACTAATGTTAATGTGAGACTTAGAAATTTGTTCTTTAACTTAGTTGGATTTGTTTTGATGTTGTACGCTTACATCATTAGATCATGTAAAATTTGAAACATATTTGCATATAAAATTTCTGGTAGACAATTCAAAACTTAAACTAGAAGGAGACATAAATTTTGATGTTGTTTTTTGACCTTAGTTTAGAAGGAGACCATGAACCAGAAAAAACACTTTAGATTTTAAGGAGATACTAGATTGCACTTCAACAACCAGGAACTCTGTCCCTTCTAGTTTATTTGAAGACTTGGAAGAGGACTTTGGAGAAGATCATCAAAAAGAAGTTGTGATTGAGACTGACAATATTGGCCTAACTAATGATACATCAAAAAATATTAGAGACTATTTTTTATCCAAATCCTACGAACAATGGAATCATTAGGCCTGAGATCATTGTGGGTCAGTTGAAGTTTAAGCCAAATGATGTTTCAAATGTTACAAGCCATTGATCAATACTCAAGGGTTGTTATTGATGGCCCTCATCTCCATTTAAGGAAATTTCTAGAAGTTGCAAGCAACATTAACATCCCTGGAATATTTGATGATTCTTTTAAGTTAAGGTTGTTTCCTTACTCTCTAAGGGATAAAGCAAAAAGTTGGCTCAATTCCTTATAGCTTATTCCATTTCCACATGGAATGCTTTGGCTGAGAAAATTCTAGCCAAATACATCCCACCTGTCAAGAATGCCAAAATGAGAAATGAAATCTCATCTTTTAGGCAAGGAGAAGAAGATTATTTATTTGATTCTTGGGAAAGATTTAAAGAATTACCGAGGAAATGTCCACATCATGGAATTTCCATTTGTATTCAGCTACAGACATTTCACAATGACTTAGTTCCATCATCAAAGAACATGCTGGTGTTTACTGGTATTTTTAATATGTAAAAGTTATGTTTGAAGCTCTTAACACTTAGCATTTTCCAACATGGTTATTACTATTCTTTATTGAATTTCTCCACCTAGAATTTAAAGGCTAATAAATTCCCCCAAAAAATTCAAATTTCGATCATATGTATCAGATTTAAGAAAGATGGTGTGTTTAGTAATTTCTCGACATTGTTCAATATAGCCTACACGCGTTATAGTCATCATGACTATTTTTCACCAAACTGTCACGTCAAGGACGTGCGTGCAGAATGTCATCATCACCCCGATTTTCTAGGACGACTATGGGCCATGAAATTAAATGATAATAAAAGAAATCATTTAATTTAAACTTTTTCCCAAAAAATTAAATGCCACGTGTCCATTTTGAAACACAACTTGTCCAATTTTTTAGAGGGAAACTGGAAAGTTTTTCCTCTTTGTGGCTATATATACGTCTCTTACGCATTTCTTTTCTTTTTGCACCGTCTCCTTCCTCAGAACCCTAAAATCTCTTTGAATTCCCTAAAAAAAATCCCCCGCTTTTCTCAAAGAAACTCATTTTTTTATCAAATGTTCTCAAGAATCAATAATGGCTTCCAATTCTCTTTCTAAGCTTGTATTCTCATGGATGAACACACCTAATTCTCAGAGCCTCCCATGAAAAAGGAAAATACTTCAATATGGTTTTCTCAAATATTAATCCCATGCTCCCTTACAGGTACTAATTATGCTTTCATGGGTCCTCTACCTAGACTAAGAAAGAAACCCCAGAACTTGGAAAATGGTTTCCCTAGTATCTAATAGTGTGAACCTCTAGTGTTTAAGGATGATCCTTTTGATCTCAGTTTCATGAAGATCCGAGTGATTCGGTCATCTCTTTCGACCAACAATACTTCCTACATTAAGTGGCTTGATAGGGTTCAACAAAAGAAGGAACCCATATGGAAAAATCAGGGTATATTTGACTTGATACACCTCTCAATAGTTGGTCATATGTATAACTCTCAGATGCTGGTTATTTCTATCTGCTTTTGGGAATCTTCGACCAACACATTTCACTTACCATGTGGAATGATCACTCCCACGCTATTTGATATGTTAGAAATTGTTGGCCTTAGACTAATCGGGGGAATCTTCAACCCCACCCTGATAAACAAGACCAGGATTAATTTCACCTTTTCTCTCCCTAGTTAACCTGGCTGACAATGTGAGCACTCAGGAACACATAGCTTTCCTTACCTATTAGCTACCTCACTACGTATTTTGCTCCAAATCCATTCAAGTAGCCAATAAATTTATCCCTCTGGCTACTCAACTACATGAGAGGAGAAACGTTTGTCTCAGTAAGCTAATCTTATACAACCTGTATGAATCTTTGGTGATTGCCTCTCGTGACCTCAATTCACTGGTAGATCCTAAGGAATATTTCTTGATCTCAGGCCCCATCTGGATCTTACAATTGTGGCTTAATGCCACTTTGAACCTTTCCTTAAGGCTGACATTTCATCTAACCCAAAAGGAGAATCAATTGCTTAAGGATTTCTAAGATTATGCTAGATGATGATAACTATGCATCGAAGGAAGCCTTTGAAAGCTACTTCTTAATGTACTACAACTGTAAAACTTTCCGCTTGACTATGGAGCCCTTCTTCAGTAAAATCCATGGGACATAGTGTTTCAGAAAGCCATTTCCCGCCTCTTCGCCTGAGGAGAAAAGAGAAATTGACGCCATTTGGATGGAATTCTCCCAACCATCTGTCTTGTTCACCAAACTTTGTTCTTCTCGATCAAGTATTAGGGTGGCTTATTATTAGCCAAACTTGGTAGCCAAGGTAGTTTGGCTTTAGCCAATTCTTTCCAATATCCCTTATTTTAAAAGAAGAGTCAATTTTTGTTGTTGTTGATGAGCCATATGAAAAATGCCTCCATAAGTGTTTAAACTTTTTCAATAAAAAATCTTCAAACCACAATCCTTTTGAATTCTCGCCTTCTTTCCATTATGCAAGAGAATTTGAAGACTGGTGGTTCGCATACTCTCGAGGTGTGATCAATCCTTTAGTTATGGTTCAACTCCTAATAGATACATTTTCATTTTGAGATAATCAATGAAGAAAAAAAAAGCTACACACATCAAGGAAATTCAAGCCTTCCAACTTTATTTTGAAGATGTATATAATCCTTGTGATATTCGTTGAACCATTTATGGTGCATCTGTTTCTTTAAAACATAAAGTTATGCATCATGGTTTCAATGCACCTTTACTACCTCAAGGCCATTTTGGTTTGTGTTTCCCTCAACTATCCTTGCTACAGGTTGTTTAACCGGCGCAACCTGTTGTGGTCTTTGGTTATTAGGCACTTACTAGACGAGTGCTTGAGGAGCACCAAAGAAATCAATAATTCGAACCATTTGGTGCACCAGTTGCTAGTAACTATGGTTACTCTCATCCATTTGTTACCTCATAGACTGGAGGGAACTGGTTGTTAAAGATAGCATAACTTGAGGGATATATCCTACCCTCCTCGTGGATGTGACATTTGACTATGATTTCTAATGGCGGACCCTGATGATAAGTATGGATTAATAGGGGATGTAATAGCCATTGCATTATTTACATACATAGATCCATTGGTTTATCATTGCAGTTGGAATTCCCTAAGGATACTCCCTACCAGGAGGTGGTATGGTGAAATATTTGAGAAAAGACGGTCTAGGATCTCCCAAAAATGGTTGTGTAACCCTGGGAGTATTGGGAACACTGGTTACTTGAGGTGGGGAAATAGCTACTTCTAGTGAAACTGTCGAAACAAATATTTTGGCTTATAACAGTAGCGGTTACCTTAACGGATATTGAAGTTCCCAATAACCAATTGTCATCTCAGTTGGTTGTTCTTTTATAGTTGGTGCGTCATTTTGTTGGAGGCAAGTATTTTTTTACTTTCTTGCTTCCATACTCCTTTTACTAGAAAAAATTATTTTAACTCTACCACTTCTCAAACGCATGCACACTCAAACATTTATATGAAGAACAAATATAAAGCATATAAATGCACAATGCGTTTTGGTAAAAATTAAGTTTTTTTGCACAAAAGGGTCCCACTGGGTGTGCTAATTTGTTTACTGGTATTTTCATTAAATAATCACGAGTTTAGTTTACATAATATATTAAACTCAAAAATATTTCAAATAAAATTTGTATATAAATGTGTAGCAAAAACATGTGTGTGATTGAGTCTTAAATGTTTGAACGTTGACAAAATGAATGAAAATTCTAACAACAATAAGCTTTGGATGAAGATAATAAACAAAAATCATGACAAAAGTCATTAAAGTAAAAATGATTTCATTAAAAATACTTGAAGAATTTAAACAATGGACGCTATAGAGAATATATAAAATTTACGACCCTCCCTGATCTTAACAATGAGATCGACTATATATATATATATATATATATATATATATATATATATATATATATATATATATATATATATATATATATATATATATATATATATATATATATATATATATATATATATATATATATATATATATATTAATACAATAGTAACTATCAACAACGACTATACCCATAGGATTTGACATATATACATATATATATATATATATATATATATATATATATATATATATATATATATATATATATATATATATTAATACAATAGTCTGCACTTGAACAGTTTCCGCACTACGTCCTAAATAGGCCAAGAGGGGTAAATGTTCTACGGTCTTCAGCTTCTCGGACACAAATTAGAGATAATAATTCCTAACCACAAATACTTGTGTGACATCTCCAAATCCAAAAGGGTCTCCACTGAACAGATGGATCTCAAGCCAACTTGTTAAGGACTACTCCACACAAGTCGAACATGACTATACCATCCTCCTATCTTAATTACACTCAAGTTCGGGTTAAAACTTATCTCACCACTCAGAGATCACCAAGCACAACAAGTAGATTATATCATACAAACAAATATTCATACATCACACATATACAATTATATACACCCAAAAAAGTAGGCTAAACCCACTAGAGACTACTCCCCGACAAAGTCGCCACTTAATTTCTGTAGCGGTAAATTCATGATCATCAAGCTATGGATAAGTAAGACATCAATAAAACTAGAGTCGCCACCGCACTTTTATTGTTTCCAAGGGAAAAGGTTAAAGTACGAACAAAACCCAAAAGTAAGAAGTTTTCAAATCAAAACTAATAAAATGTAAGAGATTACATGTAAGGGGGTTGGTTACACAAAGGGAAGGTGTTAGCACCCAAAGTGTCCTAGGTACTCCTAGGGAGCCCCTTTTTGTGTGCATATATATTTTGTACAAAATGATGTTTACAAACAAAGAGAGTAGGGGAGTAGAAAAGAATTCATTAATTATATTTTTGTGTTTGACAAGACCTTCAGACTTTTGCCTACGTACCAACATAAAAATGAGGGATCAAAACCTCGTAATTCGTGATACAAATTTCAAAGTGGGCATTGCTTTTAACAAAAATTTAGTTTGAAAGGTACAAAGGCCTAAAAATGGTTTGAATGAGTTATTTCTTTTGTCTTTTTGAAAGTTTTAAGTCAAGTATGGTTAAGTCTATTTACAAGTTTGATTAAAAAAGAAGTTTGAAAATGCAATGGCATAAGGCCAAAGTTTCTAGTTTGCAAAGTGGTCAAAGTTTAAAACGAAACTAGTTCAACCAAAGAAGATTTTTAAAAGGAGAGAGAGATTTTTAAATTAAAGAAATGGAAAGGAGATGAAGAGACTAATCCTATGCACAAAATTAAAAGTTAAGAGTTGAAAAGATTTGACCAATGGGTAGCAATCCAATAGACAAGAATGTCTTATAGAAACCCAAATTCCCTTGGACATTTTGAATCAAGCAACACATAATGCACAATTATATCAATCTTGAAGAGCAAGGGCATCAAATAAAGATAGCCACATCCAAGCTTAGCCACTCCATGTTCTTCTTCAAATTAGCCCATGTAACAAATGAATTCCACAAGTTACAGGTTCAATAATAACAACTTCACAATGATCATGTTGCAGATGAAATCAAAGGGATCTTCAAAGATGTATCAGATAAAGTTTCAAATTGCAAGCACTTGGTTACACAAATGTCGGCATTGGCCAAGTCTTTTAGCATAGGGAGGTTTCCTAGATTCTAAGTCCAATTTGTCCAAGATCAAGTCAACAGTCCACACAAAAGTTTTTTTAGGGTTTTTTGTTCTTATTATGTACATTAATGGTCAAAGACCACACAAACAAACAAAATATACACAAACAAGATATATCACACAATATGGTCCAAATGGACAAAGTGAAAATTGCATTAACATAAACAATTAGAATGGTATGAATAATGACAAATGAATAGAACTTAAGCATTAAAGTGCATTAAAATAAAGGACTTGAAATTAAATGTTAGTAGTTAATAAGTTATAAGTTAGTATTGTTTTGCTTTTGCTTTTTATTTTAAGTCATTCTTTGGAGAACACTCAACCCACTTATCACAAGCATGGATCCTTGAACCAAGACATCTTCCAAAGGAAGGAAAAAAGGTCAAGTTTCCACACAATACCATGAAAGAGGGGAGACTTACAATCTCACTAACTAGAATTTTATGCCTTTTGTGTAAAAAAATTAGCGCTATGTTAAGCAATCGTAATTGAACTTATGTAGAAGTCACAACTATTTGAGGTCCGGCAATAGAATTTTGGTGTTAATGCATGTTAGATACATTGCATAATGGACTATGCTCATGAAACATACCACACACAAAAAGATGATGCAAAAGAGGTGGCCTAATCTTATCCATAATTATGTTGATTTTATAATTAACTAGCCTTAGCACTTAGAGATATCATAGGCCAAATGAGATGAATGCATAAAGAAGGGGAATTAGATAAGGAGGAAAGGGAAGGGATCAAAACTCAAATTGATCAAAGGAGGACTTTCACCAAATTAATATCATTCATTCATTTTGGAAGATGGAATGTACATTCCACCAATCCCCTAAATCCAATGATATTAACTTAACAAAGTCAAATCAACCTTGACCAAGGCCCAACAACATAAGTCAAACTAACACAAATCATCACAAGAGGTCAGCAGAATTATTTGGCATTTATTCAAATTAAAAATACTAAAATAAGACATTTAAATTAAATATGGTTTGCCAAATTCCTAAAACCTCATCAAAACATCAAATAAATGGCCATGAGATTTATCATAGGTCAAAAAGGTCAAAGGACCTTGGAGAAAAAATTTAAGAATTTTTAAAGACTTAAAAGTATTTTTAAATAATTAAAAATAATCACAAAATCAATTAAATCATGAAAATTATTAATAATGATCCAAAAAATAATTTTAATTTAGAATATGAAAGAGGAATTTATTTAAATTTTTTTGGTGAAACTCTCATATTTTTTGGATCAATATTAAAATTAATATGAATTAATGAAAATCAAATGAATTAAAACAAAAATCAAAAAATTAAAAAAAACGTGAGCCACTTGATCTCCCTTATTAATTGAGGTGGCAGATCAAGTGGACACAAACGTGCGTTCCATGATGGAATCTAGTCAGCGTGCCACAGGCGTGGTAATCAAAACCAACGCCTAAGATTAAAACAATTTGAATGGATCCTATGGCTGGGAGACGTGCCAACACACCGCCGGAGCCTGAGCTTCGGTCTTCTTCTCCGGTGGACCTCACCGGACTGGTCAACCCTCAATCATCACCAAAATAAAAAAGGAGGATATGATCTAAAAGGAAAAATGGCGTAGAGCACGAACCTGACCTCAATTTCAACTAACTCCAAATATATAAAACGATATGAGGAGTTGAATTTTGAGGTGTGTCAACTGAGTTGCTTCGATTTGACCTCTAAGAAACTCAATCTTCTTGCCTACATTGGTAGGACTTCTGACAACCAAAGATCCAAGAGAATTGAGTAAAATTGAGTAGAATTGAGTGAGAATCAAAGAGATGAAGTTTTCTGAAATTTACCTTCAATGTTGTGCAGAACTTGATGTTGCTTGCTTCAACCTTGATCTGATCACACTTGAGAAGCTTGCAAGAGAGGTTTAACAATGGTGTAGAGTTTTGGATCCTGGAGTTCTTGAATCTCCAAATAGTGAGATTCAAACTCAATTTTCAAGTTGAAAATTCTCAGGTTTTCCTTTGAAATGTGAGGGTTTCAATTGGTGGAAAAAGCTAGCGTGCAAGGTGTGTTTGAATTGAGCTCCAAGGGCCTGTATTTATAGCAATTGGGACTGATATTTGCACACTTCAAAAATTGTTAAATTTGGACATTTCATACATAAGCTTGGATGGGCGTGTACAGGTCCACGAAGCAATCCAATTTAGTCCACTTGCATCTGTGCTGAAGTTCAAAAATGCTTGGATGTCAAGGCAAAGTGCAATGTGATTTTTGGTATTTGATTTCTTCCAATCATGCAACTTTGTTGAAGCCATGCGCAGACCTAGCAAACTTCATCCAAAATGCATGAAACTAGGTTCTTTGGAAAGCTTAGATTAAGGGGAACAACTTTGATGTTGAACACTTTTTCATTTGGAACTTGGATCATGGTGAATTTGAAGGTGGAAGTTTGGAAATTTCAACATGTTGAAAAAATTCTAAGTGTCAAGCCATATATCTCAATATTTCACCTTACTTAACTTTTTATGTGAGCTTCAAATGATAAAAGTGTATTAATAAAAGTTTTAGATATTTCAAATACCTTCAAAATGGTCACAAATTTCATGTCATTTTGATTTATAATGATAGAGTTATGCATTTTTTAAGTTTGGAAAAACTACTTGTTCAATGGTATAGGTCAAAAATGACCTATAATGTTTCCTCATATCACATGCTCATAAAAGTTTAATTAGCTCTCACTCCAAACATAAAAGTTGAATTAGATATCTTGAATTTTATTTTGCAACTTTGAAATATTTCATCTCATAAAAATTGAGCAAGTTATGACCTTGGGAAGTTGACTTTCAAATTAGGGTTTAGACAAAATGACCTATAATGTTTCAACATAGAAAATGATTTTCCAAGAAAAACTAGCTCTAGGTCTCAACATGAAAGTTGTTTGGAATGTAATTTAAAGTAACGTTGCTCTTGGAATCATTTTCATATGGTGAAAATTGTAGGAGATAGGGTCTAGGGGGACCCAGTTTTGATCAAATGAATTCATCTGGCCAACCACCATCAACCAACTTGCTAACCTTCAATTATTTTGACTTTATAGGCTCATGGTAGATCATATATTCATAAAATTATGAAATTTGAGGTGTCCCTTGAGAAATTTGATCAATTGGTGAGATAGCTTGTTGGAGAAGTTACTCAAGATACCCAATCAAACTAAGGTTTTCAAGGCAAATCACCTTCAAACTCTTGAAGAATACTTGATCAAAATAATATGTAGAGATCAATGGGACTCATATATGATGCTTACAACCATTTGTGGGTCAATCAATGGTTGTGCTCTTTGCCATGAGGGCCTTAAACCCTAGATATGAACTTGATAGATCAATGAGGATAATGCCCTACCTACAAAAGAATTAGGCAAATACAAAGACATATTTTTGGTATTTTAGTTAGTGAAATGATAATATACAAGTATGTTACAATCACATGGTGCTTGGTGATCTCTCCCAAAACAAACCCAATCAGAGAGGGGTATGGAGGATCCTAAGGTATGATCCCAATGCTAATGCATATGATGAAATTGCATGAGGGATCTTAGGGTCAAAATTGGGGTCTTACAACATCAATGCATCAAGTGGAAACTTTATGGTACACCTATGATGCACTCCGGGTTGGATCGACGCTTGACATTAACTATGAACTTGCGGTATCGGTGTGCCATTAACTATGAACTTGAGGTATCCTCCTGGTGTTACCCTTGTAATTACTCTGGAAGCGACGGGAAGTTTGGGCGCAGTCGAGTCGGCCGGTGGGTTGCGAGGTTTCAGTCCAACCTTCATGGAAATTGCCTTCAGACCTGGCTTGACCCTAGGTCTGGATCTAAGATTCCTCCTTTTTTCTTTTCTACGGAGTTCTCGAGGAAATCATAAGTCTTGATGGCAGGGTTCTGAAGTAGAAATGGTGGTTAATCGTCTGCAACATATCTCTGCTTTCACTTATAGGCGCTATCAATTTTGAGATCTGAGGGATCTATGAATGATGTGGTTCAAAAGTGATTCTGGATTCAGAGAGAAAATAGAAATAAGAAGGTGATATGTTCTTGATTTAGTAAAATATGAAGGTTGTGAACTGATATATCAGATATTTGGGTATGAATTGCTAGATTCTAGATCTAGAGTTTATGCGTTTGTTTAGCGATGTTTATGAAACGAACGTGATTCTCGTAGAAATTATAGGAATCAGAAGTCAATTTCCAGAGACGGTTTCACTGTTCTGTTTGGGAACTAGAAATGGATGTTCTAGCTCTGTTAAGGAATAAAAAAATGAAGAGAGTTGAGTAACGATTTATCTTGAACGATGGCACTTATCTCCTTCATGTGGCACGGGGTGGAACCTGGAAGTGAACTATTTTTTTATATTTTGGGTCGTGTAGTGTGGACTTGAGATGGATTGGCACTTGGTCAATTAGGCATTTGTCCTATCAAGAATATATCACATGTTCCACTGTGCACCATCAACGTTTGGGATTTCATCAAAAACTGCTCAAAATACTCAAAAGAAAATGAAATGTCCTCATCAGCTAGCGTCTAGACACACGTCATTCATTCATAGCGGAATTTTATCTATTATGAGAAGGGCGTTAGATGCATTTATTTCCGATGACAATGACGTCCCATCAAAGGCTCCCACTTTCCCATATCCAGTGGCCGAGTTGGAGCACGTATTTAAAACCTCGTCCCACAAAGAAGAGACAAAGGCTTAGGGATGTTTATGCTGAAAAATGGTAAACAACCGCTAGTCTCCGACTACGGGTTACTCGCAGGATCAACCACTGAATCCTAGGATATAGTGCCAAATAACCGTTTAGTTTTTGTTTCTCTTATTTTCACATAATCACTTTCGTCTTGGTTGAAATTATTTTTTCAAGTACTTGTAAGAAAAATGATAAATCGTCGACTTCGACTAAACAAGAATGTTTAAAAGAAATGATAGAAAACTGGATATGTTGAATAAAGTATTTTAAATGATACTGAAATTAGATGAAACGAAACAAGAATTGAGAAAGTAAAAGTTAACAACTTTGCATTGAAAGTAAAGAATGATAATTCAACTATTCTTACATTCTCTCAGTAAGTTCTTGTTTCTCTATGCGTCGATATTTTGAGTTTCATTAGTGAGATTTCTGTAAAATAATGAACACTCCGAATTCAACATAATAAACTCCTATACAAGTACGAAATAACTATTCCTAACGTCTCTATCTTCAAACTACGCCACGTAAAGTCCTACATGCAGCGCTTTCCTACGTTTTCTCCATGTGTCCCTTCGGAAAGAAACCTACAGGCAATTATTGATATTTTGAACGCAATATTACGCGCCCAGTTAACCACCATGGCGACCACTACGACGCTATCGTGAGGATTTAACGGTCGACACTTCCACATGATCGAACTAACTCTTATTAAAAATAGAATGATATATATATATATATATATATATATATATATTGTTGGTGCAAAGGTAGAATGAATGATGAACGGAAATATTCTATTATGAGAATGACGGCTACAAAACATGATAAAAGTTACAATGATTGCCACCCTATTTATAAGCTAAAACCAGGGTTACTAGAATAGGATAAAATACTAAAATACCCTCTAACAAACTTAGGGGCTAAGAAAATAGTACAACTAAATATGAATTACTTCTAATACCATCCCTTAATTCATATTCCATCAAAACTTGTAACACCAATTCCATCCCTTAATCTGAGAAATTGATCAGTCTTGATGGCTTTCGTCAGAACATCTGCCAACTGTTTATGAGTGCTGCAGTGTACAACTTCTAACACTCCCCTCTGAACTTGATGTCTCAGAAAATGATACTTGGTCTCAATGTGCTTGCTTCTCCCATGCAACACTGGGTTTCTGGAAAGATTGATTGCAGACTTGTTGTCAATCATCAGCTTCAGAGGTTTGTTTACTTTAATCTTCAGATCCTGCAATAGATTCAGAATCCACACAGCTTGGCATGCAGTAACAGCACCTGCAATGTATTCAGCTTCCAAAGTTGACAACGCCACAACAGGTTGCTTCTTGGAACACCAAGAAATGGGACCTCCCAGAAATTTGAATAAGTACCCAGACGTACTTCTTCTGTCAACTCTGTCTCCACACCAATCAGAATCTGAATAACTCAGAAGTTCTGACTCATCCTTTCTTCCAGAAGGAAATAATACTCCATACTTCAGAGTTCCCTTGATATACCTCAGAATCCTGACAGCAGCTTGATAATGGGACCACTTAGGTTTACTCATGAACCTACTAACCATCCCAACTGAATAGCAAATATCAGGTCTGGTATTGCACAAATACCTCAGAGAACCAACCAACTGTTTGAAGGTTGTAGCGTCCACATATTTTCCATCAGAGTCAGAATCCAGTTTCTGATTTGTATCAGAAGGTGTGACAGCAATCTTACAATTCTTCAGATTAAATCTCTTCAGAAGTTCTAATTCATACTTGAGCTGATGCAAAATAATACCTTTCTCAGAATATCTGAACTCCATCCCTAGAAAGTATGTCATTTTGCCTAGATCAGTCATTTCGAATTCATTCATCAGAACTTTCTTGAACTTGGCTATCTCCTGTTCAGAACTTCCAGTCAGCAGTATATCATCAACATATAAACATACCAGAGTCATATTTCCTTCAGAAGTATGCTGGACATAGATACCGTACTCCATCTCACATTTCTGAAAGCCTTGCTTCTTGAAAAATGAATCAATCTTCTGATTCTAAGCTTTGGGTGCTTGTTTCAATCCATATAGAGCTTTGGATAATCTGTACACCATCCCTTCCTGATTCTTTTTCACAAATCCAGGAGGTTGTGACACGTAAACTTCTTCTTCTAATGGACCGTTCAGAAATGCAGATTTTACATCTAAATGCATCAGAGGCCAATTCCTGTTAGCAGCTATTGCAATCACCATTCTGATTGTTTCATGTCTTGCTACAGGTGCAAACACTTCAGAGTAATCCAGCCCAGGTTTCTGTAGAAATCCTCTGGCTACCAACCTTGCTTTATGTTTGCCAATTGAACCATCTGGCTTTAACTTCTGCTTGAAAATCCATCTGACGCTGATGGCTTTCTTGTCTTTTGGAAGTTCTGTCAGCTTCCAAGTCTTGTTTCTCTCTATAGCATCAAGTTCTTCTTTCATGGCCTTCAGCCAGAGCTTCTGCTTAAGAGCCTCTTCTATACTCATGGGTTCAGAGTCTACTAACATGGCACACTGAATAACTTCTCCTTCAGAATCTACTTCAGTGTCTTGCAGCATGTCAAATTCTGCATATCTTTTGGGGATGTTTCTGATTCTTTGTGGTCTCTGAACTTGTTCAGAGTCTTGAGCTTCAGAGTTTCTAGCTTCAGATGGTTGACTTCCTCCAGAGCTTTGACCATCTTCAGGGTCTGGCATATTTCCAGAGTCTGAATTGCCACCAGAATCTGGATTACCATCAGAGTCTGGGTCATCAGAGTCTGGATCATCAGAGTCACCTTCATCTTCTGAGTCTTCTCCAGAGTCAGAATCACTATCAGAATCAGAATCAACGTCAGAGTTTACTCCAACTTCAGAAGTTCTTAACTCTGGCCTTTCTTCAGAAGTTCTAACATCAGAATCAGATTGAGACTTATCCCAATTCCAAAATTCTGATTCCTTCACAATCACATCTCTGCTGAATGCAATTCTATTGGTTTCTGGACAATAGAGCTTGTATGCACCTGTACTGTGGTACCCTATCAGAATCATCACTTTGCTTCTATCATCCAGCTTCTGTCTTCTGGCTTCTAGAACATGTTTATAGCAAACAGAACCAAACACCTTCAGATGACTAACACTTTGCTTATCTCCAGTCCACTTCTGTATTGGAACTATTTCCTTCAACTTCTTCGTAGGACATCGGTTGAGTACATACGTTGCAGTGGCAACAGCTTCTCCCCAGAGCTTCTGAGGAAGCTTCTTCTCCTTTAGCATGCTTCTCACCATATCAAGCAAAGTGCGGTTTCTTCTTTCAGCAAGACCATTGTGTTGAGGGGTATAAGGAGTAGTAACCTCATGCTCAATTCCATTCTCCTCACAGAACTTCTGGAACTCTTTGGAGTTATACTCACCTCCACCGTCAGTTCTAAGAATCTTCAACTTCTGACCACTCTGATTCTCAGCCTTCATTCTGAACTTCTTGAATTCATCAAACACCTCGTGTTTAAACTTAATAAGGGATACCCATGTCATTCTTGTGAATTCATCAACAAATAACACAAAGTATTTATTCCCTCCAATCGATGCTACTGGAAATGGACCACACACATCAGAATGTACAACTCCCAAGGCATGTTTTGCTCTTGGAGCAGTTTCTGACGCAAATGGCAATCGTGGTTGTTTTCCTTCCATGCAAACTTTGCATGACTTTTCAGGCTTCTTAATTGCAGGAATTCCATGTACCAACTTCTTTGAATTCAGATGTTTTAAGCTTCTGAAATTCAAATGACCAAATCTTCTGTGCCACAGCTCACTCTCCTTCTCAGCACTTGTTGCACTAAGACATTCTGAGTCTGCAGTTCTGACATTCACCTTGAATGTTCTATTCCTTCCCTGTTCTGACTCCATAATCAACTTCTGATTGCAGTCATACAGCTTCAGAAGATTGTCCTTCATGGTAACTGAAAAACCTTTCTCAATTAATTGTCCCACACTCATCAGATTGCTTCTGATGCCAGGTACATACCACACGTTCTGAATCAATGCTGTTTTCCCATTGTTCAGAATCACTCTGACATTTCCCATACCTTCTGCATTAAGATATTTGTCATCAGCACATCTGATCTTTGTCCTCTTTTCAGAGTCAAAGTCGACCAGCCATTTCTTGTTTCCAGTAAGATGATTTGAACAGCCAGTGTCCATATACCACCAGTCTATCAGATCCATATCATCAGATTCAGAGGCCATCAATAGCACAGATTCGTCATCAGAACTTCTGGCTATATTTGCTTCTTCTGATTTTCTCTCCTTGTTTGACCAACAGTCTCTAGCAAAGTGACCAAACTTCTTACAACAGTAACATTGGATCTTCTTCTTATCATACTTCTCTTTTCCCTTCTGAGCATTCTTTTGTCTATCAGAGGTTGAACTTTCTGACTTCTGACCACCATCAGATCTTCTCCTGGCTTCTGACTGCTTCTGATACCTCCTATCAGAAGTTGCTTTCAGAGCCTGCTGCTCTACTTCCCTTTCAGAAGTTCTCTCAGTCAAACGCAACTCTTGCGCTTCTAGACTGCTCTGCAGCTCTTCAATTCTCATGGTGCTCAGATCTTTGGAATGTTCTATTGCTACCACAATGTAATCAAATTGAGAGGTAAGGGATCTCAATACCTTCTCCATGATTGTTTCTTCAGAAAGAGTTTCTCCACACACTTTCATCTCATTAGTGATCAGAATCACTCTGGAGATGTATTCAGAAACTTTCTCATTATTCTTCATGTTGAGATTCTCATATTGTTTTCTCAAGGACTGAAGCTTCACCTTCTTCACTGATGCGTCACCACCATAACATCTAACCAGTGTGTCCCACGCAGCCTTTGCTGTCGTTGAATCTGCAATCTTCTCAAACACATTTACATCAACACATTGATGAATGAAGAACAATGCTTTCTGATCCTTCTTCCTTACTTCCTTCTGCACGTTTTTCTGTTCATCAGTAGCATCTGCTGCTACCGGAACATAACCATCAGTGACAAGATCTAGAACATCTTAAGCACCGAACAGTACACGCATTTGGATCATCCAACGATTCCAGTTTTTACCGTCAAATACTGGAAGTTTGGTGTTCATGTTGCCGTTTCCGTTCATCTTTCTACCTTGCACAGTACACTCAGATTTCTCACACAGTGTTTCCCAACCCATAGAATTAAAATTCTGATCAGATTTTGTTCAAGATTCAACACGAATCTAAGAATCAAAATCAAACACAAAAGACCTCACGTTCACTCGTGTTTCCCGTGTTTCCCAATGAATCCGAACCGGAGCTCTAGATACCAATTGTTGGTGCAAAGGTAGAATGAATGATGAACTGAAATATTCTATTAAGAGAATGACGGCTACAAAACATGATAAAAGTTACAATGATTGTCACCCTATTTATAAGCTAAAACTAGGGTTACTAGAATAGGATAAAATACTAAAATACCCTCTAAAAAACTTTGGGGCTAAGAAAATAGTACAACTAAATATGAATTACTTCTAATATATATATATATATATATATATATATATATATATATATATATATATATATATATATATATATAAAAAAGAGAGAGAGACTATGAGACTATGAGAGTTCTATACTTGTTTAACCTAACTGTATTAATTTGATTATAAAAGGGACACATGATGTGTATTATACATCTATACATAGAAAATCTAAAAGAAGAGTATTGAAAAAGTGTACATTGGATAAAAATACTTCTATACATCCGAAGGTGACACTTGCGAAACTTTCCATATGTGTAGCCTTCAAATTATTGTATTGTTGTTTTAAATTTGTGAGAATCAAATTCTCTCGTATTTTTGTATCTTGGATTGATGCGATGAAATAACATCGATGTCTTCTTGTTATTGATCGATCATGAAAGCATATTAGATTGTGGGTTCCTCAGTCTTTCAATTTTTTAATTTTGTATGCACATTTGTTTAGGTTTATATACTAATCTTCTTAACATGATATTGTGTATTGGAATTAGAGATTAGGGTTAGTGGAAAATTAGATTTCAGTGTTTCTTTCTGAGTCACTAATTATTTTTCCTTTTGGATTTTGTTATTCTCTTCAGAGATCCTTTTTTTCAAAGCAGAAGATTAAGTTTTATATAGATAACAAAGGGTGTGATAGAAGAAAGTGAAAGAGAGAGTATCTCAGTTATTTCCGAAGTGTTAAGGTATTTTTACTATGTTAGCTAGACACTATATTTTGACAGTCTTATAAGTTGTGAAACACATTCAAATAAAAATGTAGAATTATTCTGACAAATTTCGTTTGTCCAGTGCATTGAATGCGGCATTAATCTAGTTGTGTTTTGATATTTCTAGACTACAAGCTACTCTAATCCTTGATCCAATAAGCATTTTAATTTTGTCGTAAATTTTTTGTTTGTTTAGAAAACCAAGATACAATTGAAAAATGTTTTCCTTGTCGTAAAATTTCGAACAACTTTCCCGTTTGTGCGGGGGCTGCTGAACTTGTTAGGTGCTCCTGTTTCATCTTTCATTTAGATGGCATTTGACATGCTGTCTTCACCTAAAACCATGGACTATTTTTTTTTTTTTTAAGAAAACTCATACAAATAATTATAACACATCTAAAATATAAGAGAAGAGAAGAGAAGAGAAATGAAAAGAAACACAATTGAATGATTATAGGATGATGCATAAACAACAATATGAGTTCTCTATATATAAGAGACTCATGTACTAAAATAAGTTGATACATATTTAGTAAATTATGCTTAATCTTCTCTTTATCATAGAAATCAGTGATTTCTAATGCATTGACATTTTCTACAAAACAAATGACTTTATGTCCTCACAATCTCCCACTTAAAGTCATTTTGTTTGTTTCCAAAATTTATATCCCTTGTTAATTCCATGTTGCTACGTTTTAGATAGACCATAAGAAGAATTGCACCAATAAAACTTGTCAGCGTTGATCGGCTTTGTCATAATATCTGCTAGGTTGTCTTTTGTGTGAATCTTCTGCATGTCCACACTCTCTTCCTCTACTACTTCACGAACGAAATGGTTTGAACTCCTATGTGCTTTGTCTTGGAATGAAAAGCTGGATTTCTTGCAATGTGCAAGGCACTTTGATTGTCACAATACACAATAATTTTTAGTTGTTTCTATCTGAGCTCTTCCAATAACCTTAGAATCCATATAACTTTCTTGCATGCTTGGGTAGCTGCCATATACTCAGCTTCTGTAGTAGATAGAGCTACAACAGTCTGCAATTTGGATAACCAACTTACCGTTCCTCCTGCAAATGTAAACACATAGCCTGTAGTAGATTTTCTTTTGTCAAGATCACCTGCATAATCTAAATCAACCTATCCTCTAACACCAAACTCCAATCCTCAAAAACATAATGCAACATTTGAGGTTCCTTTAATGTATCTCAGGATCCTCTTCACAACATAGGGTACTCAAGACATTTACATCCTCTCCGCTTCATTGCTAGGATTCATACTTGAGGATAATTTACAATTTATAGAAAGTGGGGTAGATATTGGCTTACAGTCTTGCATGTTGAAGCGCCGCAAAATTTTCGTAGATAATTTCTTTGAGAAAGCCAAATCTTCCTATCTTTTCTATCTCGGTGAATTTGCATCCCTAAAATCTTGTTTACTGGCCCCAAGTCCTTCATATCGAACTCCCTAGCCAATTGTGCCTTTAATTCTTGGACTTGATCTTTGTTGGGGCCTACCACCAACATGTCATCCACATACAACAACAAAATGATGAAAGCATTTTCCTCAAACCTCTTGTAATATGTACAATAATCTGAGCTCAATCTGTTGTATCCAAGGCTAATAATGAAAGAATCAAATCTCTTGTACCAACACCTCGGCGCCTGGTTTAAACCGTACAGAGATTTGATCAACCTGTAAACCAAGTTTTCTTTTCCTTTTTCTTCAAAACCTTCTGATTGTAGCATATATATTTCATCTTCAAGTTCTCCATTAAGAAAAGCAGTCTTTACATCCAATTGTTCAAGATGTAAATCATAAGCAACACACATAGCTAACACTACTCTGATAGTGGTAAGTCTAACCACCGGAGAAAATATTTCATTGAAATCAATTCCTTCCTTTTGAGCATATCCTTTAACCAAAAGTCTTGCACGATATCTTTCCACTTGATCATTACCATCACACTTAATCTTATAGACCCATTTGTTGTCGATGGCTTTCCGACCCTCTGGAAGTACAACAAGATCCCATGTCTTGTTTCTATGTAAGGCTTCCATTTCTTCCTGTATTGCTGCCATCCATAGAGAATCACTTGAGCAACTCACAACCTCTTGAAAGGTTGATGGTTCTCCATCTTCTGTTAGAAGATAATATGCATCATGGCTTGCCATAACATAGTATGACTGCCAATTTGGTTTCCTTTTTTTGACGTGTTGGACGTCGAACTTCAACCCCATCAGGTTCCTCTAGTTCTTGTACCTCGTCCTCTGCTTCTGCTTCAAAAGAATCATCTTCTACAGACTTTCCCATCTATATGAAAAGTAGTGATATCTTTAGATGTACTGTCATTTGTCTGCTCCCTTTGCAGTTCATTCTCTACAAAGATTACATCCCTGCTGACAATAACCTTGCGAGAAGTGGGAACCCATAGGCGATACCCCTTGACACCATCAGCATAGCCCAAGAATATGCATTTTCTGGATTTTGGATCCAACTTAGTTCTTTCTTGGGAGTTGTACATCATGTACACAAGACATCCAACCACATGTAGAGTAGAATACTCAGCTGGCTTTCCTTTCCACATCTCCATCGGAGTCTTTAAACCAATTGCACTTGATGGAGATTTATTTATCACATAACAGGCAGTTTTCACGACTTCTGCCCAGAATGACTTGGCTAATCGTGCAGTTCGCAACATAGCTCTAGTCCTTTCTAGGAGAGTTCTATTCATCTGCTCTGCTACACCATTCTGTTGAGGCGTATGAGACTGTAAATTTTCTCATTATACCATCTTCCTTGCAAAATGCCAAAAAATCATTGTCTTTATATTCTCCTCCATTGTCTGTCCTCAAACACTTAATCTTCTTTCCAGTTTCAAGCTCAATTAGTGCTTTGAATTGCTTGAATATTGAAAACACATCTGACTTCTTCTTAATTGGGTATACCCACAATCTCCTAGAGTAATCATCAATGAATGATACAAAATATTTTGCTCCTCCTATGGACATATGCGGCGAATCCCACACATCAGAATGAATCAAATCAAGTGTGTGTTTGCTCTTAGTAGTTGATCTATCAAACTTCAACCTATTTTGTTTGCTTACCACACAATGCTCACAGAAAGGCAGACTTACTGATTTGAGCCCGGGTAAGAGATCACGTTCCGCGAGAACTTTCAAGCCTCGTTCTGACATGTCGCCCAGTCTACGATGCCACATTGTCGTTGAGTTTTCTTGACTAGTTGATGCAATTGACACATTACCTTCTTGCAACGTCTCTCCCATAAGAATGTATAGATTTGCAGATAGCTTCTCTGCCTTCATCACTACTAGAGCACCTCTCACCACTTTCAAGATCCCACCTTCAACATGGGTCTTGCACCCGAGATCATCTAATTGTCCAATAGACAATAAATTTTTCTTCAAACCTTTCACATGTCGTACCTCTTGAATTGTGCGAATTGTACCATCATACATTTTTATTTTGACAGTACCGACACCAGCAATAGTCCATTTCACATGTCAGATTTTCCTGAGTTGATGTACCTTTTCAGGTCATTCTCAGATGTTTTGGTTGATTGATATCTCTCACCCTTATATCGGTCTTAGATATTCTTTCTTCTTGAGCTTGTTGTTCTTTCACCCAGTAACCGGTGTTCAGATCACATGTCTCTTTGAGCTTGTTACCCAGTAACCGGTAACACCTCATCTTGCAGTTTTTCCCTGGAGAGTCTCTTTGTTAGACATTCCCCAGCGGAGTTTCTGTTGTGATTTTACCCTTTTGTTGTATTGGCGTTTTCCCCAATATATGCAATTTTCCCCGGCAGGGAGGTTCTGTGTGAATTTTTCCCCAATCCGAGTCCGGATTTTTATCCGAAGTATCCTTTGTGGATAGTTTGAGTCAGCTTGAGTCTTTCCAATGGATGTGTTCCCTTTGGAAATTTCTTTTCCCCAGTTTGAGTCCTTTACTCCCCAGTAGGTCTCCAGTCCAGTCGTGTCCTGCTCACGCAGTGTCAGTTTCTTTTTCCCCTAATTCAGAGTCGTGTCTTGATCACGCATTTCTTTTCTTATCCCCATGAGAGTCCTGTTAGAGTCTCTGTTCCTAGCGAGTGTATTACTCCGGTGGATCGTCTTTTTCTTCTTTGTGGACCTATTCCCCATAGAGTTTGTTTCTTTCACATGGATACATCTGCATCATGAGGTCTCTTAGGGACCAAAATTTGTCTCATTACTGTTATTTAAGCCCATTCTACCGCGTCGAGATGAAGATTTTAACCTTCACTTCTCCGGCTAGAATGACCTTAATAGGGGCATCTGTAAGACCCCAATTTTGTCCCTAAGATCCCTCATGGCATCATATCATAACATTGCATTGCCTCAAGGATCATTGGACACCTTGCTTCCTTCCCTGTGGGTGGGATCCCTTTGAGAGTGATTCTTGATCACCAAGCATTGCTTGCATTTGTATATCATTTCTTTTCTTTTAATCACTAATTAAAATGTACAAAAATATGTCATTAACCTTCGTTACTTGCAGCTTAAGCAATCAACAGTCAAGCAAATTCAAGTGAATCTTGTGTACAAGAGATGAGGTTTCCATTGAGATATGGATCATGTGATCATTATTTTGAGCTTATGTGAGCTATAGGTTCATTTTGGAGCAAAATCCCACGTGGCAAAGGCCCCAAATTCATCAGAACATTTTCAGGTCATCTAAGGGCCTATGCAGTCAACTGAAAAGTCAACTGTGGGTTTTGAGAGTGGGAATTGAGTTTCTTCATCCCATTCATGTTCAAATCATGCTTATTCATCATTTCAAATATCAAGGTTGAAGAATTTGAAGTCAAGTCAAAAGTTTCCAAAAATGGAAAGTGACCTATAATTTCAACTTTCCAAAAATGGCAAGTTTTTGATCCAACTTCAACTCAAATTTCCAACATCAAAGAAGCTTCAAATGAAATTTTGTCCAACATGAAAGTTGAAGATCTCTTTCTCCCATTTCTAAAAAGTCCAAGATCGTGAGCATTTGATGAATGGTTGAGGAGATATGGTCCAATCATTGCCAAGTGTGCATGGGATTTCAAATGACCATAACTTTTGATTCATAGCTCCAAATTGAGTGGTTCTTTTTGCAATATTCTCCTCTTGACCTCTAATTTCCAAATCATGCATCACATTACATAAAATCTCATCACATGATCACTTGCATATCCATGCCTTTTTGGAGGGAAATTGCAAAATTTAAAAATGGTGCATTGTATGGACTTTCTACCATTGCCATTGAGTTTAAAAAAGGATTTTAAGTGAAAATGATCAAAGGAATGCTATTGTTCACGTGTAATTATCCCATGCACCATGCATTTTCAAAAATTTGCAAAACACCTTATTTCACTTAACCAAACTAAACATGGATTAGCAAGGTGATTAGGAAAGGATATATATACTCTAATCATAACAAAATTGAGGGAGGTTAATCACAATTCTGGATCTAGATCTCACATTCTTCTCTCCCTCCAAAAATTTCTTACAATCAAATTTCAAAATTCTTCAACATAACACCTTGTTTTTGTTGAAGATTCGTGATTAGAGAGTGGAATTGAGTGTGAATTTATCATTAGTTTGAAGATTTCGTGCCAGATTCATGCATGCTTGAAGCTTGAAGGTGTTGATGGCAACTTCAAATTAAGCTAGATTCACACGTGTTTGAGCTTCAATTTCTTCATCAATCATCATAACAAGGATTCTGGAGCAGCTTTGGAGCATTTAGAGTTGTGGATCGTGCAAAACAAGAACCTGCTCTTCAAGAGGTAGGATTTTTGACCTTCACAATTCTCAAATCCATGTGTATATTTGTGTAGATCTTTGTTTGCTGAGAATTCTATGCTAAAAATCGTGTGAAATGGAGCATTATTACTGAGTTATGAGCGATTAAAGTTTTGTATCCATAAATGTTCTTGCTCGATTCTCTCTATTCTTGATGATTTGTGCTTAAATGTTTGTTGATCTATGCTCACCATTGAAAATGCTTTGAAATGCTGTGCTCATTTTGGATTTCTGGAAAAAAATTCTGGAAAACGCATAAAGCTCATACACTGTTCATCTTCTTCCTCATGAAGAAGATGAAGTTCATGTGCGTAGCGTCTGATGTGTCCAGATTAGCGATGGACTCTAGTTCTGCATGCGTGGCCTAGGGCTTGTCCCTCATTGGTCCATTCCGTTGTCCATTGAGAAAAATGATAGGCTCACATTGCCTTGACCATGCCAAGCAAGCGCTTGACTGCTGACTGTATAGTCCAGTCATTATTGAAACGACCGTGTTTCATTTGTTAGCGCGCATTTCTTTTGAATTTGGACAAGGATCGATTCTGGCCGAGTGCAAAATATTCAAATTGTTCATTCTTTTCATGTTTTCCCTCCATATTACATGCCATGCTTCATATATTTTTTTTTTCCATCAACTTGTAAAATTCATAACAATTTGAAAAATGAATCAATTCATCTCCAATTTTTTGCTACTCATTCCTTGGTTTGTCTAGTTTATTATGATGATGAATTTGGAAGTTGTGCATGGCTAGATTTCTGTTTGTGCTAGGTTGATTGAACACATATACATTTATGACCTTGCCTTGCTCTTTCTATCATGAAATGCTTGATTTTAATCCAAATTGCATGAAATTTTACATGATGGTTCTAGACACATTGATGGATGTTGTAGGCTTGGTTTGGTATTTTTCCCATTTACCATTTCTATTTTATGCATGTGTTTGCATGGTGTGACAATTTGTGTCACACATTTGGTTGTTCAACTTGTACAATTTAATTTCCATGCCAAATGACCTTTGTTGATTCTGATTTTTTGTATGATGATCATGTGGGATTTGTTGAGTGCTCATGAATTTTTCCAGAATTATTTGAATCATTTTTGTTTTGTTTTGGGATTTTCATTCATGATGATCATATATGAGCTTTGAAATTGCCTTTGGTTTCTCTTGCTTGATACATGGCCTTGCTTGATGATTTTGCTTTGATCCTTTTTAGGACATGTTAATATGTGTTTGAAGTTGCATTGTGTTGAATTTCAGCTCCTGTTTTGAATTTTTTCTTCATCTTTGAGCCTTTGACCTGGTGGTTTGTACTTACATGTGAGCTTTGAATTTCAGGACCAAGCACTCAATTTCCATGGTTGATGTTGCTTCACCATTTGATTGATGATATTTGCTTTTGATTGCTAACATTTGTTGTTTTGTAGGTTGATGTTAACTCACTTGTGTTCGCCTTATGGCTTATACTTTGTACATTGGGATTGTCTGTTTGTTATTGACAGTTGTCTGTTGGTCTGAATATTGTACTGATTTGTTTAGTTGTTTACACAGGTACCTAAGTTGCTTTAAGTTCATTTGAACTTTTCTTTGCTTTTGCTTGTGGTTGGCATACCACTTAGGTATAATCCCTAATCTTCATGTAGTCTGGAAGACCTGCTGTTATTGGCAGGCACCTGTCTGAAGCCCTCCTTAAGAGGCCATGTTTTTGTTTGTTTAATTTTGTGCCAAGCAGGTTAAGTCCTCTTAAGAGGCAATTGGCAGATAAAAGGGATGTGTAATCCATCTCCTCCTATTCAGTTGTGTCATTCACTTTGCTCACACCATGTGTTGATGCATTGTGAATAAGAACCCAAAATCTTATAGAGTCAACCATTTGTGGAGAAGAGTTCCTACATTCTGAACTCCCACACTTTCTATTGATTAAAGCTCTCCCAGGCCAGGGATAAGAGCTATGAGGCACACCCCTCATCTCCATTTCATCTGCTTCACCCTAACTCTCAATGTTAGGGTTAAGAGCTTAAAACACCCCATTCCAGTTGGCTTGTTTCTAAAGCTTAACCTTGTGTGAGCCCATTGATTGTGTATAGTGTGTGCTAATTGGTTGATTGTTGTTGTTTGCCCATATATGCATAATTGTTGGTGTGTGCCTTTGTGCATTTGTTTTCATTAATTGTATATCATTTCCTGATCATTGTTCATATTTTGTGACATCTTGTTTGTCCATTGAGGAGTCAATTGTAAGCCCATTTATTGGCAGTTGTTTCCTATGATCTGGTGGGAGTTGGGACTAAGACCATTGATTGGCATCCTATTTCCTTGGAGTCGAGTGTAAGACCATTTATTGGCAACTTGTTTCCTCTTGCTTATTGCATTTGTTATTTGTTTCTTGTGAGGAGTCAATTGTAAGTCCAGCTATTGGCAGTTGTTTCCTATGATCATTCCTGTGAGACTGGTGTAAGTCCATTGATTGGCATCCGGTATCCATGTTTTCTTTATTTTGTGAGATTGGTGTAAGTCCATTGATTGGCATCCGGTATCCATCTTTGTTTTGTGAGATTGGTGTAAGTCCATTGATTGGCATCCGGTATCCATTTATGTTGTTTATTTGTTATCACTTGTTGCCTTTTCCAAAGGAATCACTTGGATCATCTACATATGATCTCAAGAGGTGAACATCTAAGAAGTTTTACATCCCTTAACCTCCCACACTTTTGTTCTTTAAACCTCCATTTGCATGTTAACCCAAACCAAAAAATATTGTGCAAACATTTTCATTTTCTTTTCAAATTAGAAACCTAGGCCTTAAGCCTTTGATTTTCAAACTTCATTTTCATAATACTTCTTTTGAATTGAATTCTAATCATACTTTGACCATCTTTTTGTGAATAAATTCTAATTGATTAATTTCACTCATTCAATTGTTTTGTGGCCTTTGTCCACTTCTTGATAAGTTTTCATACATTAGCCATAGATCTCAATTATCTTAGTGGTTGATGTGAATCTCGCATTTTGTCCTTAGTGATTGAATTGTAAGACTTCCTTGCTTATTATAGGGCATGGTCCCTGTAACACCCCAAAATTTTCCCTCCTCATTCATGCATTCATTTAGCATTTCATATTACATTTCATCATGTCAATCAGAATTAGATCCAAGAAACTTTAAAAAAAAAAACGAAAAATAAAATAAATAAATAAATAAATAATTTTTTACAAAAAATAAATAAATAAATAAATAAAATAATAAAAAAATAATAAATAAAATATAATAGAAAAACATGGACTTGGACCTCTCTCATTTGAGCCCACAAAGCCATGAAATTCAGTCTATAAATACCAAGGCTTCACATTTGCCTCACATAAACCCTAAAGGTTATTTTGTAAACCTCACGGGTGCAACTCAATTTCAATCAAGCTCTCCAATCAGGTTTGCCCTATATCCATCATCTTTATGCCTTTAATTTGAATGCTCTAAATGTATGAGGTATTATGGGTGAATTTGATACCCTTTTGATGCATGTGTTTGACAAGAGGTTTAGGCCTCCTACCCTTGGTTGCTTTTTGTGAGATTTTTTGTGAATTGAAAGAGCCTGATTCATGTGGTTACATTTTGATTTGGGGGCAACCCTTGATTACCCTATTTTTTTTGTCTCTAACTTGTTTGTTGAGTTTTTGTGAGGGCTCACATGACTTTTGCAGGGATAACTTGCGTGGTTTCCCACTTTATTTATGGGATACCCCCTGGAGGTTCATTCCGATTACCTGTACTGACTCACCTTTCTTTGATGGCATTAGCTTGGGAGATCCCTGGGTTTCTTACTCCTTTAATTGCTGTTACTTCGGATCTTTATCCGTGTGGTACTTTTACCTCTTTTCCGCATTTTATCGCTTTCTTAGCTGGAAGACCTCAATAGGAGGCATTTGTTTTCTTTTGTTTATTTACTTCTGAGCCCCTTGTTGGCACATTTACTTTATACATGTTTGTTTTGTATGTGTTCGTATCCCTGCAGGTAGCGCGGTTCCTTCGTCAAGGACTGCCTTTTTGCCCTTGAGCATCCCAAACCCTAAAACCCAAAGCAACACGTTAACTTCTTCTACTACAGGCGAGTAAGTCTCCAAAGGTCGAGCATCCGGTAGATTGCGTAGTGACGTCGTTCGTCCAAAACCCACTCCATAACCCCATAGTTAGCCGGACTACGTTTTGCTCTGATTCTCAGGCCAGATGAGATACGTAGGCATAAGACGCGATGTCTTAGCGAGCACACATCCCCCCAACCCATAGGTCAGCCAAACTACGTTTTGCTCTGATTCTCAGGCCAGATGAGATACGTAGGCATAAGACGCAATGTCTTAGCGAGCACACATCCCCCCAACCCATAGGTCAGCCGAGCTACGAAGACTCTAATTCTCATATTCAGATGAGATACGTATGCAGTGGATGCGACATCCGCGCGAGTCATTTTCATTTAACCCTTTTTTTTTGGTAAACAACACAAGATAAACTCACACCCTTTAGACAAGAACTACAAAAGTGGATCCCGTAGAGTACTACGGATGCGTAGGGGTGTTAATACCTTCCCTTCGCATAACCGACTCCCGAACCCAAGATTTGGTTGCAAGACCCCGTCTTGTCCCTTCCTTTTTCAGGTTTACTTCGAGCGTTTCCTTTCCCTCCTTTGGGATGAATAACGCACGGTGGCGACTCTTCTGTCATTTTCTTTCGCCGGTTGTTTTTTCGCGCACTGTATTTTTCAGGTTGCGACAGCTGGCGACTCTGCTGGGGATTGAAAGAAGTTGACCTCTTGCTGGTCCATCTTCCCTAAGCGAGTCCCTCCTAGCTTGTGTGATTTCTTGTTTATTGGGTGTTCATGCTTTTGTACCTTTATTTGCTTACTTGCTTGCATGCATCTGTTGGATCTGTTTGTTTGTTTGTTGGGATGGGGTGTTCTATGAGAGATAAGCCCATTACCCAGGCTTGAATGTACACACAGGTTTTAGAGTGGATAATCATGAGGCTTGCGTGGCGTGTTGCTACGTTAAGTCGTTCGTGAAGAACCACACCCAGACGAGGTTTCTTTTGGATATATTATGTTTTACGGGTGTTCCATAACGACAGGATGTTCCTCTAGAAATCGTCGACTCTGGTGACCATTTCCCGAGAACTCAGTCGAGGCCTCTCCTCCGAGACGTGATTATGTTAGCTCTGGTGGGCGCATTCTCGCTGCTTAATCCGAGGATCCCGAGACTGGGAACTTGCTATTAGGATGTCCTGTTGAGGGGAGTCAATGGAGGTCTTTTGTCCCGTAATAATACCAAACCTTCAGTGGTAAACGTATTATTCGCGACTGAAGGGCTGAAGCTGACGAACTTCTGTTCTTAGAACCTACCAGTGAGGGGCAGGCTAAATTCAGGAAACCTTAACCTCCAACCAACTCGGTTTTCTGGAGCAGAGTTT
Source organism: Lathyrus oleraceus (assembly GCF_024323335.1). Classification (NCBI taxonomy): domain Eukaryota; kingdom Viridiplantae; phylum Streptophyta; class Magnoliopsida; order Fabales; family Fabaceae; genus Lathyrus; species Lathyrus oleraceus. Next base: position 362,086,172 of record NC_066579.1, on the reverse strand, counting down.
TGGTCTTGTATTATATTCCTCAGTGAATTTCTCTCCAGGCAGTGCAACCTGACAGATGTTCAAGCGGATCCATCAATTCTGATTGACATGCCTTTGCATTGCATAACATCATCTGCATATTTGCATCCAACATCTCATGCTTATTCATTTGCAGGGTATTCCCTTTCAAAACGGGGGTGCCTTAAAACTGAACAAGCAGTGCATCGCATACCATGCATATTAACCCTTGTCTGTTTTACAGGTGTCACCGCAATGTCTAATGTGTGTTCCCTGTATCAGGCAGTTATTGGTCCCAAGCGAGTCCACAGGTACCCGACAAAGGAAAATCGTCCACAGCTAGCGATGGACCAAGTACAGAAAGAGCTGGCTGATATGCGTGAAAGGATGGATCAGTTCATGACATTGATGACTGGTATGGCAGAAGGCCATGAAAAGCTGAGGGAATTGGTTGAGCAACCGAGACCCGATCCGGAGGTGGAGATACCAAATGCTGAGGGAAACCCTGGTAACCCTGGGAACACTGATAACCCTGGGAACACTGGTAACGCGGGTAACGCAAATGCTGATGGAAACCCGGGTAATGTTGGCAACACAGGGAATGTTGGAAATGGTATTGGCGGAAGGTACAATGTGAATCAAGGAATTCGAATTAACGGGCGCCCCGTTACTGAAGATTATCAATATGATCAATTTTCTTTGCACGACGAGGCCCTCGAGACCACTCGCCGTATGGATGAGCTTGCTGAGAAGCTCAAATCTTTGGAGTCTCAAAATTCCTTAGGCTTTGATGTCACAAATCTTGGTCTGGTTCAGGGAGTAAGGATTCCTCACAAGTTCAAACCCCCTACTTTTGAGAAATACAACGGGGCTTCTTGCCTACGCACTCATCTCCAATCTTATTTGGGAAGGTTGGGAACTCACACGGAAGATGAAAAGTTGTGGATGTACTATTTTGAAGACAGTCTAACTGGAGCTTCTCGTGAATGGTATTCTCATTTGTCTCGTACTACCATCAAGAGCTGGAAAGACTTGGCAGAGGCTTTTGTCAAGCAATATCAATACAACTTGGATATGGCTCCAAATCGGACCTTGTTCCAAGGTATGTCTCAGACTGCCAAGGAAACCTTTAGAGAGTATGCTCAGCGTTGGAGACAGATTGCTGCGTCCGTCCAACCTCCTATGTCTAAAAGGGAGATGGCGGACATGTTCATGAACACTCTTCAAGGCAATTATATTGAGAGATTGGCTGCTTGCCCGTCAATCAGCTTTGCAGAGATAGTAATTGCTGGAGAAAGAATCGAGAGTCTGTTGAAGATGGGCCGAATTCAAGACAATAGTGCTTCCAACTCATTAGGTCCCAAGAGACCGTTTGCTGGTAACGGTCAGCGAAGAAAAGAAGGCGAGGCAAGCGTTGTGTATGTCGGCAGAGGCAGGGGTAGAGGACGCCCTAATTATTATCAAGATCAAGTGGCCGCAATCACTATTCCAACACCTGCTCCTCAACCGCAATATCATCCGCAACAACAACCCAGGTACAACAATCAACAACAAGGAGGTAATCCGGGTCAGCAGAGACACTATCAACAACGTCCAAGGCAGACGGACCGGGTCATCGAACCAATCCCAATGCCTTATTCAGTATTACTTCCCAAGCTGATTGACATGAATCTGGTTACGTTGAGAACTCTGGCCCCACCAATCGATCCCAATAATTTGCCTAGAGGTTATGATGTCAACGCTAGGTGTGCTTTTCACTACAATGCACCTGGCCATACTACAGATGATTGCAAGGCTCTCCAGTTAAAGGTACAAGATTTGAGAGATGCCCAGGCTATCAATTTTGCTCCGGTGCCTAATGTTATCCAGAACCCGATGCGGCTCACGGCGGGCAGAGGATTAATGTTGTTGATAGTGGGGAAACTTTGAATTTGGTTTCTGATGTGACTATGGTGAAGACTTCGCTATCGGTGGTTAAAGACCGACTTTTGAAAGGACAGATTTTCCCGGGCTGTGGGGAAGAATGCAGAAATTGTCAAGCTGCCGAAAACGGATGTGACAGTTTGAGAAGGGGTATTCAGCAACTGATAGATGAAGGTTGTCTTCAGTTCGATCAGGCCCGTCTAGTGAAGAATGATGTATTGACGGTGACGTTTTATTTCACTCCTGAAGAAATATATGTTCCCGAGAGACTCGCTCCGACAACAATATATTTCCTAGAAAGTACAGAACCAGCAGCGGTGAACATCGAAAGTTCAGCACCAGTTGCAATTTACTCTGACAACCCTCAATCGACTTTGGTTGGTCCGATCACCATCACAATACCAGGACCCGTTCCGTATGAGAAAGACAATGCTATCCCGTGGCACTATAGGGCTGATATCTACTGCCAGGGGCAGAAAGTTAACGAAGAAGACATTGACATTGGTAGCTCCGTTGTAGACAATGTTGGAGGGGTTGGTGGCTTCACTCGCAGTGGACCCCTATTTGCACCATCAACATTACGCGCGAATACTGAAGCCGAGGCAGCTACCAAGGCTAAAGGGAAACAGATGGCCGCCGAAGAGGTTACTACTGAGGAAGATCCTCCTAAGACCGCATTCGAGAAGGAAGTGGATGAGTTTATGAGGATTATCAAGAAAAGTGACTACAAGGTAGTCGACCAGCTAAATCAGACACCCTCAAAGATCTCCATTCTGTCACTACTGATGTGCTCTGAGGCGCACAGAGCAGCCTTGTTGAAAGTATTGAATATGGCCTATGTTCCATCGGAGATAACTGTTAACCAGCTGGAGTCGGTAGTTTCCAATGTAAACGCTAGCCAGGGGCTAGGTTTCACCGATAATGACCTGACATTTGAGGGCAGGAATCACAACAAAGCCTTGCATATCACAATGGAGTGCAAAGGGGTGATGCTTTCCCATGTTTTGGTTGATACAGGCTCTTCTCTGAATGTTCTTCCAAAGAAAGCCTTAAAGAAGTTGGATCGCGATGACACCATCCTGAGGCCAAGCAACTTAGTTGTGAGGGCTTTTGATGGCTCTAAGAGAGCTGTCTTTGGCGAAGTTGAGTTGCCAGTTAAGATTGGACCGCAGGTATTCAAGAGTACCTTTTATGTGATGGATATCCAGCCTGCCTATAGTTGTCTGCTAGGTCGGCCTTGGATTCATGTTGCCGGTGCTGTTACTTCTACCCTCCACCAGAAGCTCAAATATGAACTAGAAGGTCAGGTCGTCACTGTCTGTGGTGAAGAGGATATTTTTGTTAGCCACCTGTCTACATTTAAGTATGTAGAGATGGACGGCGAGATGCACGAGATGCTGTGTCAGGGCTTCGAAGCCATAAACATCAATGAGGTCGCGCCCGAAGCTGTCTTTTCACCTGAGTTTGAGAAGGTCGGGACTTCTATCTCTTCATACAAGCAAGTTGTTGAAGTGGTTAAAGCTGGTAATGCCCAAGGCTGGGGAAAATTTGTGGAGCCAGTCATCAAAGAAGACAAGTTTGGATTGGGGTATGCCCCGGGATCTCAGAAGAATGAAACCGGTACTCTCTCCAGCGGGGGTTTGGTTTCTCCCCACATCGTCAATGCTGCAGATGAAGACAAGGCTGACAGCGACTGTGACTTAGATAGCTGGATTCGCCCGTGTGTCTCGGGAGAAAAGCTCGACAATTGGTTGTCTGAAAAAACCGTCCGGGTTACTCTACTGAAAGAGTGATTTTTATTGTTTTTCTTTATTACATGCATAATAAAGTCTTACACTTTGCCCAAGGTGTAACGGCTCATTTGTAGGGCCATCCATTTAGTTACATTTCGCAATTATTTTTATCATCAATAAAGGACGGCTTTTGCAAACAATTTTGTATTCTCTTTCTTTTAGTTTTTTTTTTACTTTTACAAAAAAAATGGCAATGTTTCTTTTTTCGTTTTTTCTTTCTTTCCAAAAAAAAAATCTCATTCTAAGGTAAAGCATGATCCTCCATCATGCAGAGCTGACCACCCGGATCTCACTACTAACGACACTACTATGGCCAAGTATGACTTCGACAATCCTATCTATTAAGCCGAAGAAGGGGTTGAGGAAGATTGTGAATTGCCTGAAGGGTTAGCCAGATTGTTGAAACAGGAGGTGATTGAGACCGTCAACATCGGTACCGCAGACGACAAGAAAGAGATCAAGATCGGGGCAAGTCTACAGGCCGAGAGGAAAGACCGTTGATCATGTACTTGACTGTGTTAGAAAGGTCAATGGGTTGTGTGCTCGGTCAGCATGACGAGTCAGGTCGAAAAGAGCATGCAATATACTACCTTAGCAAAAGTTTACTGACTGTGAACAAAGATACTCATTGCTCGAGAAAACTTGCTGCGCTTTGGCATGGGCTGCTCGCCGACTAAGACAGTATATGTTGACTCACACGACTCTATTGATATCAAAAATGGATCCAGTCAAGTATATTTTTGAAAAGCCAGCACTTACCGGAAAGGTTACTAGGTGACAAATGATACTAACAGAGTATGACATCCAATACACTTCATAAAAAGCCATCAAGGGAAGTGTCTTGTCAGACTATCTTGCAGAGCAACCGATTGATGATTACCAACCTATCAGGTTCGACTTTCCTGATGAGGACATCATGTTTCTCAAATCGAAAGATTGAGAGGAACCACTCCCGGAGGAGGGGCCTGACCCTGAATCCAAATGGGTTATGATGTTTGATGGGGCGGTCCACGTCAATGGTCGCGGAGTTGGTGTAGTGTTGATCACACCGGAAGGGGGTTCATATGCCATTTGGTGCCAGAATAACTTTTCCCTGCACCAACAATGAAGCCGAATACGAAGGTTGTATCCTAAGACTTGAGGAAGCCGTCAATATACAGATTAAAACCCTGGATGTATACGGGGATTCAGCTTTGGTCATCAATCAAACCAACGGGAAATGGTATACACCTCAGCCTCATTTGGCTCCTTACAAAGACTACACGAGAAGATTGTTGACTTTCTTTTGAAGAAAACCAATTTGCTGATGCTTTGTTTACCTTGTCTTCGATGATTAAGGTGCTATGCTGGAACTACGTACTTAGAATTGACGTATCTCGGTCAGAGACGAATGAAGAAAGCATTTGGTCAGAAAGTGCGCCCTCGGGGGTATCAAGTCGGTGAATTGGTACTCAAAAGATTTCTTCCTCCCAACACAGATCACAGGGGCAAATGGACACCGAACTATGAGGGTCTGTACGTGGTTAAAAGGATTTTCTATGGCGGAGCTTTGATGCTAACAACCATGGATGGCGAAGGATTCCCGTCCCCTATTAACTCAGACGCAGTTAAAAAAAAATACTTCGCATAAAATAGACCCGCTGGACGATAAAAAGAATAGTCCAGGCAAAAAAAGGGCATCCCGACGAACAAAAAAAAAAGAATAAAGAGGTTCGGGCAAAAATTACGGATATAAAAAAGGAGTACACCCGGTGAGTCGAAAACCCAAAAGGGCGGCTCAGGCAAAAATGGGTATCCTGGTGGATTGAAAACCCGAAAAGGGGGCAATCCAGGCAAAAGTTAGGGAATAAGCGAATGACTGTGATCTGAGTTCATTAGTGTTATATCACCGTTTCATTCAATCCGACAATCTTTGAAGGTTAAAGATCGACTAATCATCCACTTCAGAAAGCAAGATGAGCAGAGCGTCTTGAGGACATACGAGCCATAGCAGAGTCGAAACTCGGTGGGACCCCGTATCCCCATTGCCATTAGGATAGTTCTCTTTTTATAGCGATCACCTCTTTTCAGGGATCAGCTTCCTGATACCCTCGCCTATTCCTGGCACAAATTTTCTCCCCAGTAAGGGTCGAATAATTCAGTTAAAGAGCCTCTTTATTTTTCATTTATCAGTTTGTTTGCAAAAATGTCCGAATTTTTGATAAAACATATTGCATATGAACATAATGGTGGCTTTTGCAGATGATTTGCACAGGAAAACATTTAAAATTGCTTTGAATGTGCTTAATCCCGGACGGTGAATTCAAACCGAGTAATTCCCCCGAGGCATACGTGTATTTTTGGTTGCAGGTCACAGGAACCGGATGCCAAGTCATGAATCCTCATCCCCAAGCGGTTGACAATGTCTCTCCTCAGCAGAGCATGTTCCCCAACAGAGTTGACAGTATCCAGACTATATATCCCCAGCGGAGTTGACAGTGTCAAACTGTATCTTCCTAGCAACAGCGGAGTGGTTGCATAACCAACAGATGAGAGGGTGGTGTTCCCAGTGTTCATCTCATTCCCCAGCAGATTATTTTTAACAAATTTGTTAATCCCCAGCTTGAGGGCGATTAGCAAGTTCATATCCCCAGCAAAGGTCGTTTCCTACGACATTTCCCCAGGAAGTGTTTTCCCCACAGACTCTCCTCACAGAGCCTCGCCGAACAAAGTTTCCATAGTTGATACTCCCCCCGCAAGGTCAACTTTTCAAGCAGCCAATTTATTTTTGGTGGCTCATTGGTCCCGGCAGACGGATCATTCCCCACAGAGCATTCAAGGATTGATACAGCGATCTGTTCCCTACCGGAGTTTGCTTCCCCAAGCAGATTTCTTTTTACACCATGCATAACATTTGCATTTGCATGCATATCATATCAAGCATACACATAAGCTGATAAATAGGTTCTTCCAAGCAGACTGAAGAATTACTTTACAACCAAGGTCATGAGATCCAGCCAGAGGATCAAGCGTGAGTGATCCAGCCTGAGGGTCATTTCGAAGATTCAGCCTGAGAATCATGTTCCAGTGATCCAGCCTGAGGGTCATTTCAAAGATTCAGCCTGAGAATCATTTTCCAGTGATCTGGCCTGAGGTTCATTTTGAAGATTCAGCCTGAGAATCGTTTTCCAGTGATCCAGCCTGAGGGTCATTTCGAAGATTCAACCTGAGAATCGTTTTCCAGTGATCCGGCCTAAGGTTCATTTTGAAGATTCAACCTGAGAATCGTGTTCCAGTGATCCAGCCTGAGGGTCATTTCGAAGATTCAGCCTGAGAATCGTGTTCCAGTGTTCCAGCCTGAGGGTCATTTCGAAGATTCAGCCTGAGAATCGTGTTCCAGTAAGCCAGCCTAAGGCTCAATTTGAAGATTCCCCAGTGAAGTCGCCTACAAGCTTTATTTCCCCAGCAAGCCCAAGTCTAATTGAGGAGTCGTTACAACATGTTCTAGCCCGAAGAATATGTACGAAGCCCAAAAGTGGAATATTCTCGAAGCTGCATATCTAATATGAAGGTTAGGTGTAGATTTCAAAAGAGGGTCAACCAGCGCATGCCTCAGATGCGGGATCCTAATGATGGGAATTTATCATCAAAACAATCCAGATCTAGCCAGAAGATCAAAGTAGATTCAGCCAGAGAATCGAAACAAAGAAGATCTAGCCAGAAGATCGAAAATAGAAACAATTCAGATCTAGCCAGAAGATCGAAGTAGATTCAGCCAGAGAATCAAAGGAAATAGATTCAGCCAGAGAATCGAAACGAAGGAGATCTAGCCAGAAGATCGAAGAAGATCTAGCCAGAAGATCAAAATCGTATCCAGCCCGAGGATCAAAATTAATATCCAACCAGAGGACTAAATTGAGTATAGGTTCAGCCAGAGGATCGAAACTCCAGATTAAGCCAGAAAACTGATTCAGATCCAGCCAGAGGATCGGAAGAAAAATAAACAGCGCGGTGTATTTCCGCGTTTTTGTGGTGTTCTCGGAGCGCAAATTTTCGGTCTGTCTTTGGTATTCAATCATAGCTCACCCCGTTTGTCTGATAAGCTGTTCGCTTTCATTCTACTCGGGTTAGCTGATGATTGAATAGGGGCAGCTGTAACACCCCAAAATTTTCCCTCCTCATTCATGCATTCATTTAGCATTTCATATTACATTTCATCATGTCAATCAGAATTAGATCCAAGAAACTTTAAAAAATAAAACGAAAAATAAAACGAAAAATAAAAATAAATAAATAAATAAATAAATAATATTTTACAAAAAAAATAAAAAAAATAAAAAAAATAAAAAAAATAAAAAAATAATAATAAATAAAATATAATAGAAAAACTTGGACTTGGACCTCTCTCATTTGAGCCCACAAAACCATGAAATTCAGTCTATAAATACCAAGGCTTCACTTGAGAAAAAAGGGAGAAGTAAAAATACTTTGAGGTTTCCTTGGAACAAAACCCTGAGGAAAAAGATAGTGAGAGAAGAGCTAACAAAGTTCAGAGCAGCCTCCAAACCCTGAAGGGAACTCAACTGCACAGAATCACATTTGCCTCACATAAACCCTAAAGGTTGTTTTATAAACCTCACGGGTGCAACTCAATTTCAATCAAGCTCTCCAATCAGGTTTGCCCTATATCCATCATCTTTATGCCTTTAATTTGAATGCTCTAAATGTATGAGGTATTATGGGTGAATTTGATACCCTTTTGATGCATGTGTTTGACAAGAGGTTTAGGCCTCCTACCCTTGGTTGCTTTTTGTGAGATTTTTTATGAATTGAAAGAGCCTGATTCATGTGGTTACATTTTGATTTGGGGGCAACCCTTGATTACCCTATTTTTTTTGTCTCTAACTTGTTTGTTGAGTTTTTGTGAGGGCTCACATGACTTTTGCAGGGATAACTTGCATGGTTTCCCACTTTATTTGTGGGATACCCCCTGGAGGTTCATTCCGATTACCTGTACTGACTCACCTTTCTTTGATGGCATTAGCTTGGGAGATCCCTGGGTTTCTTACTCCTTTAATTGTTGTTACTTCGGATCTTTATCCGTGTGGTACTTTTACCTCTTTTTCGCATTTTATCGCTTTCTTAGCTGGAAGACCTCGATAGGAGGCATTTGTTTTCTTTTGTTTATTTACTTCTGAGCCCCTTGTTGGCACATTTACTTTATACATGTTTGTTTTGTATGTGTTCGTATCCCTGCAGGTAGCGCGGTTCCTTCGTCAAGGACTGCCTTTTTGCCCTTGAGCATCCCAAATCCTAAAACCCAAAGCAACACGTTAACTCCTTCTTCTATAGGCGAGTAAGTCTCCAAAGGTCGAGCATCCGGTAGATTGCGTAGTGACGTCGTTCGTCCAAAACCCACTCCATAACCCCATAGTTAGCCGAACTACGTTTTGCTCTGATTCTCAGGCCAGATGAGATACGTAGGCATAAGACGCGATGTCTTAGCGAGCACACATCCCCCCAACCCATAGGTCAGCCAAACTACGTTTTACTCTGATTCTCAGGCCAGATGAGATACGTAGGCATAAGACGCGATGTCTTAGCGAGCACACATCCCCCCAACCCATAGGTCATCCGAGCTACGAAGACTCTGATTCTCATATTCAGATGAGATACGTATGCAGTGGATGCGACATCCGCGCGAGTCATTTTCATTTAACCTTTTTTTTTTGGTAAACAGCACAAGATAAACTCACACCCTTTAGACAAGAACTACAAAAGTGGATCCCGTAGAGTACTACGGATGCGTAGGGGTGCTAATACCTTCCCTTCGCATAACCGACTCTTGAACCCAAGATTTGGTTGCAAGACCCCGTCTTGTCCCTTCCTTTTTCAGGTTTACTTCGAGCGTTTCCTTTCCCTCCTTTGGGATGAATAACGCACGGTGGCGACTCTTCTGTCATTTTCTTTCGCCGGTTGTTTTTTCGCGCACTGTATTTTTCAGGTTGCGACAGTCCCTCACTAGCAAGTTGAAGCTTTTCTCACATGGTGGACTTGTGGTTGTATAGGTTGAGTTTTCTCCCTTGGATAATGAAAGACCTTAGGGATTTTGTTTAAAATCAATCCACTTACTTTTTGGAAATCTTTTAGTCGAACTACGGCGTTTTGATCCTTACCTTCCATGGAAAGGTACGTAGGCAACGGGTTCATCCGTTCAAACACAAAAATAATAAAAATTGTATATTCTTTTCTCATCCTCCCAATCAATGTTTGCACTATAAATATTTGTCATAAACATTATCTTTTGCAACAATTTGTGAAAAGGGTTCCCTAGGAGTACCTAGGATGCTTTGGGTGCCTAACACCTTCCCTTTGCATAATTACCCCCTTACCCAGATCTCTGACCTTTCATTAGTTTTCTATGTGTAAAACTTCTTAGACTTTTGTTCGCTTTTTAGCCATTCCTTTGGATAAATAAAAGTGTGGTGGCGACTCTATCTTTGTATACTTTGCTTTTGATTTAGCCAATAAATCATAAAGTGACGAATACACCGCTACAGAAAAGTGGCGACTCCACTAGGGAGAGAAGATCCTTGGTGGGATTGCCAACTTTTCACAATTGTTGTGATATATTGTTTATGACATATTTTTGTATAATTTGGGATTACTGTATTGCTTGTAATGATCGATTTGCTTGATATATCAATTGCTTGCTTGCTTGGTGATCTCTGTGAGATAAGTTCTATACCCGAACTCGAATAGGAGAATGGCATAGTCTCGTCGACTTGTGTGGAGTTATTCCTTAGCAAGTTGACTTGCGAGTCCATTCACTTGGTGGAGGTCATGTTGGATTAATGATGTCACACAAGTTATTTGTGGTTAGGCATTATTCTTCCGATATGTGCCGTAGAAGCCAAGGACCTTAGTTTACCAAGTCCATCTTGGCCTATTTTTAGGACGTAGTGCGGAGGTCGTTCAGATGTAAGATCTGATGCGATTGTTACGCGATACTACACTCATAAGAGTCTCTCTTGAGAATATTTTTGGAATACGAGTATTCGTTCCTCCGATAATACTCGAAAGATGGGATGATGACTATGGGAACCTCTGGTAGAACATGTTCGGCAGGTTTAAACCATAGTACACTCCCGTTGGGTGGTTCTTAACCGAGACTCCATGCTCGTGACTCGCAACAAACCCGTGATTCATGGTCGAGTCGTTCAGACATCCTTAATATCAATGGAACTTGGGTGTTGATAAGGTGTAAACCATAATCCACCAAAATGGATGATTGATATTAAGGATGATTGAGCCGGTTCATATATCGTTAATATCAATGGAACTTGGGTGTTGATAAGGTGAAAACCATAATCCACCAAAATGGATGATTGATATTAAGGATGCTATGAGCTTTCCCATGACCTTTGTCTGGTGTGCTTTACTTGATCCTTGAGTGCGATTGTTGCATTCATGCATTCATGCATTCATCCGCATCCATATCATCAAAAAATGAGAATTTTTTTTAAGGAACATAAGGGGTTTCTTTGCAAAAATTTTCAGACATGGAAAGACAAAGAATTATCCAATGAGATATTTCCATATGCAATAAAATGATTAATATTTCAAAGATTGCAAATAAAACCCTCGAGTTCCTTTGAAATAAAAACAAAGCATATGCACAAGCATTACATGCATCATTTGCATAAGCAGGTGTTTTGTTCCGGTCTCCCCTCCTGTGGTCTGATCTCTGTGCTCTTCATTTATTTTGAAGACGCACCGACTCCCCGGTACTACACCAGAGCCGACTCTTCGAGATTGATGGATTATCTTGAGCAAGAGAATTGTGAACTCAAGGAGGAATTTGCCAGACTAAGTGCTTTTAATGGAGTTATTCCGGGTTAGCCACTTGTCTTCTTTCTCATACATTGATGCCGAGGATGAAGTTGGAACGCCTTTCCAAGCTTTGTCTATTGCTGAGCCGATTGAGAAGAAGTCTCCTTCATTTGCTTCCTATCGCGATGCGAAACTGGCCATTGAATGTGGTGCAGTTGCTGGTTTAGGAAAGATGATCGAGCTTGAAGATGATAAGTCTCGGGCTGACATTGGCTATTCTTCTGGGGTCTTCAATGAGAAAGGGTTGTTCAAGAGCGGAGGTTTCATCCATGCCGATCAAGCTGAGGAAGCTGCTGCTATCTTGGAAGAGGATGCAGAGGATACTGACAATTTTGTTATCCCTGGCGGGATCTGCCACAATTGGGTCGTTGTGGATGTTCCTACGGTCATTCATAAGTCAGCATAATATGTTCACTTTGTTAAAAACCCTTCTCCCATGCCAAAAGGAGGAGTGATGACATTGTTGGCAACATTTATACAATGATATTTTCATTCAATAAATGCATGTTCAACATTTGTTTTTCCAATTGTTTTCACTTTTTGCTTTTTGCATGAAATTGGTGATCACAAAAAACCCTAAAAAAAAGTATAAAATCAAACTTTTCATCTTCATAATGATTGCCTTGTTTGATTTCAAAAAGCTTTTATATCAAATCATTATGCAGGTCGATTCTTAAACCCATTGAACATAATGATCCAACGCCATCTCCCAATTTTGAATTCCCTGTATTCGAGGCAGAGGAAGATGATGTTGAAGGGGATTCCTGACGAGATTACCCGTCTTCTTGAGTACAAAAAGAAGATCATTCAGCTGTATCTTGAGAATCAGCAGAACAGTCAAACTGGGGCATAAAAAAAAAGAAAAAGAAAGAGGGTAAAAAAAAAATCAATCAAAAATCAATTTTTTTTTTAAGAAAGTAAAAGAAAAAGTATACCCTCAAAAAGCCAAGTTGACTGATGCTAAATGGATTCAGAGTCGTTATGACCAACTGAATTTGATTGAAGAGAAGCGATTAACTACCATGTGCCATGGACAGTTATATCAACAGAGAATGAAGAAAGCATTCGATAAGAAGGTCAAGCCTCGCGTGTTCCGAGAAGGTGACCTCGTGCTCAAGAAAGTGTTGTCTTTCGCGCCCGATTACAGGGGCAAGTGGACTCCAAACTATGAAGGTCCATATGTTGTTAAGAGAGCCTTTTCAGGCGGTGCTTTGATGCTCACAACAATGGATGGGGAGGATTTCACTCGTCCTGTGAATTCAGATGCAGTCAAGAAATACTTTGCCTAAAAATAAAAACAGAATAGCTCGCTAAGTTGAAAACCCGAAAGGGCGGCTTAGGCAAAAATGAGTGTCTCGGTGGAGAACCCGAAAGGGCGATCCAGGCAAAAATTAGAGACTTGAAAAAAGAATATTTGCATCCCGCTAGATTGAGTACCTCACCCTGGGGCAATCTAGGCAAAAATTAGGGATTTGGCAAGTAACTGCATCCTGACAAGACTTTCTGTTTCACAGCTGTCTTTTCGTCAGAGATTCTTGATTCGTTGTCAACTGAAGCTTCGAATACATCGGATTCAAATTGGTAAAGAAATGGTCATTATGTTCAATGTAGCCCTCTTCCAATATATATCACCGATTTCAAATTTGTACAGATCTATGGAGTCTTGCCATTTGCAGGCTACCATTCCATCAAATAAATTTGAGCTTTTATCCAATTATTTGCACTCTTATTTGTTTCGATTCAACAAATGTTTTTGCATGTTTTAATTGATAAAATGTCATTGTTTTAAACAATAAAAAAATTTCAAAATTGTTTTTAAACAAAGTGAACATTCACAATGATGAAAGGACACTTAAGAATTTCTCAGTGCTCTCCCAAGGGTGGCATGATTTCCAACAGGGTAAGACATTTGTTCGTATTCCTGGCATGGTTGTATCCTCTTTCTCCAGATTGTTGTTGGGGTTGTTCCCTAAGCAGAGCTTCTGTTGAGATTTTTGTGTTCCCAGAGCAGAGTGCTAGTTGAAGACTTCAGTGTTCATCTTCAGCAGTATTCTCTCCCCAGCATGGGTGCTTTCCTTTTGGAAGATTCAGTGGTTGGTGGGTTGATACCCCACTACTACGTCTTCAGTGTAGTCGCCAGCTGAGTTATTGGTATGATGTACTTCATCTATGCTATCTCTCCCCATCAGAGGGTTTATACCTCTCCTCCCTTCAGCAGAGCAGTGATTCTTTCCTCCTCAGCAGTTGTGGTTTTCCTTTTGGAAGTTTTGGTATTTGGTGGTTGATCCACAGTTCTCCTTCTCTACCTCAGATAAATCCTCAGTAGTGTTGTGGTATGGTGGATTGTATCTGTGATGATCTTCCCCTACAGGGATTTGGTGATTTCCTGATGCTGTTGATCCCCAGTAGATTGGCTTGTGCGGCCAGAATCTACTTGTGTGATCTTTTCTCCCTCAGTGGATTTATCCCAATGGAGTTGCTGACTGTATCCCCGATAGAGTTGTTTGTGCGGCCAGATTCTACTTGTGTGTTCTGTTCTCTTCAGCAGTTTCTGTTTATACAGTAAACTCCTGTTTCCCAGCTGAGACTGGTGATTCCCCTTGCAGAAGTCTCGTGATTTCTCCGCTTCCCCAACAGATTTGTCTTTTGTGGCAGTTTCTGCCTTTTGTGAACTTCTGTTCCCCAGTTGGGTTGATTGACGATCCATCACTCAGAGATTTTGTGATTTCTTTGATATCTCTAGTTTTTTCCCAGCAGATCTTTGCTTTTTAGCATTCAGATCTCCAGCAGATTGGCTTTCCAGTTGGATTTCTTGGATTTTCCTCTGGAAGTGTAGTACCGGGTTTTTGATCCATGGACCCTGTTTGTGTTAGAAATGTTTGTTTTGTCAGTATTCATCAAACATAAATCACGCATATTCATGCATACTTTCAACATTTAGATATTCATGTTGCATTTTTGCCATATATCTTTTGTTTGTTGTCTCCTGCTTTTGGTGATGTAGATCTCCCCAGTAGATCTTCCCAAGCAGATGTCGGGTGTTTAATCTCTCAATATAGAGTCAGCCCCATAAGCAGAAAGTGTTTGTCATTCCTTCTGCATTTCCCCACTGAGATATATCCTCGTGGATGACGGTTGTTTCCGTGTCCTCCCAACACATATATTGGGATGGGTTTTCCCTATTGAGTTATATTCTCATTAGGACGAGTCTTGATTCAGATTGCCTTTTTGGTTTGATCCTAAATTGGCCTTTTTTCAACTGTCTCTTGTGCTTCCCTGTGGAATAAATGAATAAATTGCCCAGTAACCGACAATAGTTCATTTTATCCCCAACGGATCTTTTTGGGCCTTCTACCCAGTAACCGGTAGTTATAAGTCCTATCTTTTTAGGCCTCTACCCAGTAATCGGTAGTTGTAAGTCCTATCCTTTGCGGTTTTCTACTGTCGCATTACGCGAAAAACCGGCGGGAAACGAAAACAACAGAGCCGCCACCGTGCGTTATTTATCCCAAAAGAGGGAAAGGAAACGCTCGAAGTAAACCTGGAAAAGACATGGTCTCGCGACCAAAGAGAATGGGATCGGGAGTCGGTTATGCGAAGGGAAGGTATTAGCACCCCTACGCATCCGTCGTACTCGACGGGATCCACGCACAAAAGGAAGGAATATGGTTGCTAAACGCTGCTCAAACACAAATACTGGCTGAAAGAGACACAAGAAAACAAACAAGACTGACTCGGCAGGATATCGCATCCTGGGCCTACTTAGTCTATCAGGCATAGACATCAGAGTCAAAGTAGTTTGGACCGGGGAAAAACATACTCGCTAGGATATCGCATCCTATGCATACGTATCTTCTGGGACTAAGAAGAATCAGAGCATTCGTAGCTCGGCTCACGCACGCCAAACACAACAGACACAAGCAAACGTGGAAACCGAATGCCAATCGCTGGACTTACATCAGACTCCGAACCAAACACACCCACACTAGAAACCAGATGCCACTTGATGGACTTATATCGGACTCCAAGCACACAACAAGAGGATACGGAATGCCAATCGCTGGGATTACATCCATCTCCTAACACACACAAAGACAAAACAAAAACGGGCGCCCGGAGAGATCAGCTCATCTCCTGCCTACGTACCTCATATGGTATGAGGATCAGGGCGACGTAGTTCCCCTACGCAGGGACAAAGGACTAGCCTAACCAGATAACAAAGGGAGACACAACTAGGGAGACTACGACTCGAGCCTAGATGTTATCATGCAAATCATCCCTAAGTTAAGGTTGCTATCTAACTTGCACAGGGAGCAAGCTATCCTAACAGCACAACAGTCAAAGCAAACAATCACAAATAGCACACACTATATACACACAAAGTGGGCTCACACAAGGGTTAGGTTGCGAGAGCAACACAACTGTAATCGGGTGATGTTAGCTCTTAACCCTAACATTGAGAGTTAGGGTGAAGCAGATAAAATAGGAAGTGAGGGGTGTGCCTCACAGCTCTTATCCCTGGCCTGGGAGAGCTTTCAGACAAATGAAGTGTGGGTTCAGAAAGTGGGAACCCTTCTACACTTATGACACTGACTCAACTGTACAACTATACAAGGATCTTGGGTTAATGTCCACAATGCATCAACACCAGTTGTGTGAGCAAAGGGACGACTCAACAGAATAGCAGGAGATGGATTGCATATCTCTTTTGTCTGCCAATTGCCTTATCAAAGGTCTTTTTCTGCTTGGGGACAAAAATAAACAAGCACAAGCATTGCCTCTTAAGGAGGACTTCAGACAGGTGCCTGCCCAAGTAACAGGACAGGTCTTCCAGACTACATGGAGTTAGAGTCATTATACCTCAATGCTCAAGCTCTTAAGCAAAGCAAAAGCAAGTTCACAAAGGAACTATAGCAACTAAGGTACCTGAAAACAATCCAACATAATCAGTACTCAGCTCAAACAAAAGGCAAACAGACAATTACAAGTCCACAGCACAAACAGATAACAAGCATCAATGCACAAAGGTGCAAGCCACAAGGCCTAAGCATAAGTCTCAATGCCTACAAAACAAACTCAAAGTTATTCATAAACAAGCAACAAACCAAACTCCAATTGAGTGCACATCATTAAGTATAAGCAATTGTGCTCTTTGACCTGAAACAAAGCTCAAACATTAAGCACTTACCACTAGTACAAGACTAGGGTCAAAATGGGAGCAATAAACCAAAACAGAACATGAAACTTATCAAAAATCAAGATCAATCAAATAAGAAACAATTCCAAGTGGTCTCATATTCATATCATTCACCAAGATCATTTCACAAAGCAAAGAGTACAAAGCATGCAATTTGAAGCTCATAGAAGCAAACAGAATGATTCAAGTCAAATCAACTCAAAAATATTTCAATAAATCCCCAAAAAATTCATGGCTAAATAGCATTCATTAAAGGATCATCACACCAAATTTCAAATCATTTGGACTAAGGGAAGCAAGTCAATTAAATTCATCAAAGCAAAACAAGTTCAAACAAGCTCATACAAGGCACCAAATCATACATCAACTTCAAGCAAGCATAAAACAGAATTGGCATAAGATAAATGAACCAAATCAAAGCCATGACACACTTCAAGATGTCTAGAACACACATGCAAAATTTCAAGTCCATCCAATAAACCTCAAGAATTTCACAAATCATATAAAATCAGGACTCACAAAAAGTCCACAATTGGTCAATCAGGGGAGAAAATCTCAATCAAATTGGAAATGCACTGAAAAAATCCACAAAAATTCACATTCAAACTTAACATCCAGAAGGGTCAGTATGCAAAAATTCAGGTCATTTGGAGTTCATATGGAATGGTAAATAAAATCAAGAAGTCAAGCAAGAAATGGTGTGACACAAATTGTCACACCTCCAATGATCAGGTCATATCTCACAAACCAAGAATGCAAAAATCATAAACTCTATACCAAAATGCTCCTCAAGGTGTCTAGTTTACACATATAAAATTTCAAGAATTTTGGATTAAGCATCATCATTTCATGATCAGAATGGTAAGCAAGGTGTAAGTAACCACATGTATGAGCAAACCCTAGCCAAAACAGAAATCCACACGTGCACAATTTTTGCAAAAATCATCATAAAATAGTAGACATGGCAAGGATCATGGCACAAAAAATCTCACATCAATTGGATTATTATTTCATGAGTTATGAATTTTCTAATGGAGTGAAAAAATAAAAATGACATGAAACAAGTGATATGAACATGTATGGCATAAGGTAGAAAAAATGTAAAAAGCAAAATGGAAATGCTGGTGCCCAGGATCGAAGTATGTATGCTTTCAAACCAAGGCGCGCTACAGTGCAGCGCAACGTTTCATTAAAGCCTTGCTGGCAAGGCT
Source organism: Lathyrus oleraceus (assembly GCF_024323335.1). Classification (NCBI taxonomy): domain Eukaryota; kingdom Viridiplantae; phylum Streptophyta; class Magnoliopsida; order Fabales; family Fabaceae; genus Lathyrus; species Lathyrus oleraceus. The sequence goes on along the minus strand of NC_066579.1, from coordinate 362,068,179 downwards.
GAACGCTCATGACCAATCATTCTGTCCAGTCAGGCGTACGTGGACCACTACACAGTGATAAACAATAATTCTCATGCAAACACGCGCGCTTAAGATTAAAGTGGTTTCTGGAAATAAAAACTCAAGAACTTCAACGTGTTCTTCCCTAATTTTCCAGGTGATGAACATTTTTTACGGAAATCAACAAATAACACACCGTTGCAATCGTCCTTCAATGCACATTAACAATCTAACAACAATTAAACCTAATTCTAATCATATCAACCAAATCGAACAAAAGAAGTTTCATTCATCAATCTTATAATCAGCATATCTTGCTTAATTCTCAATGAAAATCAACGATTCAAAGCGCAATACACTCAGCATGGCAAGATCTACGACAAGCATATCACTATTTCATGAATTAGGAGCATCGAAATCCAACCTTATTTGAAGAGCAGTAATGGAATCGCACTTTTCTGGCCTTGGCAAGGTGAAACAGAAACTCCTTGATGCTCAGGTTGATGACTGGAAGAAGGAATGTTGCTCAATTGCTTTGGATCCAACTCAAATTTCCAGTTGCCATTGATGATGCTTGATGTAACAGTCCACGATCTTGCTCGAAAATGGTGGTTCCTTGCTTGCAAAAGATCCACTAGCACTTGTAAATGATGAATCAATGAAGAAACAATGCAACTTCTATGAAGAAATTGGCAGAAAAGTGAGAGAGAAAGTTCTTGAGATTTTGCAATTTTTGATCTAGATCTGAGATGAATGAATGTTAATCCCAAATTCAGTTAGCATTAGCCTTATATATGGTGGATTAATCATTTCCTTAATCTCAATTAGCCAAAAGTAAGTGAATTAGTGAAATGAGTTTTTTGTGCAAAATTGGTCAAGACACCCTCATGCATGGAATGAGCTGCTACAGTGCACGAATTTCTTGCTAAACACACTCCAAATGTGATTTAAGACCAAGTGCAAGTGAAATTATGTGTGGAAAATGCATATTTTTGAAAGTCACTTTTTTCCTCCCTTTTTAAAATTCAAACCACATGGAAAATTCCATTTTTATGTGATGATTTTTGATGAAATATAATGAATGATTTGGATAGAGAATGTCAAATGGAGATTGTAGCAAAAAACCCCACTCAATTTGGCCAATTGGTGTGAAAGTTATCCCACTTTGAAGTTCAAAATATCTTGACAATGATTTGATCATAACTTGCCAACCACAAATGAGAAATGGATGTTCTTGGACTTTTTGGAAAGGTGAGAGCAAGATATTCAACTTTTGTTTTGGACAAAATTTCATTTGAAGCTTGTATGATGATGTAAATTTGAGGAGAAGACCTTTCCACTTTTGGCAGTTTGAAATTACAGGTCACTTACTATTTTTGGAAACTTTTCATCTGACCACTAATTCTTCAATGATGATCTTTGACATATCAAATGAGACTTGTATGGACATGAATGAAGCCTTTCAAACCATCTCCCACCTTCAAATCCATGATTTCATGCACCAAGACCACAATTGACTTTCTAGGGTTTCAGATGATATTCAGCTTGACTATTGAGCTTTGATCATCCAATCCTTGGCCAAACCACTTCAAAATGATCCCTAGGTCATGTGAACTCAATGAACCAACCCTAGGGCTTTGCTTCAATAGGAAATGCACTTGCTTGCTGGCACAACTGATCTCATGATCATCTTGACCTAATCTTGTCTGATGACTTGCACTTGGGCAAATGGACAATGCAATGTTATGCAGTGGACCATGTAATGTTAATGACCTAAAATGAAAATGAATGTACAAAATGGGAGGTGAAAATTTGAGGTGCTACATCTACCCAGTAACCGGTAGTTGTAAATCCTGTATACCTTTTTCCCTTTTGTGGAATCTGTATTTGTGAACTTTTTGTTCCTCAGTAGAGTCGTTGGTTTTCTACCCAGTATTCGGTAGTCGTAAATCCTATTTTCTTGCTCTCCAGCAGTTTGTGGTTTTCTACCCAGTAACTGGTAGTTTTAAACCCTATGTGTGTTTTCCCATGCGGAGTTGTGATTCTTTCGCTCCCCACGCAGAGGTTTTGGTTTTCTGCCCCGTATTCGGTGGATGTAAACCCTAATTATTTTTATCCTCATCAGAGTTGTGGCCCTCTACCCAGTAGCCGGTAGTTGTAAGTCCTATCTCGTTTCCCCTAGCAGAGGTAACCTTTGTGGTTCATTTTGGTTGATGGTGGATTTTGCGGTCTTCTACCCAGTATTCGGTAGTTGTAAATCCTATGTTGTTGTTGTCTCCCTATCGGAGTCTGTGCTTTCTTGTGGATAATTGCCGTATGCTAGCAATTTTATCCTCAGCTGAGTCTTTGGTTTTCTACCCAGTAGTCGGTAGTGGTAAGCCTCTGGTTTCCTCAGCCAGAATCTTTGGTCTTCTACCCAGTATTCGGTAGTTGTAAATCCTCTGTTCTCCCCTTTGTAGAGTTAACCTTGTTGTTCATCCTAACCGATGATGGTTACTCTTTGTGGTTATCCTCATCCAGTATTCGATGTTGATATTCCCTCTCTTCTGGGCATTTGCTCTGAGTAAGCAATTGTATCCCCAACATGTTTTGTGGATAATTGTCGGATGCTAGCAATTTTATCCTCAGTGGGTCCTTTCACCGTTTGCCAGTGATTTGTTCCCCGGGTCATTGATTTGTTTATCAATGCATCCCCAGTGAGTCATCTTTCATTTACCCTTTTGTTGGTAATGATGGTTGCTCCCTTTGATCGGTCATCATTATATACCTAGTTTTGGTATCCCGATGCCTTTCTTTTCGGTTGATTTATCCTTTATTAACCCAGTAACCGGTTGTGGATAATCTTCCATACGAGTATACTATCCACGTTTTGACGGTAATGGATAATATATCTCATGCACTCTTCAGTCGAAGCCTGTTGTGTTTCCCCAGTCGAGTAAGATTCGTATTTCCTTTTGCGGAATCGAATGTTCATTGTTTCCCCTTTTGTTGAGCGTATCTCCCAGTAATCGGTGATATGTTTCCTGGATAATTGCCGGATGCTTGCAATTTATCCACAGTGAGTTATCTTTCGTCTACCCTGTTGTTGTTGGTAACGATTATTTCTCTTTTCGGTCGGTCACCTATTATATACCCAGTAACCGGTATCCCTGGTGTTCCTTCCATGCGAGTATATTATCTACGTTCTGACGGTAATAGATAATATATCTCATGCACTCTTTGGTCAAATCTTTTGATTGTTTCTCCAGCGGAGTAAGATTCGTATTCCTTGTGGAATCGAATGTCCATCCTTTAACAAGTTTGCGTTTTGCTCTCTTCAGGATGATGAGTGTTTTGGCAGTAAAAACCAATTCACGTCTTGGTTGATCACCTATTATATGCCAAGTAACCGGTATCCCTGATGATTCTTCCTTTCGAGTATATTATCTACGTTTTGACGGTAATAGATAATATATCTCATGCGAGTGTACTATCCACGTTCTGACGGTAATGGATATTATATCTCATGCGCTCTTTGGTTGAGTCTTTTGTCCTTCCCCATTTGAGTAAGATTCGTTTTCCCGTTGCGGAGTCGAATGTCCATCCTGTAAGTCGATTTGCTTTTTTCAAGCCCTCCTTTCGGATGATGAGTGTCTTGGCATATATACCAATTCACGCTTTGGCCGGTCACCTATTATATACCCAGTAACCGGTATCCCTGGTGTTCCTTCCTTTATGCTCCCTATTATGACCTTGGTCCCCTGTGGAGTCAGATTTTCCTGAGTTGATGTACCTTTTCAGGTCTTTCTCAGATGTTTTGGTTGATTGATATCTCTCACCCTTATACCAGGCTTAGATATTCTTTCTTCCTGAGCTTGTTGTTCTTTCACCCAGTAACCAGTGTTCAGATCACATGTCTCTTTGAGATTGTTACCCAGTAACCGGTAACACCTCATCTTGCAGTTTTTCCCTGGAGAGTCTCTTTGTTAGACATTCCCCAGCGGAGTTTCTGTTGTGATTTTACCCTTTTGTTGTATTGGCGTTTTCCCCAATATATGCAATTTTCCCCGGCAGGGAGGTTCTGTGTGAATTTTTCCCCAATCCGAGTCCGAATTTTTATCCGAAGTATCCTTTGTGGATAGTTTGAGTCAGCTTGAGTCTTTCCAATGGATGTGTTCCCTTTGGAAATTTCTTTTCCCCAGTTTGAGTCCTTTACTCCCCAGTAGGTCTCCAGTCCAGTCGTGTCCTGCTCATATAGTGTTAGTTTCTTTTTCCCCTAATTCAGAGTCGTGTCTTGATCACACATTTCTTTTCTTATCCCCATGAGAGTCCTGTTAGAGTCTCTGTTCCTAGCGAGTGTATTACTCCGATGGATCGTCTTTTTCTTCTTTGTAGACTAATTCCCCATAGAGTTTGTTTCTTTTACATGGATACATCTGCATCATGAGGTCTCTTAGGGACCAAAATTTGTCTCATTACTGTTATTTAAGCCCATTCTACCGCGTCGAGATGAAGATTTTAACCTTCACTTCTCCGGCTAGAATGACCTTAAATAGGGGCATCTGTAAGACCCCAATTTTGTCCCTAAGATCCCTCATGGCATCATATCATAACATTGCATTGCCTCAAGGATCAGTGGACATCTTGCTTCCTTCCCTGTGGGTGGGATCCCTTTGAGAGTGATTCTTGATCACCAAGCATTGCTTGCATTTGTATATCATTGCTTTTCTTTTAATCACTAATCAAAATGTACAAAAAGATGTCATTAACCTTTGTTACTTGCAACTTAAGCAATCAATAGTCAAGGCAATTCAAGTGAATCTTGTGTACAAGAGATGAGGTTTCCATTGAGATATGGATCATGTGATCATTATTTTGAGCTTATGTGAGCTATAGGTTCATTTTGGAGCAAAATCCCACGTGGCAAAGTCCCCAAATTCATCAGAACATTTTCAGGTCATCTAAGGGCCTATGCAGTCAACTGAAAAGTCAACTGTGGGTTTTGAGAGTGGGAATTGAGTTTCTTCATCCCATTCATGTTCAAATCATGCTTATTCATCATTTCAAAGATCAAGGTTGAAGAATTTGAAGTAAAGTCAAAAGTTTCCAAAAATGGAAAGTGACCTATAATTTCAACTTTCCAAAAATGGCAAGTTTTTTATCCAACTTCAACTCAACTTTCCAACATCAAAGAAGCTTCAAATGAAATTTTGTCCAACATGAAAGTTGAAGATCTCTTTCTCCCATTTCCAAAAAGTCCAAGATCATGAGCATTTGATGAATGGTTGAGGAGATATGGTCCAATCATTGCCAAGTGTGCATGGGATTTCAAATGACCATAACTTTTGATTCATAGCTCCAAATTGAGTGGTTCTTTTTGCAATATTCTTCTCTTGACCTCTAATTTCCAAATCATGCATCACATTACATAAAATCTCATCACATGATCACTTGCATATCCATGCCTTTTTGGAGGGAAATTGCAAAATTTAAAAATGGTGCATTGTATGGACTTTCTACCATTGCCATTGAGTTTAAAAAAGGATTTTAAGTGAAAATGATCAAAGGAATGGTACTGTTCACGTGTAAGTATCCCATGCACCATGCATTTTCAAAAATTTGCAAAACACCTTATTTCACTTAACCAAACTAAACATGGATTAGCAAGGTGATTAGGAAAGGATATATTTACTCTAATCATAACAGAATTGAGGGAGGTTAATCACAATTCTGGATCTAGATCTCACATTCTTCTCTCCCTCCAAAAATTTCTCACAATCAAATTTCAAAATTCTTCAACATAACACCTTGTTTTTGTTGAAGATTTGTGATTAGAGAGTGGAATTGAGTGTGAATTCATCATTAGTTTGAAGATTTCGTGCCAGATTCATGCATGCTTGAAGCTTGAAGGTGTTAATGGCAACTTCAAATTAAGCTAGATCCACACGTGTTTGAGCTTCAATTTCTTCATCAATCATCATAACAAGGATTCTGGAGCAGCTTTGGAGCATTTAGAGTTATGGATCATGCAAAATAAGAACCTGCTCTTCAAGAGGTAGGATTTTTGACCTTCACAATTCTCAAATCCATGTGTATATTTGTGTAGATCTTTGTTTGCTGAGAATTCTGAGCTAAAAATCGTGTGAAATGGAGCATTATTCACTGAGTTATGAGCGATTAAAGTTTTGTATCCATAAATGTTCTTGCTCGATTCTCTCTATTCTTGATGATTTGTGCTTAAATGTTTGTTGATCTATGCTCACCATTGAAAATGATTTGAAATGCTGTGCTCATTTTGGATTTCTGGAAAAAAAATCTGGAAAACGCATGAAGCTCATACACTGTTCATCTTCTTCCTCATGAAGAAGATGAAGTTCATGTGTGTAGCATCGGATGTGTCCAGATTAGCGAAGGACTCTGGTTCTGCATGCGTGGCCTAGGGCTTGTCCCTCATTGGTCCATTCTGTTGTCCATTGAGCAAAATGATAGGCTCACATTGCCTTGACCATGCCAAGCAAGCGCTTGACTGCTGACTGTACAGTCCAGTCATTAATGAAACGACCGTGTTTCATTTGTTAGCGCGCATTTCTTTTGAATTTGGACAAGGATCGATTCTGGCCGAGTGCAAAATATTCAAATTGTTCATTCTTTTCATGTTTTCCCTCCATATTACATGCCATGCTTCATATGTTTTTTTTTATTTTTTCCATCAACTTGTAAAATTCATAACAATTTGAAAAATGCATCAATTCATCTCCAATTTTTTGCTACTCGTTCCTTGGTTTGTCTAGTTTCTTATGATGATGAATTTGGAAGTTGTGCATGGCTGGAATCCTGTTTGTGCTAGGTTGATTGAACACATGTACATTTATGACCTTGCCTTACTCTTTCTATCATGAAATGCTTGATTTTAATCCAAATTGCATGAAATTTTACATGATGATTCTAGACACATTGATGGATGTTGTAGGCTTGGTTTGGTATTTTTCCCATTTACCATTTCTGTTTTATGCATGTGTTTGCATGGTGTGACAATTTGTGTCACACATTTGGTTGTTCAACTTGTACAATTTAATTTCCATGCCAAATGACCATTGTTGATTCTGATTTTCTGTATGATGATCATGTGGGATGTGTTGAGTGCTCATGAATTTTTCCAGAATTATTTGAATCATTTCTGTTTTGTTTTGGGATTTTCATTCATGATGATCATATATGAGCTTTGAAATTGCCTTTGGCTTCTCTTGCTTGATACATGGCCTTGCTTGATGATTTTGCTTTGATCCTTTTTAGGATATGTTAATATGTGTTTGAAGTTGCATTGTGTTGAATTTCAGCTCCTGTTTTGAATTTTTTCTTCATCTTTGACCCTAGGCTTTGACCTGGTGGTTTGTACTTACATGTGAGCTTTGAATTTCAGGACCAAGCACTCAATTTCCATGGTTGATGTTGCTTCACCATTTGATTGATGATATTTGCTTTTGATTGCTAACATTTGCTGTTTTGTAGGTTGATGTTAACTCACTTGTGTTCTCCTTATGGCTTATACTTTGTACATTGGGATTGTCTGTTTGTTATTGACAGTTGTCTGTTGGTCTGAATATTGTACTGATTTGTTTAGTTGTTTACACAGGTACCTAAGTTGCTTTAAGTTCATTTGAACTTTGCTTTGCTTTTGCTTGTGGTTGGCATACCACTTAGGTATAATCCCTAATCTTCATGTAGTCTGGAAGACCTGCTGTTATTGGCAGGCACCTGTCTGAAGCCCTCCTTAAGAGCCCATGTTTTTGTTTGTTTAATTTTGTGCCAAGCAGGTTAAGTCCTCTTAAGAGGCAATTGGCAGATAAAAGGGATGTGTAATCCATCCCCTGCTATTCAGTTGTGTCATTCACTTTGCTCATACCATGTGTTGATGCATTGTGAATAAGAACCCAAAATCTTATAGAGTCAACCATTTGTGGAGAAGAGTTCCTACATTCAGAACTCCCACACTTTCTATTGATTAAAGCTCTCCCAGGCCAGGGATAAGAGCTATGAGGCACACCCCTCATCTCCATTTCATCTGCTTCACCCTAACTCTTAATGTTAGGGTTAAGAGCTTAAAACACCCCATTCCAGTTGGCTTGTTTCTAAAGCTTAACCTTGTGTGAGCCCATTGATTGTGTATAGTGTGTGCTAATTGGTTGATTGTTGTTGTTTGTCTATATATGCATAATTGTTGGTGTGTGCCTTTGTGCATTTGTTTTCATTAATTGTATATCATTTCCTGATCATTGTTCATATTTTGTGACATCTTGTTTGTCCATTGAGGAGTCAATTGTAAGCCCATTTATTGGCAGTTGTTTCCTATGATCTGGTGGGAGTTGGGACTAAGACCATTGATTGGCATCCTATTTCCTTGGAGTCGAGTGTAAGACCATTTATTGGCAACTTGTTTCCTCTTGCTTATTGCATTTGTTATTTGTTTCTTGTGAGGAGTCAATTGTAAGTCCAGCTATTGGCAGTTGTTTCCTATGATCATTCCTGTGAGACTGGTGTAAGTCCATTGATTGGCATCCGGTATCCATGTTTTCTTTGTTTTGTGAGATTGGTGTAAGTCCATTGATTGGCATCCGGTATCCATCTTTGTTTTGTGAGATTGGTGTAAGTCCATTGATTGGCATCCGGTATCCATTTATGTTGTTTATTTGTTATCACTTGTTGCCTTTTCCAAAGGAATCACTTGGATCATCTACATATGATCTCAAGAGGTGAACATCTAAGAAGTTTTACATCCCTTAACCTCCCACCCTTTTGTTCTTTAAACCTCCATTTGCATGTTAACCCAAACCAAAAAATATTGTGCAAACATTTTCATTTTCTTTTCAAATTAGAAACCTAGGCCTTAAGCCTTTGATTTTCAAACTTCATTTTCATAATACTTCTTTTGAATTGAATTCTAATCATACTTTGACCATCTTTTTATGAATAAATTCTAATTGATTAATTTCACTCATTCAATTGTTTTGTGGCCTTTGTCCACTTCTTGATAAGTTTTCATACATTAGCCATAGATCTCAATTATCTTAGTGGTTGATGTGAATCTCGCCTTTTGTACTTAGTGATTGAATTGTAAGACTTCCTTGCTTATTATAGGGCATGGTCCCTCACTAGCAAGTTGAAGCTTTTCTCACATGGTGGACTTGTGGTTGTATAGGTTGAGTTTTCTCCCGTGGATAATGAAAGACCTTAGGGCTTTTGTTTAAAATCAATCCACTTACTTTTTGGAAATCTTTTAGCCGAACTATGGCGTTTTGATCCTTACCTTCCATGGAAAGGTACGCAGGCAACGGGTTCATCCATTCAAACACAAAAATAATAAAAATTATATATTCTTTTATCATCCTCCCAATCAATGTTTGCACAATAAATATTTGTCATAAACATTATCTTTTGCAACAATTTGTGAAAAGGGTTCCCTAGGAGTACCTAGGATGCTTTGGGTGTCTAACACCTTCCCTTTGCATAATTACCCCCTTACCCAGATCTCTGACCTTTCATTAGTTTTCTATGTGTAAAACTTCTTAGGCTTTTGTTCGCTTTTTAGCCATTCCTTTGGATAAATAAAAGTGCGGTGGCGACTCTATCTTTGTATACTTTGCTTTTGATTTAGCCAATAAATCATAAAGTGACGAACACACCGCTACACAGTTTTCTTTTGAACAACACTAGACAAAACTGAATCCGCCAATGCTAAGTGCAAGTTGGCAACAAAGTTGTTATCCATCTCATTCCACTTCTCATCAGATATTCCCTCAGTTCTATCTTCAATTGCTACTAAGCAATTATCCTTCCTCAGGATTGCCTTTATCTTCAATTTCCACAGGGAGAAATTACTCCCATTGAACTTTTCAATCTCAAATTTTGCCGTCATGGTAATTTCAGTTAAACCGGCTTGCACAATTTCACCGTGAATAATATTTGCAGCGGAATATGGACCAACACCAAATGCTCTGATACCACTGTTGGGTATCAGGATAACATGAAATAATTATAACACAGCTAAAATATAAGAGAAGATAAGAGAAATGAGAAGAAACACAATTGAATGATTATAGGATGATGCATAAACAACAATATGAGTTCTCTATATATAAGAGACTCATGTGCTAAAATAAGTTGATACATATTTAGTAAATAATGCTTAATCTTCTCTTTATCATAGAAATCAGAGATTTCTAATGCATTGACATTTTTTACAAAACAAATAACTTTATGTCCTCACAATCTGATTGTACGTGATGTACAACTCCCAAGAAAGAACTAAGCTGATTGTGAGGACATAAAGTTATTTGTTTTGTAGAAAATGTCAATGCATTAGAAATCACTGATTTCTTTGATAAAGAGAAGATTAAGCAGAATTTACTAAATATGTATCAACTTATTTTAGTACATGAGTCTCTTATATATAGAGAACTCATATTGTTGTTTATGGATCATCCTATAATCATTCAATTGTGATTCTTCTAATTTCTCTTTTCTTCTCTTATATTTTAGATGTGTTATAATTATTTCATGTTATTTTGATACCCAACAGTGGTATCAGAGCATTTGGTGTTGGTCCATATTTCGCTGCAAATATTATTCACGGTGAAATTGTGCAAGCCGGTTTAATTGAAATTATCATGACGGCAAAATTTGAGATTGAGAAGTTCAATGGGAGTAATTTCTCCCTGCGGAAATTGAAGATAAAGGCATTCCTGGGGAAGGATAATTGCTTAGCAGCAATTGAAGATAGAACTGAGGGAATATCTGATGAGAAGTGGAATGAGATGGATAACAACGTTGTTGCCAACTTGCACTTAGCATTGGTGGATTCAGTTTTTTCTAGTGTTGCCGAAAAGAAAACTGCAAAGGAGATTTGGGATGTTCTCATCAAATTGTACGAGGTCAAGTCACTTCACAACATAATTTTCTTAAAGAGGAGACTCTACACTCTTCGAAAGAGTGAATCCACATCTGTGACAAATCACATCAACACTCTTAATATGATGTTTACTCAACTTGCATCGACAAATTTCACCATAGCAGAAAATGAACGTGCAGAACTTCTACTTCAGAGCTAACCAGATTCATATGATCCACTTGTCGTCAACTTAACAAATAATAATGTTACAAACCGTCTATACTTTGATGATGTTGTCGGAGCTATTCTTGAGGAAGAGTCCAGGCATATAAATAAGGAAGACAGTCAAGAAAACTCAAAACAAGTAGAAGCTTTGACAATGACAAGAGGCAGATCAGTAGAACGTGGCTCCAGTAGCAGCCAAAATCATGGTAGATCAAAATCTTGAAGTAAGATGAATGTGAGATGCTACAATTGTAGCAAGAAATGGCACTTGAAAAAAGATTGTTGGTTTAAGAAGAATGGTGAGAAGCCTTCTGAGGCAAGTTCATCTCAAGGATGTATTGCCAATACCTCTGATGAGGGAGAGATTCTATATAGCGGAGCAACAACTAATTCCAAAGGTAGTAAACAACTCACTGATGTTTGGATAATTGATTCAGGAGCAACATGGCACATGACTTCTCAACGAGATTGGTTTTACACTTATCAACCTATCTCAAAAGGATCAGTGTTCATGGGAAACGATTACGCCTTAGAAATTGCTGGTGTCGGTACTGTCAAATTAAAAATGTATGATGGTACAATTCGCACAATTCAAGAGATACGACATATGAAAGGTTTGAAGAATTTTTTTTGTCTATTGGACAATTAGATGATCTCGGGTGCAAGACCCATGTTGGAGGTGGGATCTTGAAAGTGGTGAGAGGTGCTCTAGTAGTGATGAAGGCAGAGAAGCTATCTACAAATCTATACATTCTTATGGGAGAGACGTTGCAAGAAGGTGATGTGTCAATTGCATCAACTGGTCAAGAAAACTCAACGACAATGTGGCATCGTAGACTGGGCCACATGTCAGAATGAGGCTTGAAAGTTCTCGCGGAACGTGATCTCTTACTCGGGCTCAAATCAGTAAGTCTGCCTTTCTGTGAGCATTGTGTGGTAAGCAAACAAAATAGGTTGAAGTTTGATAGATCAATTACTAAGAGCGAACACACACTTGATTTGATTCATTCTGATGTGTGGGATTCGCCGCATATGTCCATAGGAGGAGCAAAATATTTTGTATCATTCATTGATGATTACTCCAGGAGATTGTGGGTATACCCAATCAAGAAGAAGTCAGATGTGTTTTCAATATTCAAGCAATTCAAAGCACTAATTGAGCTTGAAACTGGAATAAAGATTAAGTGTTTGAGGACAGACAATGGAGGAGAATATAAAGACGGTGATTTTTTGGCATTTTGCAAGGAAGATGGTATAATGAGACAATTTACAGTTGCTCATACGCCTCAGCAGAATGGTGTAGCAGAGCGGATGAATAGAACTCTCCTAGAAAGGACTAGAGCTATGTTGCGAACTGTAGGATTAGCCAAGTCATTCTGGGCAGAAGTCGTGAAAACTGCCTTTTATGTGATAAATAGATCGCCATCAACTGAAATTGTTTTGAAGACTTTGATGGAGATGTGGAAAGGAAAGCCAACTGAGTATTCTACTCTACATGTGGTTGGATGTGTTGTGTACGTGATGTATAACTCCCAAGAAAGAACTAAGCTGGATCCAAAATTCAGAAAATGCATATTCTTGGGCTATGCTGATGGTGTCAAGGGGTATCTCCTGTGGGATCCCACTTCTCGCAAGGTTATTGTCAACAGGGATGTAATCTTTGCAGAGAATGAACTGCAAAGGGAGCAGGAAAATGATAGTACTTCTAAAGATATCACTACTTTTCATATAGATGGAAAGTCTGTAGAAGATGATTCTTTTGAAGCGGAACCAGAGGACGAGGCACAAGAACTAGAGGAACCTGATGGTGTTGAAGTTCGACGACCAACACGTCAAAAAAGGGAACCAAATTGGCAGTCAGACTATGTTATGGAAAGCCATGATGCATATTGTCTTCTAACAGAAGATGGAGAACCATCAACCTTTCAAGAGGATGTGAGTTGCTCAAGTGATTCTCTATGGATGGCAGCAATGCAGGGAGAAATGGAAGCCTTACATAGAAACAAGACATGGGATTTTGTTGTACTTCCAGAGGGTCGAAAAGCCATCGGCAAAAAATGGGTCTATAAGATTAAGCGTGATGGTAATGATCAAGTGGAAAGATATCGTGCAAGACTTGTGGTTAAAGGATATGCTCAAAAGGAAGTAATTGATTTCAATGAAATATTTTCTCCGGTGGTTAGACTTACCACTATCATAGTAGTGTTAGCTATGTGTGCTGCTTATGATTTACATCTTGAACAATTGGATGTAAAGACTGCTTTTCTACATGGAGAACTTGAAGAAGAAATATATATGCTACAACCAGAAGGTTTTGAAGAAAAAGGAAAAGAAAACTTGGTTTGCAGGTTGACCAAATCACTGTACGGTTTAAAGCAGGCGCCGAGGTGTTGGTACAAAAGATTTTATTCTTTCATTATTAGCCTTGGACACAACAGGTTGAGCTCAGATCATTGTACATATTACAAGAGGTTTGAGGAAAATGCTTTCATCATTTTGTTGTTGTATGTGGATGACATGTTGGTGGTAGGCCCTAACAAAGATCAAGTCCAAGAATTGAAGGCACAATTGGCTAGGGAGTTCGATATGAAGGACTTGGGGCCAGCAAACAAGATTTTAGGGATGCAAATTCACCGAGATAGAAAATATAGGAAGATTTGGCTTTCTCAAGAAAATCATCTACGAAAAGTTTTGCGGCGCTTCAACATGTCAGACTGTAAGCCAATATCTACCCCACTTCCTATCAATTATAAATTATCCTCAAGTATGAATCCTAGCAATGAAGCGGACAGGACGGAAATGTCTCGAGTACCCTATGCATCAGCGGTGGGAAGCCTTATGTATGCCATGATATGTACAAGGTCGGACATTGCACAAGCAGTGGGAGCGGTCAGTCGGTTTATGGTAGATCCTTGTAAAGAGCATTGGAATGTTGTGAAGAGGATCCTGAGATACATTAAAGGAACCTCGGATGTTGCATTATGTTTTGGAGGATTGGAGTTTGGTGTTAGAGGATATGTTGATTCAGATTATGCAGGTGATCTTGACAAAATAAATCTACTACAGGCTATGTTTTTCAGTTGTAGGAGGAGCGGTAAGTTGGTTATCCAAATTGCAGACTATTGTAGCTCTATCTACAACAGAAGCTGAGTATATGGCAGCTACCCAAGCATGAAAGGAAGCTATATGGATTCGAAGGTTATTGGAAGAGCTCAGATACAAACAACCAAAAATTATTGTGTAATGTGACAATCAAAGTGCCTTGCACATTGCAAGAAATCCAGCTTTTCATTCCAAGACAAAGCACATAGGAGTTCAATACCATTTCGTTCGTGAAGTAGTAGAGGAAAGGAGTATGGACATCCAGAAGATTCATACAAAAGACAACCTAGCAGATGTTATGACAAAGCCGATCAACGCTGACAAGTTTTATTGGTGCAATTCTTCTTATGGCCTGTCTAAAACGTAGCAACATGGAATTAACAAGGGATATACATTTTGGAAACAAACGAAATGACTTTAAGTGCGAGATTGTAAGGACATAAAGTTATTTGTTTTGTAGAAAATGTCAATGCATTAGAAATCACTGATTTCTATGATAAAGAGAAGATTAAGCATAATTTACTAAATATGTATCAACTTATTTTAGTACATGAGTCTCTTATATATAGAGAACTCATATTGTTGTTTATGCATCATCCTATAATCATTGAATTGTGTTTCTTCTCATTTATATTCTCTTCTCTTATAGTTTAGCTGTGTTATAATTATCTCATGTTATTCTGATACCGAACAGTGGTATCAGAGCATTTGGTGTTGGTCCATATTCCGCTGCAAATATTATTCACGGTGAAATTGTGCAAGCCGGTTTAATTGAAATTACCATGACGTCAAAATTTGAGATTGAGAAGTTCAATGGGAGTAATTTCTCCCTGTGGAAATTAAAGATAAAGGCAATCCTGAGGAAGGATAATTGCTTAGCAGCAATTGAAGATAAAACTAATGGAATATCTGATGAGAAGTCGAATGAGATGGATAACAACGTTGTTGCCAACTTGCACTTAGCATTGGCGGATTCAGTTTTCTCTAGTGTTTCCGAAAAGAAAACTTCAAAGGAGATTTGGGATGTTCTCATCAAATTGTACAAGGTCAAGTCACTTCACAACAGAATTTTCTTAAAGAGAAGACTCTACACTCTTCGAATGAGTGAATCCACATCTGTGACAAATCACATCAACACTCTTAATACGATGTTTGCTCAACTTACATCGACAAAATTCACCATAGCAGAAAATGAACATGTAGAACTTCTACTTCAGAGCTTACCAGATTCATATGATCCACTCGTCGACAACTTAACAAATAATAATGTTACAGACCGTCTATACTTAGATGATGTTGCCAGAGTTATTCTTGAGGAAGAGTCCAGGCGTATAAATAAGGAAGACTGTCAAGAAAAATCAAAACAAGTAGACGCTTTGACAATGACAAGAGGCAGATCAGTGGAACGTGGCCCCAGTAGGAGCCAAAATCATGGTAGATCAAAATTTCGAAGTAAGATGAATGTGAGATGCTACAATTGTGGCAAGAAAGGGCACTTGAAAAGAGATTGTTGGTTTAAGAAGAATGGTGAGACGTCTTCTGAGGCAAGTTCATCTCAAGGATGTATTGCCAATACCTCTGATGATGGAGAGATTCTATATAGTGGAGCAACAACTAATTCCAAAGGTAGTAAACAGCTCATTGATGTTTGGATAATTGATTCAAGAGCAACATGGCACATGACTGCTCGACGAGATTGGTTTTACACTTATCAACCTATCTCAGAAGGATCAGTGTTCATGGGAAACGATTACGCCTTAGAAATTACTGGTGTCGGTACTATCAAAATAAAAATGTATGATGGTACAATTCGCACAATTCAAGAGGTACGACATGTGAAAGATTTGAAGAAAAATTTATTGTCTATTGGACAATTAGATGATCTCGGGTGCAAGACCCATGTTGAAGGTGGTGAGAGGTGCTCTAGTAGTGATGAAGGCAGAGAAGCTATCTGCAAATCTATACAATCTTATGGGAGAGACGTTGCAAGAAGGTGATGTGTCAATTGCATCAACTAGTCAAGAAAACTCAACAACAATGTGGCATCGCAGACTGGGCCACATGTCAGAATGAGGTTTGAAAGTTCTTGCGGAACGTGATCTCTTACCTGAGATCAAATCAGTAAGTCTACGTTTCTGTGAGCATTGTGTGGTAAGCAAACAAAATAGGTTGAAGTTTGATAGATCAACTGCTAAGAGAAAACACATACTTGACTTGATTCATTCTGATGTGTGGGAGTCGCCGCAAATGTCCATAGGGGGAGAAAAATATTTTGTATCATTCATTGATGATTACTCCAGGAGATTGTGGGTATACCCAATAAAGAAGAAGTCATATGTGTTTTCAATATTCAAGCAATTCAAAGCACTAATTGAGCTTGAAACTGGAAAGAAGATTAAGTGCTTGAGGACATACAATGGAGGAGAATATACAGGCGGTTATTTTTTGGCATTTTGCAAGGAATATGGTATAATGAGACAATTTACAATTGCTCATACGCCTCAGCAGAATGGTGTAGCAGAGCGGATGAATAGAACACTCCTAGAAAGGACTAGAGCTATGTTGCGAACTGCAGGATTAGCCAAGTCATTCTGGGCAGAAGTCATGAAAACTGCCTGTTATGTGATAAACAGATCGCCATCAACTGAAATTGTTTTAAAGACTTTGATGGAGATGTGGAAAGGAAAGCCAACTGGGTATTCTACTCTACATGTGGTTGGATGTCCTGTGTACGTGATGTAAAACTCCCAAGAAGGAACTAAGCTGGATCCAAAATCCAGAAAATGCATATTCTTGGGCTATGCTGATGGTGTCAAGGGGTATCTCCTGTGGGATCCCACTTCTCGCAAGGTTATTGTCAACAGGGATGTAATCTTTGCAGAGAATGAACTGCAAAGGGAGCAGGAAAATGATAGTACTTCTAAAGATATCACTACTTTTCATATAGATGGAAAGTCTGTAGAAGATGATTCTTTTGAAGCAGAACCAGAGGACGAGGTACAAGAACTAGAGGAACCTGATGGTGTTGAAGTTCGATGACCAACACGTCAAAAAAGGGAACCAAATTGGCAGTCACACTATGTTATGGAAAGCCATGATGCATATTGTCTTCTAACAGAAGATGGAGAACCATCAACCTTTCAAGAGGATGTGAGTTGCTCAAGTGATTCTCTATGGATGGAAGCAATGCAGGAAGAAATGGAAGTCTTACATAGAAACAAGACATGGGATCTTGTTGTACCTCCAGAGGGTCGGAAAGCCATCGGCAACAAATGCGTCTATAAGATTAAGCGTGATGGTAATTATCAAGTGGAAAGATATCGTGCAAGACTTGTGGTTAAAGGATATGCTCAAAAGGAAGGAATTGATTTCAATGAAATATTTTCTCTGGTGGTTAGACTAACCACTATCAGAGTAGTGTTAGCTATGTGTGCTACTTATGATTTACATCTTGAACAATTGGATGTAAAGACTGTTTTTCTTCATGGAGAACTTGAAGAAGAAATATATATGCTACAACCAGAAGGTTTTGAAGAAAAAGGAAAAGAAAACTTGGTTTGCAGGATGACCAAATCTCTGTACGGTTTAAAGCAGGCGCCGAGGTGTTGGTACAAAAGATTTGATTCTTTCATTATTAACCTTGGATACAACAGGTTGAGCTCAGATCATTGTACATATTACAAGAGGTTTGAGGAAAATGCTTTCATCATTTTGTTGTTGTATGTGGATGACATGTTGGTGGTAGGCCCCAACAAAGATCAAGTCCAAGAATTGAAGGCACAATTGGCTAGGGAGTTCGATATGAAGGACTTGGGGCCAGCAAACAAGATTTTAGGGATGCAAATTCACCGAGATAGAAAAGATAGGAAGATTTGGCTTTCTCAAAGAAATTATCAACGAAAAGTTTTGCGGCGCTTCAACATGCAAGACTGTAAGCCAATATCTACCCCAATTCCTATCAATTATAAATTATCCTCAAGTATGAATCCTAGCAATGAAGCGGAGAGGATGGAAATGTCTCTAGTACCCTATGCATCAGCGGTGGGAAGCGTTATGTATGCCATGATATGTACAAGGTCGGACATTGCACAAGCAATGGGAGTGGTCAGTCGGTTTATGGTAGATCCTGGTAAAGAGCATTGGAATGTTGTGAAGAGGATCCTGAGATACATTGAAGGAGCCTCGGATGTTGCATTATGTTTTGGAGGATTGGAGTTTGGTGTTAGAGGATATGTTGATTCAGATTATGCAGGTGATCTTGACAAAAGAAAATCTACTACAGGTTATGTGTTTACAATTGCAGGAGGAGCGGTAAGCTGGTTATCCAAATTACAGACTGTTGTAGCTCTATCTACTACAGAAGTTGAGTATATGGCAGCTACCCAAACATGCAAGGAAGCTATATGGATTCAAAGGTTATTGGAAGAGCTCGGATACAAACAACAAAATATTATTGTGTATTGTGACAATCAAAGCGCCTTGCACATTGCAAGAAATCCAGCTTTTCATTCCAAGACAACGCACATAGGAGTTCGATACCATTTCGTTCGTGAAGTAGTAGAGGAAGGGAGTGTGGACATGCAGAAGATTCACACAAAAGACAACCTAGTAGATGTTATGACAAAGCCGATCAACGCAGACAAGTTTTATTGGTGCAATTCTTCTTATGGCCTATCTAAAACGTAGCAACATGGAATTAACAAGGGATATAAATTTTGGAAACAAACAAAATGATTTTAAGTGGGAGATTGTGAGGATATAAATCATTTGTTTTGTAGAAAATGTCAATGCATTAGAAATCATTGATTTCTATGATAAAGAGAAGATTAAGCATAATTTACTAAATATGTATGAACTTATTTTAATACATGAGTCTCTTATATATAGAGAACTCATATTGTTGTTTATGCATCATTCTATAACCATTCAATTGTGTTTCTTCTCATTTCTATTCTCTTCTCTTATATTTTAGCTGTGTTATAATTATTTCATGTTATTCTGATACCCAACAGAAACGTGCTGAGCAAGTTTACCAAAACACTGTGTTGCATCATTGTCTTTGTTGACGATGTCGAACAGAGGGTGATCATAAACCGTCGTGCAAAAGCATGGCTTGATGCTGCCAATGATTTTCTGCTTGACGCCGAGGATGTCTTGGATGAAATCAACATTCAAATTTTGCAGTGCGAGTTCGAAGTTGAATCTCAAATTCGTGTTACTAGACCTAGTAAGTTGTGGACTCTCTTCAATGCTTCTACTAGTTCAATTGACGAAAAAATTGAATCAAGAATGCAAGAATTTGCTGATAACTTAGAATGCCTTGGAAACAAAAAGGATACACTTTTGGAGTTGCAACACAAAAGTTGCCTTCAACATGTTTGCCTCTTGAATCATCTATATATGGTAGAGATAGTGGCAAAGATATTATCTTTGATTGGCTAGTATCTGACACTGAGATGCTCTCAATAATTTCACTTGTTGGTATGGGAGGAATGAGTAAGACGACCATTGCCCAACATTTATACAATGACCCGGGGACGAAGGGGAT
Organism: Lathyrus oleraceus; assembly: GCF_024323335.1. Classification (NCBI taxonomy): domain Eukaryota; kingdom Viridiplantae; phylum Streptophyta; class Magnoliopsida; order Fabales; family Fabaceae; genus Lathyrus; species Lathyrus oleraceus. Next base: position 362,048,440 of record NC_066579.1, on the reverse strand, counting down.
TTTTGATCTTTCAGCTTTGGTATATGTCTCGGATGAATTTGATGTTTGTAGGATAACAAGAGAAATCATTCAAGAATTCACCAATACAACTAATCATAGTTTACAATTGACCTTGCTTCTAGAAAATTTGTTTGAAAAACTAATCGGCAAGAGATTTGGAATGAGGACTACAGGCTGTGGGAAGCTTTGCATGCTCCTTTAAAATATGTGGCTCGGGGAAGTAAAATTCTTGTCACTACACGCAAAAAAAAAGTTGCTTTAGTCATGAGATCAAATCATATACACCAAAATAAATCAATAAATATTCTATATACATGATTTTTAGTAATAGAAATAGAAGGGATAAATCATGGAATATAAAATAGAAGTCTTTTAATTAAAAGAGATTTATAAATAAAAAATGACATATTTTTCTTAAATAAGTAATAGAAGTTTTGAAATTTTGTATTTTGAAGAATTTCAAACATCATATATTGCACTATAAATTGTGCCTAATAATAAGTTTCCTGTGATGCTTGTTGGGTTTCCGAAGCTTTATAATTCAATGTTAACCAAGCTACTAGTTAGCTATTATATTAAGATGATGATGTTGATATTTGGTTAAGGTCTTAGGAATATATAGAGGATAAACACAATGTAACACCATAATGGTGTGGAACCTTGTTTAGGGTGTTGTTCCCTACACCATGCAGTGAAAATCAATCAACAAAGATTATTTCTTTAGGGTGTTGTTCACTACACCATGCACCATGCACCATGCAGTGATCACACACTTTGTAAAAAAAATTAAAAATGTCCTTCATATCATTTAAATTTTAAAATCAATATGAACGTATCTTTATGTCAAATTATTGAATCAGAGAGGCACCGTCATTTTTTCCAAAAATATGTTCGGAATTTAATCTGTCGACGTCTCTCGGATCACAATCTTCGAAAATCCATGGGAGAAAACAAATTTGACTATCACCTTGTATATATACCACTCTTCATGCTCTAAATGATTATAACACCGTTTTTGAAAAATCTCCTATTCTCATTCAAGATTTTTCCTTAAAAAACATTGTTATGTATTTTGTCATCAAAAGAAGGAAAATAAGTTGGAATTTTAGGTAATGTTCATGTATTTTATTGATCATTGTTTGAGATCATCTGATTTATTTTGTTGAAATATGTAGGTTGCGTCTGGAATTTGAAATCTCGATTATATCACATTGTGTCCAGAAATTGAAATCTGAACTATTTTGATGTTGATTTTGAATTGTCTTTTGTTATGATTGGTTGAAGTTATGGTGCACCCTGATGTTGTCTTTGAGGCTTTGTATCTATAGATGGTAAACTGGGTGATGTCCATGTAGACATTGGAAAATTATTTACAAATAAACATAAGTTTGGTATACGTGAACATATGCTTCAATGGGTTCGCGCGGAGGCTACCTAATTATGGTTCAACATTATAATCGCGAGGTCATATTCTGGTTCTGATGGAAGACATTTATTTGTGAAGATGAGATGCGAAAGAAGTGACAAGTATAAAGATCCTGTCTGGAATCAATATGGTTAAGTTTATTTACAAATTTGATTAAGAAAAGATTTTAAAATTCATTGGCATAAGGACAAAGTTCCTAATCATTAAAACATGTCTAAGTTTAAAAACACAAACAAAGAAGGTTTTATAAAGAGAGAGAGATTTTGAAATTATAGAAGTGGGAGGAGATGAAGAGACTACCCTAGGCAAAAGTTTAAAAGTTTAGAGTTGAAAAGATCTGACCAATGGGATGCAATCCAATAAACAAGAATGTCATATAGAAACTCATTTTCCTTTGGACTTTGATTAAGCAATAAGCAATAAGCAATGAGTAATATCCAGACATCATAAAGATCAATGCATCAAATAAAGATAGCCACATCCAAGCAAGCATTCCAATAGCTAGCAATCTTCAGTGTCTTCAAATGTATCAGATGAAATATTCCTTGATCAACTCAGAACAAAACATCATACATAAGCAATAACAAGATAACAATTAGGCACATAGACAAAGTAGCAGATGAATCCAAGAGATCCAAGGTCTTGCATCAGATGAAAGTCACTGTCAAAGGTAGCTCAATCTCAAATGTTGGTATTGGCCAAGTCCTTTAGCACAGGGAATTTTGCCTAATTCTAAGTCTGAAAAGCATATCAAGTATGTAGTGGTAAATTCATGATCATCAAGCTATGGATAAGCATGACATCAAATAACAAGAGTCGCCACCGCGCTTTTATTGTTTCCAAGGGAAAAGGGAAAAGTGCGAACAAAACCCAAAAGATAAGAAGTTTTCAAATCAAAACTAATAAAATGTCAGAGATTACAAGTAAGGGGGTTGGTTACACAGAGGGAAGGTGTTAGCACCCAAAGTGTCCTAGGTACTCCTAGGGAGCCCTTTCTTGTGTGCATATGTATTTTTGTACAAATGATGTTTGCAAACAAATAGAATGGGGGGGGGGGGGGGGGTGAGAAAAAAATTCATTAACTATATTTTTGTGTTTGACAAGACCTTCGGTCTTGTGCCTACGTACCAACATAAAAATGAGGGATCAAAACCTCGTAGTTCGTGATACAAATTTCAAAGTGGATGCATTACTTTTAATCAAAAATTGAGTTTAAAAGGCACAAGGGCCTAGAAAATGGTTTGAATGAGTTAGTTCTTTTTGGTTTTTGAAAATTTTAAGTCAAGTATAGTTAAGTTTATTTACAAGTTTGATTTAAGAAAAGAAGTTTGAAAATGCAATGGCATAAGACCAAAGTTTCTAATTTGCAAAGGGTCTAAGTTTTAAAAAAAAAAGACAAGTACAAGCAAAGAAGTTTTTTCAAAGGAGGGAGAGATTTTGAAATTAAAGAGATGTGGAGGAGATGAAGAGACTAATCCTAAGTATAAATTTGAAAGTTAAGAGTTGAAAAGATCTGATCAATGGGCTGCAACCCAATAGACAAGAATGTCATATAGAAACCCCAAATTCCCTTGGATATTTGAATCAAGCAACAAACAATGCATAATATTAACTTGAAGAGCAAGACATCAAATAAAGATAGCCACATCCAAGCTTTAGCCACTCCATAATCTTCTTCAAATTGGCCTATGTAGTAGATGAATTCTACAAGTCACAGGTTCAAAATAACAGCTTCACAATGATCATGTCACAGATGAACTCAGATGGATCTTCAATGATGTATCAAATGAATTTTCAAATTGCAAGCACTGGGTTACATGAAAGTTGGCATTGGCCAAGTCCTTTTTCCTACGGATGTTGCCTAGATTCTAAGTCCAATTGTCCAAGATCAAACCAACCGTCAACACAATAGTTTTTTAGGGTTTTTGTTTCTTATTATGTACCTTAATGGTCAAAGACAACACAAACAAACAAAATATACACAAACAAGATATATCACACAATATGGTCCATGTGGACAAAGTGAAAAGGCATTAATATAAACAATTAGAATGGTATGAATAATGGCAAATTAATAGAGCTTAAAAATTAAAGTGCATTAAAAGTAAATGGCTTGAAATTAAATGCTAGTTGTTAATGAATTAGAAGTTAGTATTGTTTTTTCTTTTGCTTTTCATTTTAAATCATTCTTTGGAGAATACTCAACCCACTTATCACAAGCATGGATCCTTGAACCAAGACATCTTCCAAAGAAAGAAAAAAAGGCCAACTTTCCACATAATACCATGAAAGTGGGGAGACTTACAATCTCACTAACTAGAATGCTATGCCTTTTTGTATCAAAAATTTAGCGCTATGTTAAGCAATCGTAATTGGACTTATGTAGAAGTTACAACTATTTGAGGTCGGGCAATAGAATTTTGGTGTTAATGCATGTTAGAGACATAGTATAATGGATTATGCTCATGAAACATACCACATACAAAAAGAATATGCAAAAGAGGTGGCCTAATCTCATCCATACTTATGTTGATTTTTCAATCAACTAGCCTTAGGACCTTGAGATATCATAGGCCAAATGAAATGGATGCATAAAGAAGGGGAATTAGATGAAGAGGGAGGGGAATAGATCAAAACTCAAGTTGGTCAAAGGAGGATTTTTACCAAATTAAGATCATTCATTCATTTTGGGAGATGGAATGTACATTCCATCAATCCCCTATATCTAATGATCTTAACCTAACAAAGTCAAATCAACTTTGACCAAGGTCCAACAACACAAGTCAAACTTATACAAATCATCAAGATAGCTCAACATAATTATTTGGCATTTGATCAATTTAAAAATACTAAAAAATAATGCATTAAATAAAATATGGTTTGTCAAATTCCTAAAATCTCATCAAAATACCAAAGAAATGGTCATGAGATTTATCATAGGTCAAACAAGGTCAAAGGACCTTGGAGAAAAAAATTCATAATTCTTGGAGACTTAAAAGTATTTTTAAACAATTAAAAATATTCATAAAATCAATTAAATCATGAAAAATATTAATAATGATCCAAAGAATAATTTTAATTCAAAATATGAAAGATGAATTTATTTAAAAAAATTTGGTGAAACTCTCATATTTTTTGGATCAATATAAAAATTAATATGAATTAATGAAAATCAAACGAAATAAATTAAAATAAAAAAATAAAAAAAAAACGTGGACCACTTGATCTCCCTCATTAATTGAGGTGGCAGATCAAGTGGACATGAGCGTGCATTCCACCATACATCCGGTCAACTGTTCCACACGCGTGGTAATTACTTTTGGCACTCAGGATTAAAAAATTTCAAATGAGATGAATGGCTCAGAACCTATCCAGCACACCACCAGCGCTGGACCTCCGGTCACCTTCTCAAGCGAGGTCCACCGGACTGGTTCACTCATCACCATCACAAAAATGAAAAAAGAGGACATGATCTGAAAGAAAAAAGGCGTAGAGCACGAATTTGACCTCAATTTCAACTAACTCCAAATATATAGAAAGATATGAGGAGTTGAATTTTGCGGTGTGTGAACTGAGTTGCTTCGATTTGACCTCAAAGCAACTCAATCTTCTAGCCTACATTGGTAGGACTTCAGACAACCAAAGATCCAAGAGAATTGAAGAGACTTGAGTGAGAATCGAAGAGAAGAAGATTTTTGAAAATTACCTTCAATGTTGTGTAGAAATAGTCTTTCTTGCTTCAAACTTGACTTGATCACACTCGAGGAGCTTGCAGATGTGGTTTGGCAATGGTACAAAGCTTTGGATCCTGGAGTTTTTGAATCTCCAAACAGTGAGATTCAAACTCAATTTTCAAGTTGAAAATTATCAGGTTTTCCTTTGAATTATGAGGGTTTCAATTGGGGGGCAAAGCTGGCGCACAAAGTGTGTTTGAAATGAGCTCAGAGGCCTTGTATTTATAGCATTTGGGATTGATAATTACACACTTGAAAATTTGCTAAATTTGGCAATGTGATGCACAAGCTTACATGGGCATGTACAGGCCCATGAAGCAATCCATTACGATCCAATTGCAACTGTACTGAAGTTCAAATCATGCTTGAATGGCAAGGCAAAGTGAAATGGAGTTTTGGACATTTGATTTTTCCACTTGATGCAGACCTGTTAAGACCATGCCTAGCCCTAGCAAACCTTATCCAAAATGCATAAAATATGACTCTTTGGAAAGCTTAGATCAAGGGGAAAATTTTTTATGTTGGACACTTTTTCATTTGGAACTTGGATCATGGTGAATTTTGAGGTGGAAGTTTGGAAATTTAAACATGTTGAAAATTTTTCTAAATGTTAAGTCATATATCTCAATATTCCACCTTACTTAACTTTTTATGTGAGCTCCAAATGAGAAACGTATCTTCATAAAAGTTGTAGCTATTTCAAAAAACTTCAAAATGATCACCAATTTCATGTAATTTGGATTTAGAATGGTAGAGTTATGCATTTTTGAAGTTGAGGAAAATCACTTGTTCAATGGTATAGGTCAAAAACGACCTATAATGTATCCTCATATCACATGCTCATAAAAGATGATTTAGCTCTCACTCTAAACATCAAAGTTGAATTAGACATCTTGAATTTGGTTGTGAAACTTGGAAATCTTTCATCTCATAAATATTGAGCAAGTTATTGTCGTGGGAAGTTGACTTTCAAATTAGGGTTTAGACAAAATGACCTGTAACGTTTCAACATAGAAAATTACTTTCCAAGAAAAATTAGCTCTAGGTCTAAACATGAAAGTTGTTTGGAATGTCATTTAGATTAACTTTTCTCTTGGAATCATTTTCATATGGTACAAATTATAGGAGATAGGGTCTAGGGAGACCCAGTTTTGATTAGATGAATTCATCTAGCCAACCACCATCAACCAACTTGCTAACTTCCAATTCTATTGACTTTCTAGGCTCATGGTAGATCATATATGCATAAGATGATGAAATTTGAAGTGTCCCTTGAGAATTTCGAACAATTGGTGAGATAGCTTGTTGGAGAAGTTACTTAAGATACCCAGTCAAACTAGGGTTTCCAAGGCAAATCACCTCCAAACTCTTGAAGAATGCTTGATCAATATAACATGTAGAGATCATTGGGACTCATATATGATGATTTGAGACATTGTGTATCAATCCTTGGTTGTTCCTTTAGCCATGAGGGTCTTAAACCCTAGATATGAGCTTGCTAGATCAATGGGGATCATGCCCTACCTACAAAGGGGTTAGGCAAATGCAAAGACATGTTTTTGGTATTTTGGTTAGTAAAATGATAATATACAAGTATGATACAATCATATGGTTCTTGTAAATCTCTCCCAAAACAAACTCAATGAAAGAGGGGTAACGAGGATGTCAAGGTATGATCCCAATGCTTATGCATATGATGAAATTGCATGAGGGATCTTAGGGTCAAAATTGGGGTCTTACAAAGTCCCAACAGTCCACCAAGATGTTTTTTAGGGATTTTGTTGTTATTATGTGTTTTAGGGTCCTTAGACTACAAACAAAATCAAAACACACAAACAATATATACAATCACAAGATATGGCTCAAGTGAGCAAAGTGAAAAGGGACTTAAACATAAACAAGTTACATGAAATGTAAATGGCAATGAATGATAAATGACTGAAATTTAAATTGCATAAAGTAAATGACTTGAAAGTAAAATCAAAATGAATAAGAGTTAGTCAAATGTTAGTGTTGAGTTTTGATTTGTTAAGTCATTCTTTGGAGAATACTCAACCATTCATTCACAAGTATGAATCCTTAAACCAAGACATCTTCCATGAGAAGGGCTCAAACTTGGATAATTCAACAAGTATGCCACTAGCTCTCATGAAAGGAAAAAAGTTCAAGTCTTCACACAATACCATGAAGAATGGTAGACTTACAATCTCACTTACTAGAATGCTATGCCTTGAGGGTCAAATTTAGCTCTATGTTAAGCAATCGTAATTGGACTTATGTAGAAGTCACAACTATCTGAGGTCGGGCAATAAAAATATAGGTGTTAATGCATGTTAGAGATTTGGTACAAAGAACCAAACTCCTAAAACATAACACACACTAAAAGAAAATGGGAGGGACCTATCTCAGTCAAACTTGTATTTTTTTATTCATCTGACACAAGGTCATTGATCAATCAATTAGCATTTAGACATTAGAGATTTCTTTGGTCAAATGAGGGAATTGGGGGGGGGGGAGAATAGGAATGAAGATGAAGAGGGAAGAGGAAATAAAAACACAAATTGATCATTAGAGGAATTTCATCTGATCAAAACCATCCATTCATTTTGGGAGATGAAATGTACATTTCATCAATCCCCTAAATCCAATGGTTTTGATAAAACAAAAGTCAAATCAACCATGACTAATGCCCAAACAGAAAGTCAAACATCACAAGACCATAAAAATGGCTCAACATAATTTTTAAACATTTAATCAATTAAAAATCAATTTAAAAAAAGAATTAAAATGCATTTTAATTTGGACAAAACCTCAAATCCCTTCAAAACACCAAATAAATGGCCAAGGGATTTATCCTAGGTCAAACAAGGTCAAAATACCTTAGACAAAAAAATTCACAATTTTTGGAAAGTCAGAAGTATTTTTAAAAATTAAAAATATGCACAAAAACATTTAATTCAAGAAAAATACCAAAATTAATCCAAAAAAAATAATTTTAATTCAGAATATGGAAGACGAAAATATTTAAAGATTTTTGGTGAAAGTCTCATATTTTTTGGATTAAAAATGAAATTTCTATGAATTAAATAAAATAAGCCAATTAAATGGAAAATCAGAAAATACAAAAAATAAGGGCCATCAGATCTCCCTCATTAATTAAGGTGGCAGATCTGATGGCCAAGTGCGCGCTTCCATCAAACACCTCAGTCAACGCGTTTACACGCGTGGTATTCAAAAGCGAAGGTCAAGATTAGAACGTGGATACATGATCAGATGGTCTGGGCAATGTCAGCACGCCACCGGAGCCCTAGCTCCGATCATCTTCTCCGATGGACCTCACCGAAATGGTCCACCATAAACCACCACCAAAATAAAAAGTAAGGACATCATTTTAAAGGAAAAATGTTCAGGAGCTCGAATCTGGCCTCGACTTCTTCCAATTCCAAGTATATTGAAAGATACATGCATTTGAATTTTGAGGATCATGAACTGAGTTGCTTCGATTTAACCTCAAAGCAACTCAATCTTGTTGCCTACATTGGTAGGACTTCAGACAACCAATAATCAAGCAAAATAGTTGAGAAATGAGGGAGAATCGAAGAAGAGAAGTTTAAGAAAAGTTACCTTCGGGTAGCTTCAATTCAGCTTGATCTTGCTTCCAATTTGCTTTGGATCGACTCTAGAAGTTTGCAGGAAGTGAAATGGATCAAAGAGAGGCTTGGATTCTTGGAGTTTCAATCTCAAAACAGAAGGAATATTGAAACTCGATTTCAATTGAAATCTTCAAGTTTATCCTTTAATCGAGGCTAGGGATGTAAGGGGTCAAAGCTTGGGCAGAAGGGATCCCCATTCTAATCATAATGGTCATGTATATATAGCCTAGCAACTTGCTTTTCACACACTTTGAAACTTTGCCAATTTTAGCAACTTTGGTGCATGGATGCATTGGCAATGATTTGGGCCCAATTCATGATGCTATCACATTCCAATTCATGCATAATTGACCATGCAGCAATAACATGTAAGCATGCAAAAGGAAATGAACAATTGGATTCAAATCTTTCCAAAACAAACCTATGAAAGGAACCATGTGCAAGACCCTCAAATCTTGTCCAAATGAAGTGATCATGGACTTTTTGGAAAGGTGGAATCAAGGGGAACAACTTTTATGTTGAACACTTTTCCATTTGAATCTTGGATCATGATGAATTTTGAGGTGGAAGTTTGAGAAATCGAACATAATTGAAAAATTTCTAAGTACCAAGTCAAATGAACATTTCTTCCACCTTGAATAACTTTCGCTATGAGCTCCAAATGGAAATGGTTTCTTCACTAAAGTTGTATATATTTAAATAATCTTCAATTTTGTCACATATTTGACCTCATTTGTATTTGGCATGAGGGATTTATGCATTTTAGAAGTTGATAAAAATTGCTTGTTCTATGGTAATTGCCCAAAATGACCTATAATGTTTCCTCTTGGCACATTCCCTTGCAATTAGAATTTAACATTTCTTAAAGAATAAAAGTTTGATAATAAATATTGAAATTTATCATGAACTTTGGATGGACTTCATCGCATAAACATTGAGCATGTTATGTTCCTTGGAAGTTGACCTCCTAACTAGGGCACAAACAAAATGACCTATAATGTTTCACCATAAAAAATGACTTTACAAGCAAACATAGATCTTGATGTCAACATGAAAGTTGCTTGGAATGTACTAAGGAGTAACTTTTCTATTTTAAGAATTTTCATATGACAAAAATTGTAGGGGATAGGGTCTAGGGAACCCAGGTTTTGACCAGTTGACTTTCTATGGTCAACCTCTTTGAACCAACTTGCAAACTTGAAGTTATCTTGATCTTTGGGACTCATGGAGGATCATATATGCATAAGATGATGTATAATGAAGTATCCCTTGATATATTTTACCAAATTTTGAAGAAACTTGATGAGGAAGTCACACAAGATACCCAGATGAATTAGGACTTCCAAGGCAAACAAGCTTCAAACTCTTGATGATTTCTTGATCCAAATGATAAATGAATAACATGGGGATCCATATATGATGTTTAGAACCATTTTTAACCATCTCTTGATTGATCTCCTTGCACTGAGGGTCTCAAACCCTAGTTGTGAGCTTGATGAGGCATAAGTGAACACACACACTACCTACAAAAGAAACAAAGCTATACATAGACATATTTTTCGCATTTTGGTTAGTAAAGAAAACCAAAGTATGATACAATCAAATGTGCTTGGTGATCTCTCCCAATGCAAACCCAAGGAATGAGGGGTAAGAAGGATGCCAAGGTGTGATCCCAAAGCCAATGCAAATGATGAGATAACATGAGGGATCTTAGGGTCAAAATTGGGGTCTTACAAATAGGATACCACACTAATGAACCCGGTTGAAAATGTGTTTCCTTCATCATATGTTTTGCTATGTAGGTATCATATAACAAAAAAATGAGAGAGGTAGACTTAAGTCTATGGTAAGGACCAAACAAAAGAACTGTGAAGATGGGAAAATGGTCAAAACTTGTGTGATATTAGAAAGCATAGTGGAATCCTTGAATGTTGTAATAAATTCTTTTACGGAATAACTATATGTCAAATTTTTCATATTGTTTAGAAGGGTGTGTGGAATTTCTGAATTTCTTCAAATATGTTGAAAGCATAATCTTAGACTAGTTGAAAGAGAATATTGTTTATGCTTGGACCGATCAGGTTAGAGACTTTTGAAATACTACAACTATTAGAGTTGAATATGCTTATGTTGCATTAAACAACTAACTGGGAAATAGTAAATGATATTTGTGTACGAGTTAGGAATCAGTGAACAAAATAATTCAAAATTAAAATAAAGAGATCCAAATGGCATTTGGTCGAACCATCAAAGTATTAGAAGACAAATTCTAAGGCAAAAATCTTTATTCATAGTTTCAGCAATATATCTCGAGCGGGAATGTATTTTATTTATCATGAAGCTAAGAGAGCAGAGAAAACAGACATAGATAGTTCAAACTATGGTTGTACACATAGGAGGATGTATGGTCTTATGTGTGCTTGTTTAATCTCCATATATATGAAACTTGATAGACACATATGTATGAATGCAGTTTAGTCACACTGGAAAAGGCTTCAGTTTAATGATATTGATGGTGTGGTGAAAGAGATTAAATTGAATATACTTATTATGACAGAATGAGAGGTGAATCAAGAGAGAATTTTTAAAGCTAATGATAACATAAAACATCATAAAAAAGAGCAGTTGAGGAAGATTTCTTAACCAAACTCCATAGATTTGAAACTGTAAGACCCCAATTTTATCCCTAAGATCCCTCATGGCATCATATCATAACATATCATTGCCTCAAGGATCTTTGTGCACCTTGCTTCCTTCCCTGTGGGTGGGATCATCTTTTGAGACTGTTTCTTGATCACCAAGCATGTTTTGCATTTGTATATCATTGCTTTTCATTTGTTCACTAACCAAAAGTACAAAAATATGTCATCTAACCTTGTTACTTGCAGATGAAGCAATTACAGGTCAAGGCAGTCAATGCATTCATTGAGCAATAGATGATGGCCATTCTAAAGAATTTGGACCCCATGATCATTAATCAAGAGTTCATATGAGTTGTGATATCATTTTGAATCAAAATCTCAAGTGGTAGAGGCTTGAATTTCATCAAGGCATTCTTCAGTCAACTGAAGCCCTAGCCAGTCAACGACAAAGTCAACTGTGATTTTTGGATATGGGAAGTGATGGGAAATACTTCATTCATGTTCAAACAAGTCTCATTTGACATTTCAAATACTCTCTTTGAAGGATTTGAGGTCCAGTCAAAATTTGCCAAAAATAGAAAGTGACCTATAATTTGAACTTTCCAAAAATGGAAAGGTTTTCGTCCAACTTCAACTTCAAATTACATGACCAAAAATGCTTCAAATGAAATTTTTTTGAATATTAAAGTTGTAGATCTTTCTCTCCCATTTCCAAAATGTCCAAGAACATCAATTTCTCATTTGTGGTTGAAGAGATATGGATCAAAGATGGCCAAGTGTGGATTGAACTTCAAAAGGGCATAACTTCTCAACCATTGCTCCAAATCATGTGGTTCTTTTTGCATTAATCTTGTTTTGACCTATAATTTCATAATCTTGCATTGCATTGCATCATTTCTTATTTCATGATCATTTGCAAAAATCTTGATTTTTGGAGGGAATTTTCAAAGTTTAAAATTGGCTAATTGTTGGAACTTTCTACCATTGCCAATAGCTCCAAAATGATGTTTTAAGTGGAATTGGATCACAAACACGTGCATTGTTCATCATGCACACCATGCATAGGGTAAAATGGCCATTTTGCATTTGCACTTCATTTTAGCTAATTCCAATTGTATTAGCTTAAGCATGATTAGGGAAGTGATTAAGAGGAAGTATATATAGCTAACCCTAACAGAAAACACTAACCACAATTCACAAATCTCAGATCTAGAAATTTTTTCTCAAACTTTCTTCCAATTTCTTCATTTGCCATTGCATTTTCGTGTTTGATTCTTGTTATTGAGTTGATTTTGAGCAGGACCCTTCATAGAAACAGTGGAATTCGAGCAACATTGGAGCATTCAAAGCAAGAACTCAACAATGGCAAATCAACAATTCTATGGAATCGTGCATAGCTGAGCTTTGGTCTTCCTTCTATTCACCTTCATAAGCATTGTAGAGGAGTTTTCAAGCATCACCAGGCCTCGAATCCAGCTGAATCCAGTTCTGCTTCTACAAGAGGTTACAAATCAATTCTCATAATCTTGATTTTCATTGCCATAATGTGATAGATCTTTGAATGCTGAGTAGATTATACTTTGAATCGTGTGAATCCGTGCCAAATTGAGTGAGAAATGTTAATTTGAAGTTTGGTTGATGATTATTGTTTCACTCGATCCATGCATGTTATGATGTTGTTTGATGAAATTGTTGTTGATTATTGATGCTTGATGAAAGATCTTTGCAATGCCATGCTTAATTTGTGTTTTTGTGCATGTTGAGATTTTTTGTGAAATTGGATGATGAAGATCATGAAGATCTTCATCGTGTTCTTCATTTGCTGCATATTACCTGCGAATTTTCCTACCACCTTCATATTGTTTGCTGCGAAATTTCATGTGTGTTCATCCACATTTCCTGCGGATTTTCGCTTGCATGCATGCACGTTGCGCCTAGGGTTTGGGTGAAACGACCGCGTTTGGTCTTGGCGCGCTTGGCCTTTTGAATTTGTCCTCCATTCAATTCCTGGTTGTAGCAAAACTTCATATGCCATGCTGATCTATTCCACATTCATGTACATGCTTCATATGCTTTGCTTCCTTCATTTTTTAATTTTTCATCATCTTCTAAAATCCATATTAAATTGAAAACAATTCCAAAAAATATGAGGATTTTTGTGTTAGGTCCCATTTTCTGTCTAGAATATTTAGGTTATTTTTATACAAATTGTGCATGGCTGAAATAAAATTGGTGCTAGAGAATGTTCACATGTATCATATCTTGTACCTTGCTTGCCATATTTGTTGTGAAATGATGAGTTTTAACCTAATGCTTCTGGAAATTTGCATGATGAAACTACACTCTTTGATTGATATTTTGGTGTTGATTTGGTATTTTTATCAATTATCATTTCTGTTTTATGATTGTTCTAAGTTGGTGTGACAATTTGTGTCACACCTTTTGATGTTCATCTTATGCCATGTGTTTACCCTATCAAATGATGCCCAATTGTTCTGAATTTTTGCATGCTGATCATATGATATGTGTTGAACATGTATGAATGTTTCCAGATTTTTGTGAATCATTTCTGATTTAATTGAGATTTATCTTTCTGGTTGATCACATTTGGACTTTAAAATTGTCTTGAACTTAGATTGATCATAAAATGAATTTGGTAAATGATATGAATGTGAGACTTTTTGCTATGTGTCAATAATTGTTTGAAGTTTCATCATGTCAAATTTCAGCTTCTGTTTTAAAATTTTTCTCCATCTTTGACCCTAGGCTTTGACCTAGGGGTTTGCTTCTCATCTTTGAGCTTTGTTTTCAGGTTAATCACTCAAGTTCCATAGTTGTTGATGCTCCATCATTTGAGCACTTGATGTTTACCATTGTCTACTAACATTGTGTGTTTTGTAGGGTTGTCAACTCATTTGAGCTTAACTTGTGGCTTATGCCTTTGCTATTTGGGTTTGACTGTTGATATTAACTGTTGTTGGATTATATGAACTTTGTACTGATTTGTGTGATGTTTCCACAGGTACATTAAGTTGCTTAAGTTCACTTTGAACTTGATTTTGCTTGGTTGCTTAACCAGTTAGGTATAACCTCTCTTCTTCATGTAGTCTGGAAGACCTGGCCTGTTATGTGGCCAGGCACCTGTCTGAAGCCCTCCTTAAGAGGCAATGTCTTTGTGTGTTTAATTTTGTGCTAAGCAGGAAAAGTCCTTTGATAAGGCAATTGGCAGACAAAAGAGATGTGTAGTCCATCTCCTGCTACTCAGTGTGTCACTCACCTTGCTCACACTACATGTGTTGATACATAGTGAGTAAAAGCCCAAGATCTATAGAGTCTAATCTTTGTGGAGAAGAGTTCCAACTTTCTGAACTCCCACATCTTCTATTATTCAAATGCTCTCCCTGACCAGGGATAAGAGCTATGAGGCACACCCCTCATCTCCATTTCACCTGGCTTCACCTTAACTCTCAATGTTAAGGTTAAGAGCTCATATTACCCCATTCCAGTTGACTGTAAAGTCTAACCTTGCTTGAGCCTAATTGCTTGTATATAGTGTGTTCTAATTGACTTGTTTGGTTGATTGCTTGATTCATTTGTGCATACTTGCTTATGTGTGCCGTTGTGCATTTATCATCATTAATTGCTCATTATTGCATGATCTTTATTCATATCTGTTATGACATCTTTGATTGTCCATTGAGGAATCAAGTGTAAGTCCATTCATTGGCCTTTGTTCCTATGATTTGGTGGGAGTCGAGTGTAAGACCATTTATTGGTAACTTGTTTCCTTTTGCTTATTGCATGTTGTTGTATGTGAGGAATCAATTGTAAGTCCATTTATTAGCATTTGTTTCCCATGATCATTTCTGTGGAGATTAGAATAAGTCTAGATAGATTGGCATCTGATATCCATGTTTGTTTGTTTTAGGAGATTGGTGTAAATCCATTTATTGGTATCCGATATCCAGTTTGTTTTGTGAGATTGGTGTAAGTCCAGTTGATTGGCATCCGGTATCATTTCTTTGTTTTGGTTTAGGAGATTAGTGTAAGTCCAGATAGATTGGCATCTGATATCCATGTTTGTTTGTTTTGGGAGATTGGTGTAAATCCATTTATTGGTATCCGGTATCCAGTTTGTTTAGGAGATTAGTGTAAGTCCAGTTGATTGGCATCTGATATCCATGTTTTGTTTTGCTTTAGGAGACTAGTATAAGTCCATTGAGTGGCATCTGGTATCCATGTTTGTTTTAGGAGATTGGTATAAGTCCAGTAATTGGCATCCGGTATCCGTCTTTGTTAACCTTGCCTGTTACTTTGTTCACCTGTTAATTGCATTGTTGCCTATTCCAAAGGAATCACTTGAATCATCTTCCACATGATTTCAAGAGGTGAACACCTAAGAAGTTTTACTTCCTCACCCTTCCATTTTTGTGTGTGTTTTCAAAACCCTCTTTTCACATGTTAATTCAAAAACTTTGACATCTATTGTGCAAACATTTTGACATGTCTTTCAAATTAGAAACCTAGGCCTTAGGCCTTTGACTTTTCAAACTTCATTTTCTTAATACTTCTTTCTGAATTGAATCTTAATCATACTTTGACTTCATTTTTGTGAATAATCCTAATTGGTTAACTTCACTCATTCAAGTATTTTGTGGCTTTGTCCATTCTTGATAAGTTTTCATGCATTAGCCATAGGTTTGATTTATCCTAGTTGGTTGATGTTAATCTCACCTTTTGTCCTTAGTGATTGAATTGTAAGACTTCCTTGCTTATTATAGGGTTAACCCCTCACTAGCAAGTTGAAGCTTTTCTCACATGGTGGACTTGTTGTTTGTATAAGGTTGAGTTTTCTCCCGTGGATAACGAAAGACCTTAGGGCTTTTGTTGTAAAATGAACCCACTCATATTTTGGAAATCTTTTAGCCGAACTACGGCGTTTTGATCCTTACCTTCCATGGAAAGGTACGTAGGCAACGGGTTCATCCGTTCAAACACAAAAACAATAAAAATTGTATATTCTTTTCTCATCCCTTCAATCATTGTTTGCACAATATATGTCATAAACAAATAAACTTTTTATACAACAAGTGTGAAAAGAGGTTCCCTAGGAGTACCTAGGACGTTTTGGGTGCCTAACACCTTCCCATTGCGTAATTAACCCCTTACCCAGATCTCTGACCTTTTCATTAGTTTTCTATGTGTAAAACTTCTTAGGCTTTTATTCGCTTTTTAGCTAATCCTTTGGATAAATAAAAGTGCGGTGGCGACTCTATCTTTGTATGCTTTGCTTTTGATTTAATCAATAAATCATAAAGTGACGAATACACCGCTACAGAAAAGTGGCGACTCTGCTGGGGAAACATTAGACCTTCCCTAGTGGTTTTGCCTACTTTTCACCCTTATTGTATGATATTTGTTTATTTGTTATATGACATATTTTTGTACAATTTGGGATAACTGTATTGATTGTAATGTTTGAATTGCTTGATATACAATTGCTGATTGCTTGGTGATCTCTGTGAGATGAGTTCTATACCCGAACTCGAGTGCACTCTAGGATAGGAGAATGGCATAGTCTTGTCGACTTGTGTGGAGTATTCCTTAACAAGTTGACTTGCGAGTCCATTCACTTGGTGGAGGTCATGTTGGATTAATAATGTCACACAAGTTATTTGTGGTTAGGCATTATTCTTTCAATCATGTGCCTTAGAAGCCAAGGACCTTAGTTTACCAAGCCCATCTTGGCCTATTTTTAGGACGTAGTGCGGAGGTCGTTCAGATGTAAGATCTGATGCGATTGTTACGCGATACTACACTCATAAGAGTCTCTCTTGAGAATATTTTTGGAATACGAGTATTCGTTTATCCGATAATATCCGAAAGATGGGATGATGACTATGGGAACCTCTGGTAGAACATGTCTGGCAGGTTTAAACCCTAGCACACTCCCTTTGGGTGGTTCTTAACCAGGACTCCATGCTCGTGACTCTCAACAAACCCGTGATTCGTGGTTGAGTCGTTCACACATCCTTAATATCAATGGAAGTTGGGCGTTGATAAGGTGAAAACCATAATCCGCCAAAATGGATGGTTGATATTAAGGATGATTGAGCCGGTTCATGTATCGTTAATATCAATGGAACTTGGGTGTTGATAAGGTGAAAACCATAATCCACCAAAATGGATGATTAATATTAAGGATGCTATGAGCTTTCCCATGACCTTTGTCTGGTGTGCTTTGCTTGATCCTTGAGTGTGATTGTTGCATTCATACATTCATGCATTCATCTGCATTCATGTCATCAAAAAAATCAGAAAATTTTCAAGGAACTTAAAGGGTTTATTTGCAAAATTTTCAGACATGGAAAGACCAAAAAGGCATACAAAGAAGTACAGCTTTAGACAGCCCGATGTGAAAGAGTTAAGGAATCTGACATCTTATGTATTAGATCCCTTGGGTTTCAAAGCTCGCTATGGGAAGCTTCTGCCTCTGTTGACTACTCAGGTTGATGAGGGTTTGATGAATACCTTGGCTCAGTTCTACGATCCTCTGTATCACTGCTTCTCATTTCCGGACTTCCAGTTGTTGCCTACGCTTGAGGAGTATGCTCATCTTATTGGGATCCCGATTCTGGGTCAGGTGTCGTTCAGTGGCATGGAGAGTATTCCGACTTCTCGAGAGATTGTAGACTTGTTGCACATAGATGAATCCTTGATTAAAGCGTATATGACGACCAAAGATGGAATTCAGGGTCTTCCTTCTGAGTTCCTCATCGCTCAAGCTACCGTTTATGGGAAGTCCATAAGTGAGGATGCCTTTGAGGCTTTATTTGTGCTGCTCATCTATGGTTTGGTATTGTTCCCCAACATCGACAAATTTGTGGATGTGAACGCCATTAGGATCTTTTCAGTTCTTAATCCCGTTCCGACTCTGTTGGGTGATGCCTATTTCTCTTTGCATCTGAGGAATGCAAAGGGTGGAGGAGTTATCGTGTGTTGTTTGCCCCTGCTGTATAAGTGGTTTATTTCTCACTTACCGCAGACGGTCGCTTTCAAGGAGAACAATGGATGTCTACGGTGGTCTCAGAGGCTTATGTCTCTCACCAATGATGATATCTCTTGGTATGATCGCGTGTATGATACAGTTCAGATCATCGACTATTGTGGTGAATTCCCTAATGTGCCTCTTCTTGGTACATGTGGTGGGATCAGCTACAATCCTATCTTAGCACGTCGTCAGCTTGGGTTCCCCCTAAAGGATAAACCTCATAACATTCTGTTAGAAGGTGTATTATTTCAGGAGGGTAAAGATCCCCAAGGCCTGAAAGCCAGATTTATCCGCGCTTGGCGCAAGATTCAAAAGAAGGGTAGGAATGAGTTGGGTCCGAAGAACTGCATTGCTTTGGAGCCATATACTTCTTGAGTCAGACAGAGAGCCTCAGAGTATCTTATGCCCTACGACTATCCGAGACCTACATCTATGGTTGTGGCTGGGCCTTCAACCCTCCCTAACCAAGGCGTAGAGGAGTTGAGAGACGAAGACCTTTCACGTGCCTGGATCCGTGAAAGAGAAGAGTTGCTTCAGCAAATCAAGGAGAAAGACGCTCTGATCGAGTTTCTCGAGCATCAGGTGATCGACGATCCGAACGATACTTGGACTTCTCTGCTTCCTCAGTCTTCCAAGTTCTGGAAGAGGAAGTATGATCGACTTGCAAAGGAGAAAGCGGATATGGAAGCAGCCTATGAGAGAGAGATCAAGAAGCTTTGTGTATCTCGTCTTCCAGCATCTCGAGCTTCTAGGGATCCATAGGATGTCTATTTTCCTTTTCCCTTGTAATAATCAAGCATTGATGTACTTCTTTGTTTCAAATATATTTGATGAGATATTTTCCATATGCAATAAATGCTTTAAATTTCAAAATTTGCAAATAGAACCCTAAAAGTTCCTTGAAATAAAAACAAAGCATATGCACAAACATTGCATGCATCATTTTGCATAAGCAGGTCTTCCTTCTGGTCTTCTTGTCTGTGGCCTAACTCTGTGCTCTTCATTTATTTTGAAGACAAGCTGACTCACCGGTACTATACCAGAGCCAATTCTGCAAGAGTGATGGATCAGTTAGAGCAAGAGAACAGAGAACTGAAAGAAGAGGTCGCCAGACTTGGCGCTTTGATGGAGCAACTCCTTGCTGCCCAGAATCAACCGTCTCTTCCGCCTGCAACTCCTCCCCTGAGGACTGTTATATCAGAAGTGGTCGCTCCGACTGTGCCAGCTGCTAGTGCCCATTATGTTCCGAATGCCATGCCAGCCGGGTTTCCGTGGGGTATGCCTCCCGGTTTCATGCCTGATATTCCTGCTCCAACTTTTGCTTCCATGCCGGCATCTAGCCCGGTCCTTGCTGCTGCTCCTCTTGTCGTGCATGCCACTCCCAGGGTAGATGACACCATCTATCATTCAGATGTTAATGAGAAGATGGAAGCGATGAATGACCAATTCCTCGAGCTGCGAAAGGAATTGAAGACCCTCCGAGGGAAAGATTTGTTTGGCAAGTCTGCTGCTGAACTTTGCCTTGTTCCCGGTGTTAAGATACCAATCAAGTTCAAAGTGCCTGACTTTGAAAAATACAAGGGGAACACCTGCCCTCTTGCTCACCTGGTTATGTACGCCAGGAAGATGTCTACTCAAACAGATAATGATCAACTGCTGATCCATTATTTCCAGGATAGTTTGTCTGGTGCGGCTCTTCGCTGGTATATGAGCCTTGATAGTGCAAATATCTGATCCTTCAACGATCTTGGCGAAGCCTTCGTCAAGCAGTACAAATATAATATTGATATGGCGCCTGACCGTGATCAACTCAGGGCCATGTCTCAGAAGGATAAAGAGACATTCAAAGAGTATGCCCAGAGGTGGCGAGAGCTGGCAGCTCAGATTACTCCTCCGCTAGAAGAGAAAGAAATGACTAAGATCTTTTTGAAGACTCTTAGCTCATTCTATTATGAGCGGATGGTTGCAAGTGCTCCCTCTGATTTCACCGAGATGGTGAACATGGGGATGCGTCTGGAGGAAGGTGTCCGTGAAGGACATTTGAGTAAAGATGAGAGCTCTTCTAAACGGTATGGGGCGTTTAAGAAGAAAGATGGGGAGGCACATGCTGTGCAATCCCATGCTAAACCAAGAAGACCCTCTGTCAAGAGGAAGCCGGCGCGTCATCAGCACCAGGTGGCTCATATAGCACTTGTTTTCAGAGATAGTACTCAGTATCAGCAGCCTAATCAGCATCAGCATCAGCAACAACCTCAGTATCAGCAGCAACACCGTCCACAGCAACAGGCTTACCAGCCTCGTGGTAGTACCAGCAATCAGGCTAATCTGAATTATGATAGGAAGAAGATCAGCTTCGATCCCATTCCTATGTCATATGCTGAATTATATCCTTCCTTATTGGAAAGGAAGCTGGTTACTCCCAGGGATCCTCCGGCTGTGCCTGCTAACCCGCAGTGGTGGTACAAGCCAGATCAACATTGTGTGTATCATTCCGGTGCTCCGGGACACAATATTGAGAATTGCTATCCTTTGAAGACTAAGGTTCAAGACCTTATGCGATGCGGTATTCTGAGCTTCGAGGACTCAGGCCCCAATGTTACAAAGAACCCATTTCCCGAGCATGGGAAATCAGTGAACATGGTCCAGGGGTGCCCTGGGAAGTATAAAGTCAAATATGTGAGTCATATTCGACGGTCATTGGTCGAGTTGCATCGTTTGCTGTGTGAGTACAGCCATATGGAGCATGACCATGACAGATGCCGCATTTGCTCCGTTAATAGACTGGGTTGTCGCCAAGTGTGAAGAGAGCTTAAAGAGCTGTTAGATGAAGGTACCATAGAGATTCTTCAGAACCGTAATGTTGATGAAGATGAACCAGAAGTAAATGTTATTTCTCCTGTGTTCAAGCTGCCCGAGCCTGTTGTCATCCGCTATGATGGTAGCAAGCCGAAGGTCTCTCCTTCACTGATAATCAAGCCTGCAGGCCCTGTGCCTTATTCTTCAGATAAAGCTGTTCCCTTCAGGTATAATCCCGTTGTTGTGGATGATGGGAAAGAAGTTCCGTTGCCTTCGACTTCTGTTGTTAATATTGCGGATGTTAGTGGGTTGACCCGAAGCGGTCGTGTGTTCTCTGCACCCTCTAAACCTCATGTTGCTTCTGATTCTGCTGAGCGTCCGGTTGGGACTGCTGTGAGTGTTCAGAATCCGGCACATGTTGCCAAACCCTCCTCTGTACAAAAGACTCCTGCTTCTTCTGTTGGCCCGAGCGGCATTGTGAATGAAGAATGTGATGAGATGCTGAGGCTCATCAAGAAGAGTGAGTACAACGTTGTTCAACTTCTACAAACGCCGTCCAAAATCTCCGTGCTTTCTTTGTTGCTGAATTCAGAACCTCATAGGGAGGCTCTGCAGAAAGTTTTGGATCTGGCTTATGTCGATCACGACGTCACCATAGAACAGTTTGACAGTATTGTTGCAAACATCACTGCTTGCAACACTTTGAGTTTCTGTGACGCTGATCTCCCTGAGGAGGGAAGAGACCACAATATGGCTCTACACATTTCTATGAACTGCAAAACTGATGCCATGTCCAACGTGCTGGTGGACACTGGATCATCTCTTAATGTATTGCCGAAGACCACACTCTCTCGATTGTCATATCAAAGGCTTCCTATGAGGCAGAGTGGGGTTGTTGTGAAGGCTTTTGATGGGTCGCGCAAGACTGTGATTGGGGAAGTTGATCTCCCAATCAAGATAGGACCTAGTGATTTCCAAGTTACCTTTCAGGTTATGGATATCCACCCATCATATAGCTGTCTCCTTGGCAGACCATGGATTCACGAGGCTGGCGCCGTGACATCCACCCTACACCAGAAGCTGAAATTTGTCAAGAACACGAAACTGGTTGTGGTAGGGGGAGAAAAGGCTCTCCTGGTTAGCCACTTGTCTTATTTCTCATACATTGATGCTGAGGATGAAGTTGGAATGCCTTTCCAAGCTTTGTCTATTGCTGAGCCGATTGAGAAGAAGTCTCCTTCATTTTCTTCCTACAAAGATGCGAAACTGGCCATTGAATGTGGTGCAGTTGCTGGTTTAGGGAAGATGATCGAACTCGAAGACAACAAATCCCGGGCTGGCATTGGCTATTCTTCTGGGGCATTCAACGAGCATGGGCTGTTCAAGAGTGGAGGTTTCATCCACGCTGATCAAGCTGAAGAGACTGCTGCTATTCTGGAAGAGGATACAGAGGATTTGTGCAACTTTGTTATCCCTGGTGGTATCTGCCATAATTGGGTCGTTGTGGATGTTCCTACGGTCATTCATAAGTCAGCATAATTTGTTTACTTTGTTCGAAAACCCTTCTCCCATGCCAAAAGGAGAAGTGATGACATTGTTGGCAGCATTTATACAATGATGTTTTCATTCAATTAATGCATTGTCAAACATTTGTTTTTCCATTTGTTTTCACTTTTTGCTTTTG
The DNA here is from genome assembly GCF_024323335.1 of Lathyrus oleraceus. NCBI lineage: Eukaryota > Viridiplantae > Streptophyta > Magnoliopsida > Fabales > Fabaceae > Lathyrus > Lathyrus oleraceus. Next base: position 362,025,454 of record NC_066579.1, on the reverse strand, counting down.
CATGAAATCAGTGATCACAAAAAACCCATAAAAACAAGAATAAAAGCAATCTTTTTCATCTGCATAATGGTTTGCTTGTTTAAATTCTGAAGTTTTTATTAACCAAAATCATTATGCAGGGATTTCTAAACCCATTGAACATAATGATCCAACGCCATCTCCCAATCTTGAATTCCTTGTATTTGAGGCAGAGGAAGATGATGTTGAAGGGGATTCCTGATGAGATTACCCGTATTCTTGAGCACAAAAGAAGCTCATTCAGCTGTATCTTGAGAATCAGCAAACAGTCAAACTGGGGCATTACAAATGTAATAAAAAAAAAGGGTAAAAAAAAAAATCAAAAATCAAAAAAAAATTTTAAAAAATAAAATAAAAGAAAAATGATACCCTCAAACCCCAAGTTGACTGATGCCGAATGGATTCAGAGTCGTTTCGACCAACTGAATTTGATCGAAGAGAAGCGATTAACTGCCATGTGCCATGGTTAGTTATATCAGCAGAGAATGAAGAAAGCATTTGATAAGAAGGTCAAGCCTCGTGTGTTCCGAGAAGGTGACCTCGTGCTCAAGAAAGTCTTGTCTTTCGCGCCCGATTCCAGGGGCAAGTGGACTCCAAACTATGACGGTCCATATGTTATCAAGAGAGCCTTTTCAGGCGGTGCACTGATTCTTACAACAATGGATGGGGAGGATTTCACTCATCCTGTGAATTCAGATGCAGTCAAGAGATACTTTGCCTAAAAAAAAGTATATGCAAATCAAAAAACAGAATAGCTCGCTAAGTTGAAAACCCGAAAGGGCGGCTTAGGCAAAAATGAGCGTCTCGGTGGAGAACCCGCAAGGGCGATCCAGGCAAAAATTAGAGACATTGAAAAAAACAAATAATATTTGCATCCCGCTAGATTGAGTACCTCACCCTGGGGCAATCTAGGCAAAAATTAGGGATATGGCAAGTAACTGCATCCTGACAAGACTTTCTGTTCCGCAACTGTCTTTTCGTCAGAGGATCTCGATTCGTCGTCAGCTGAAGCTTCGAATACATCGAGATTCAAATTGGTAGAGAAAGGATCATTATGTTCAATGTAGCCCTCTTCCAATATATATCACTGATTTCAAATTTGTACAGATCTATAGAGTCCTGCCATTTGCAGACTACCATTCCATCAAATCAATTTGAGCTTTTATCCAAATTATTTGCACTCTTATTTGTTTCAATTCAACAAATGTTTTGCATGTTTTAATTGATAAAATGTCATTGTTTTAAACAAACAAATTTTTCAAATTGTTGTTTTAAACAAAGTGAACATTCACAATGATGAAAGGATACTCAAGAATTTCTCAGTGCTTTCCCAAGGGTGGCATGATTTTCCAACAGGTAAGACATTTTGTTCATATTCCTGGCATGGTTGTATCCTCTTTCTCCTTTCTGTTGTAGGGGTTGTTCCCCAAGCAGAGTTTTTGTTAGGGTTGTTCCCTAAGCAGAGTGTTGTTGAGGACTCAGTTTCTTCTCCAGCAGTAGTCTCTCCCCAGCATGGTTGCTTTCTTTTTGGGAAGACTCGGTAGTTGGTGGATTGACATTCCGGTACCCCATCACTCTCTCCAATGCAGTCGCCAACAGGGTTGTTGCTATCTGTTTCCTCGACACAGTCGCTAGTGGAATCTGTGATATATCCCCAGAGCAGAGTGTTGGAAAGACTTAATTTTTTCTCCAGCAGTAGTCTCTCCCCCAACACGGTCGCTTTCTTTTTGGAAGACTCAGTAAGTCGGTGGGTTGACACCCGGTACTTTACCCTCTTCCCCGGCCAAGTCGCCAGCGGAGTTGTTGTTATCTCTCCATCAGAGTGCTTATCCCTTCAGCAGAGCAGTTTATCTCTTCCTCAGCAGTTGTTGGTTGCCTCTTGGAAGGATCAGTTTTGGTGGTTATTCCTCAGTTCTCTTCCTCCTCCCTGTGTGGAGTCGTTTGCTGATCCCCAGTGGATTTCCCAATTAAACCGCAGGTAGATTTGTGGTTTGGTGGATTGTATCTATGCGGTATCCCCAACAGAGCCAGAATCCCCGACAGAGTCAGGATTGCATCTGTGATAATCCCCTCAGAGTCCCCGCCAGGGTTGGTATCCTCGACAGAGTTGCTTTTGTGGCAGTTTTTGCCGGTTGAAATCTCTGTTTCCCCAGTAGGGTTGGTTGACGATCTATCATCCATAGATTTGGTTGATTCCCTGATGCTTTTGATCCCTAGTAGAGTGGCTTGTGGCAGAATCTACTTGTGTGATCTATTTTCTTCCTTCAGTGGGTTTATCCCTGATGGAATGGCTGACAGTTTCCCAGTAGAGTTGCTTGTGCAGTTGGATTCTACGTGGATGATCTGTTCTCCCTTTGTGGGTTGTTCCCCAGCGGAGTTATTTGGAGTTGCCTTCGTAACAGTGCTCTCCTGTGTAGTGAACTTTTGTTTTTCAGTTGATACTGAGGATTCCCCTGCAGATATCTCGGGATTTCTCCTTTTCCCCAACAGATTTGTCTTTGTGGCTGTTTATGCCTATTGTGACTTTCTGTTCCCCAGTTGGGTTGATTGTTGATTCATCACTCAGAGATTAGGTGTTTCCCTTTGATATCTCTGATCTTTTGCCTCCCCGCAGATCCTTGCTTTTCAACATTTGGATCTCCAGCAGATTGGCTTTCCAGTTCGGATTTCTTGGATTTGTCCTCTGGAAGTGTAGTACCGGGCGTTTGTTCCCTGGGCCTGTTTGTGTTAGAAATGTCTGTTTTGTCAGCATTCGTCAAACATACATCACGCATATTCATGCATAATCATAAACATACAGATATTCATGTTGCATCTTTTGCCATATATCTTTTATTTGTTGTTTCCTGCTATAGGTGATATAGATCTCTTTATAGATCTCCCCAAGCAGATGTCGGGTGTTTAATCTCTCAATATAGAGTCAGCCCATAAGCAGAAAGTGTCTGTCTTTCCTTCTGCAGTTCCCCATTGAGATATATCCTCGTGGATGACGGTTTCTTCCGTTTCCTCCCAACACATATATTGGGATGGGTGTTCCTATTGAGTTATATCCTCAGTAGGACGAGTCTTGATTCAGTATGTCTTTTCGGATCAATCCCGAATTGGCTATTTGTCAGCTGTTTCCTGTGTTTCCCTGTGGAATAAATGAATGAATTGCCCAGTAACCGGCAATAATTGATTCATCCCCAGCGGAATCTTTTTGGGCCTCTACCCTTATACCGGTAGTTGTAAGTCCTATGTTTTCCTCTTGACGGAATTTGTGGTTATATACCTTTTATTCCTCAGCAAGAGTTGATGGTTTTCTACCCAGTAGTCGGTAGTTGTAAATCCTAGTTTTTCTGCTCTTCAGCAGTTTGTGGTTCGTTATAAACCCTATTTTGTTTCCCGTGCGGATTTATGATTCTTTCATTCCCCACGCGGAGTTGTTGGTTTTCTACCCAGTATTCGGTAGATGTAAACCCTACTTTTTATCCTCATCAGAGTTGTTGGCTACTACCCAGTATTCGGTAGTTGTAAGTCCTATCTCTTTTCCCCTAGCAGAGGTAACCTTTGTGGTTCGTTCTGGTTGATGGTGGATTTTGCGGTCTTCTACCCAGTATTCGGTAGTTGTAAATCCTATTTTGTTGCGGTTTTATCCCCAACGGAGTTTGCTTCCTTGTGGAACAGTTGGATAATTGTCGGTTGCTAGCAATTTTATCCCCTGCTGATTTTTGGTATTCTACCCCGTATTCGGTAGTTGTAAACCCTAATTTCTCCCTTTGTAGAGTTAACCTTGTTGTTCATCCTACCCGATGATGGTTACTCCTTGTGGTTATCTTCATTCAATATTCGATGTTGATATTCCTTCCTTGCTTCTGGATAATTGTCGTTTGCTAGCAATTTTATCCTCAGCAGTCTTCTGGATCATTGCCGTATGCTCGCAATGTAATCCCTTCAAAGTCGCCAGCAAGTCCTTGTGGGTAATTGTTGTTTATGCAATTCATCCCCAGCGAGTCTTCTTTCGTTTACCCTTTTGTTGGTAATGTCGTTGCTCCCTTTGATTGGTCATCTTTATATACCTAGTTGGTATCCCGATGCCTTTCTTTTTCGGTCGATTTATCCTTTGTTAACCCTTGTACCAGTTGTGGATAATCTCCCATGCGAGTATGTTATTCACGTTCTGACGGTAATGGATAATATATCTCATGCACTCTTCAGTCGAAGCCTGTTGTGTTTCCCTGGTCGAGTAAGATTCGTTATTTCCCTTTGCGGAATCGAATATTTGTTGTTGGATAATTGTCGGATGCTTGCAATTTATCCCTTTGAGTTGTCTTTCGTTTGCCCGTATGCTTGGTATCGATTGCCTCTCTTTTTGGTTGGCCACCTATTATATACCCAGTAACCGGTATCCCTGGTGTTTCCTTCCATGCGAGTGTATTATCTATGTTCTGACGGCAATAGATGATATATCTCATGCGAGTATTTTATCCACGTTCTGACGGTAATGGATATTATATCTCATGCGCTCTTTGGGTTTGTTTTCCCAGCTGAGTAAGATTCGTTTTCCCTTTGCGGATTCGAATGTCCATCCTGTAAGTCGATTTGCTTTTTCAAGCCCTCCTTTCGGATGATGAGTGTTTTGGCATATATACCAATTCACGCTTTGGTCGGTCACCTATTATATGCCCTAACCGGTATCCCTGGTGTTCCTTCCTTTCTGCTCCCTATTATGACCTTGGTCCCCTGTGGAGTCAGATTTTCCTGAGTTGATGTACCTTTTTCAGGTCTTTCTCAGATGTTTGGTTGATTGATATCTCTCACCCTTATACCGGTCTTAGATATTCATTCTTCCTGAGTTTGTTACCCTTATACCGGTAACACCTCATTTCTTTGTTGCTTCCCCGTGAGAGTCTCTTTGTTAGACCTTCTCCAGTGGAGTTTCCTGTTGTGATTTTACCCTTTTGTTGTATTGGCGTTTTCCCCAATATATGCAATTTTCCCCGACAGGGAGGTTCTTTGTGAATCTTTTCCCCAGTCCGAGTCCGGATTTTTATCCGAAGTATCCTTTGTGGATAGTTTGAGTAAGCTTGAGTCTTTCCAATGGATGTGTCTTCCTTTGGAATTCTTCTTTTTCCCAGTTGAGTCCTTTACTCTCCAGTGAGGTCTCCGGTCCAGTCGTGTTTTGTTCACGCAGGGTCAGTTTTCCCCTAATTCATAGTCGTGTCCTGCTCACGCATTCTTTTTCTTTTTCTTATCCCCATGAGAGTCCTGTTAGAGTCTCTGTTACTGGTGAGTGTATTACTCCGATGGATCGTCTGTTCTTCTTTGTGGACCCATATCCCCATAGAATTTTGTTCTTTTACATGCATACATCTTGCATCATGAGGTCTCTTAGGGACCAAAATTTGTCTCATTACTGTTATTTAAGCCCATTCTACCGCGTCGAGATGAAGATTTCTAAACTTCACTTCTCCGGTTAGAATGACCTTAAATATGGGCATCTGTAAGACCCCAATTTTGTCCCTAAGATCCCTCATGGCATCATATCATAACATATCATTGCCTCAAGGATCTTTGTGCACCTTGCTTCCTTCCCTGTGGGTGGGATCATCTTTTGAGACTGTTTCTTGATCACCAAGCATGTTTTGCATTTGTATATCATTGATTTTCATTTGTTCACTAACCAAAAGTACAAAAATATGTCATCTAACCTTGTTACTTGCAGATGAAGCAATTACAGGTCAAGGCAGTCAATGCATTCATTGAGCAATAGATGGTGGCCATTCTGAAGAATTTGGACCCCATGATCATTAATCAAGAGTTCATATGAGTTGTGATATCATTTTGAATCAAAATCTCAAGTGGTAGAGGCTTGAATCTCATCAAGGCATTCTTCAGTCAACTGAAGCCCTAGCCAGTCAACTGCAAAGTCAACTGTGATTTTTGGATATGGGAAGTGATGGGAAATACTTCATTCATGTTCAAACAAGTCTCATTTGACATTTCAAATACTCTCTTTGAAGGATTTGAGGTCCAGTCAAAATTTGCCAAAAATAGAAAGTGACCTATAATTTGAATTTTCCAAAAATGGAAAGGTTTTCATCCAACTTCAACTTCAAATTACATGACCAAAAATGCTTCAAATGAAATTTTGTTGAACATGAAAGTTGTAGATCTTTCTCTCCCATTTCCAAAATGTCCAAGAACATCAATTTCTCATTTATGGTTGAAGAGATATGGATCAAAGATGGCCAAGTGTGGATTGAACTTCAAAAGGGCATAACTTCTCAACCATTGCTCCAAATCATGTGGTTCTTTTTGCATTAATCTTGTTTTGACCTATAATTTCATAATCTTGCATTGCATTGCATCATTTCTTATTTCATGATCATTTGCAAAAATCTTGATTTTTGGAGGGAATTTTCAAAGTTTAAAATTGGCTAATTGTTGGAACTTTCTACCATTGCCAATAGCTCCAAAATGATGTTTTAAGTGGAATTGGATCACAAACACGTGCATTGTTCATCATGCACACCATGCATAGGGTAAAATGGCCATTTTGCATTTGCACTTCATTTTAGCTAATTCCAATTGTATTAGCTTAAGCATGATTAGGGAAGTGATTAAGAGGAAGTATATATAGCTAACCCTAACAGAAAACACTAACCACAATTCACAAATCTCAGATCTAGAAATTTTTTCTCAAACTTTTCTCTCAAACTTTCTTCCAATTTCTTCATTTGCCATTGCATTTTCGTGTTTGATTCTTGTTATTGAGTTGATTTTGAGCAGGATCCTTCATAGAAACAGTGGAATTCGAGCAACATTGGAGCATTCAAAGCAAGAACTCAACAATGGCAAATCAACAATTCTATGGAATCGTGCATAGCTGAGCTTTGATCTTCCTTCTATTCACCTTCATAAGTATTGTAGAGGAGTTTTCAAGCATCACCGGGCCTCGAATCCAGCTGAATCCAGTTCTGCTTCTACAAGAGGTTACAAATCAATTCTCATAATCTTGATTTTCATTGCCATAATGTGATAGATCTTTGAATGCTGAGTAGATTATACTTTGAATCGTGTGAATCCGTGCCAAATTGAGTGAGAAATGTTAATTTGAAGTTTGGTTGATGATTATTGTTTCACTCGATCCATGCATGTTATGATGTTGTTTGATGAAATTGTTGTTGATTATTGATGCTTGATGAAAGATCTTTGCAATGCCATGCTTAATTTGTGTTTCTGTGCATGTTGGGATTTTCTGGAAATTGGATGATGAAGATCATGAAGATCTTCATCGTGTTCTTCATTTGCTGCATATTACCTGCGAATTTTCCTACCACCTTCATACTGTTTGCTGCGAAATTTCCTGCGTGTTCATCCACATTTCCTGCGGATTTTCGCTTGCATGCATGCACGTTGCGCCTAGGGTTTGGGTGAAACGACCGCGTTTGGTCTTGGCGCGCTTGGCCTTTTGAATTTGTCCTCCATTCAATTCCTGGTTGTAGCAAAACTTCATATGCCATGTGTCGCACCTCGAAAAAAAAAGGGGATACGACTTCAAAGCGAAACGCGATAGCACGCTCGCAATGATGGACTGAACAGAGTCGCCACCGAACTTTATTTATTCCTAAGAAGGAAAGGGGAAATATCGATAAAACCCAAGACAAAGAAAGGATAAGATATGGTCATCGCAACCAATATCAGGGTTCGGGAGTCGATTACGCAAGGGGAAGGTATTAGCACCCCTCACGTCCGTTGTACTCAACGGGAACCATTAGGTCAGTTGTGTGCGTTAATGTTAGTTGAAATGTTAGGCTTTTCGATTTATTAGGTGGGAAAGAAAGAGTAAAAGAGAGGAAAATGTTTTTGGATTTTTTTAACGAAGGACTAAACCTAAGTTTTTTATTAGTGGGCCTGACAAGATTTAAAAATCCTGCTCCTACGTATCTCAAAAGAGAAATCAAGGCTTACGTAGTTCTGGGTAGAAAAATGTTTGTTTATTGGTCGATTTTAGCGAAAGCTATATTGTATTAATCGACGAAAACATTGTTTTACCCAAAACAGATGAGGAGTGGACGCATACCACACATCGAACGGATTTATAGATCTACATTCGGAAAAGCGTCATTTATCTCTACTCAACAATCGTGGCCGAAACATTGTTTTGTATCACTTAAGACAATATATCTTTCATTTATGAAAAAGGTTTTTGATTAATCGCACGGCGGCGAGAAAAGAGTTTGATTGGTTGGATGTATTTTGAGTGATGGCGAGAACTTGGATGAGCGAGATATACATCTCGAATCCTAGCCTCAGGAGTGCATGGTATACACCATGTTCCATTTCCATCTTTATTGAAAGAGTTTAAGATAGGAATTAAGTATTTTGGAATTTGATTAAGAAAGGGTTTGAAGAAACCGCATCGACAATTTTAGGCGATGGCGAGAGTTAAGATTGGCGAGGCATACGTCTCGAATCTTAACCTCAGGAGTGCATGATATACATCATGTTCCATTTCCACCTTTATTGAAAAAGTGTTAAATAATAATTAGGTATTTTGAATTTTGGTTGTGAAAATGACTTGACCTAGATCAAGTATTTGATGAACGATTGAGAAAGATTTGGATAATTGTTTGAGAGGAAACAAAGTGGACAAATTTGGATGATGGCGAGAGTTAAGATCGGCGAGGCATACGTCTCGAATCCTAACCTCAGGAGTGCGCGGTATACACCACGTTCCATTTCCATCTTTATTGAAAAGGTCTTGAATATGAATTAATATTTTTGAGTTTTTATTATGAAAAATGGCTTGACGTTGGATCAAGCATTTGATGAAGTTTTGAAATGGGATGGAATAGGAGGGAGAAATGAGTTGGTTCGTTTATTGAGAAAATACTCGACGTTGGATCGAGTCATATTTTTGTATTTTTGAAATTTGTTGATTTTATTCTTGTGTTAGTAGCTAATTAAACAACCAAACAATAAAAGGAATAAAAAGTACAAAATTATTACACATTGGGGGAGTGGGGGTACATTTGTCAAATGGGGATTAAAACAATCATGAAATAATTAAATCGGACCCAAATAAATAATGCATGAGTGTAAGTGCAAGAGAACCGGCTCATTGTAAGAAAGCCCAAGAGTAAGCTATGTGAGGTTGGCGGCGATGCTTAAAAAGCAATCGACTTACAAGGGTGTGAAAATGGGGGCTCGATATTAAATCGAGAAAAGTATGATTTTTTTGAAAATGGTTTTGCATGCATGATGGATTTAATAAAAAAAAATATGGACATGAAAATAATATTAAAGAAACAACAATGCTAAAAGACAATAAAATACTAAAAAATAAAATGCTAAAAGAAAATGAAATACTAAAAAAATGTGCTACACATGAGTATCGAACTCACCCCACCTAAGACTATGGAACTATCCCTCTCTCCACCAGGCCACTTACTAACCTACTGATAATTTATTGCTAACTTAAATATATAAACTAATGTAAATTAAAAAAGGATTAAAATAAAAACTAAAATAAAAAAGAAGACTATTGGCCTACTGGTAGTTAAACCCAGCCGCATGGCTGTTGGGTTTTAGATGCTGATTGATTGGGAATACTAAAACGCTATATTAATACCCTAGTAAATGCAAATACTATTAAAGGAAAATCTAAGAGGTTTAAACATAGAAAAAAAACTAATTATTTCCAAGTTGTTCTTACTAACTAAATAAGTAAAAATGGAATAAATAAAAGGGAATAAAAAAAGAAAGAAGAAAAAAACACTGTAATCACAAGATGCCCTCAATCTCACATCTCTCTCTCGCGATACCCTCTCTGCTTCCCTGCGTCTCACTCTCTCAACTTCAATCACACCAAACCCTCTCTCAATCGCGTGTTCTCAAACTCTCGTCCCTCTCACAAAACCCGCTCAAACATCGTCTCTCAAACAAGGCACAAAGCGCGACAAGTCAAAATCCATGGTTCTCAAAAGAAAATTGGACAGGACGGCTAACCTTCGACGGCGGCGGCGAGCTCAGGTAATGCTTTCTTATCCCTTCCTCTCTTCAAGCGCTGGTTTTCTTCTTTTAGGATTAGGGTTTTAATTTGGCCGCCTCTCTCTCGTCTTCGAATCCGATCCCCTTCTCTGCTCTCACTCATTTCTTTTTATATTCACAGCTTTAGGGTTTTGGTTTGATGCCCAATGGTCTCATGGAGAAAGTTTTCAGAGATTCTTTTTGGATGCTCAGAAGTGACTTTCCCATCTGATGATAGATTTCGAAACGGTAATTTTGAACTCAGCTTTCTTCTAATCTCTTTGTCTTAATTCCATTTCGGGTACTTTCTGGATTTTGAAATCTTACTGTTGCCAATGCTAACTGCTTTGTGTTTTTACTACAGTGAAAAATTTGGGGTAGTTGATCTGAACTTGAAGATTTTCCTTGATTGCTTGTGTAATCGAGCGACGGTTTCATTAGGCGAACTGGTTGCTCGGCAGAACTACATGGGACATCTTTTGAGGAAGAAAAACTTTACAAAACAAGTTCGTTAGCTACAGATTCGGCAACAATCTCTTCCCAACTTCGGCCAAAAGATGATATTCTTCTCAACTCAGGGGTTATACTAGTATTATGGTTCTCTTTGGCACTTTGCACTTTGGTTATTTGGGCTGATACAACATGGACAGGAAGCTGACTTGTTGCCTCCGTTGGGAATCTTGTTCTTCTTCTGGAAAAGCTCCAGAGAAGAATTTCCATCTGTTGGAGCCCCCTATTGTGCATCAACACGAAGCATCACTTTTTTCATTCGGACGGAGGATTCCACGCATCAACCAGCAAACTCCAAACACCTTTGTTAATTTGCAGAGATATCCGCATAGCATATGAAGGACCTTTGTTCTCTCTGTCTTTTTTTTCAAGATTTAATTTTTGCAAGCTTGCTTTTATGAGTTTAAACTTGATTCCCTTTACTGATTTCAGGTGGTGTTGTAGCAGAAACATTCCAATTTGAATGTGGGTGACGGCGACTGAAAAATGACTGAGCCTATTGAAATGCATTGAGACCCCTGTAGAGAAAGGAAACAATTCTCCTCCTGAAGAGCTCTGCAATATGTGAGTAAGCTTTGAGTTTCTGCAAGGGATATGGGCCGCTTTGGAAGCAAGTGCAGAAATAACATCACCGAGCACCGAAAGAGACTTGTTAATGAATTGCGATTCCTTCAGCCCTTCTCTCTTGGCCTCAGTCTTGCCCACACGTTCACTACCTGCTAAGTCTACTAGCCAAAGGTGACTCCTTATTTTATGGCCATTAATTAACTTTCCCCAACAACAGTTACTCGCAACAAGCAATGAGATCGGCTGCTTTATTCATTAGCAGAAATGGATTCAACAAATCTGACTCTAATCGAAAAGATTTCACAGTATCTTCAACTGTTGTGTCCGGTGACTTACCTTCATCATTATGTTTAAAATTCTGGTATGCCCGCAACTCTTTGTCGCATTTATTTTCCTTTTTTCATCCGATGGCGAATTAACTTCTTCACCAATCTTGCTTTGTTGAAAATTGACATTTGAATGAGAGGGGCATAGCGAGAGGTAATTCACATGATCCCAGCAACAGGTAGAGATGTTCATTGCACAAGGGACATGATAAGTTCTTTTACATGTCCTTTCCAGATTTAAGGTCCAAGTCATGGCGGTAATCCACAATTTTATTATGATATGAGGTGTTTCGTTGAATAATAGCATCTTCATTGGTAAGATTTTTGATTCTTGATACCTTGCACAAGACCCTCATTTTCAGAGGCAGAACTTTCAGGCCTGAACTGTGCCATTCTTTCTTTTAAATCACTTTTTCCTGTAATTGCGCTTGCAGATTTCACAACATTGAGTGGCTGCTACAATGGCTATCAGAACCTTTGGTGTCACAAAATGGAGGGTTGTCTGGTGCTGGAGGTAAATCAGGCATGATAACATCTGCTTGAGAATTCGGGATAGTTGGTATTGTATGTGCTCCGTCCAACATAACATTTTCAGATGCTGCAGCTTGAGGTACATCTAGAGAAGGTATGTGTCATCGAGCTCCTGTTGTAGCTGGAATGTGAGAAGACTGCATTGAAGATGGAGGAACTTCCTGAAGAGTTACTCTGGAACTCCAGTTTGAAGAGCTACTACTGTCCATTGCATTGGATGGGGATGTGCCGTCACCAATCAAGTAATTATCAGAATTTTTACTGAAGGATTCTACACGAGGAGTATCTCATTTCATGATCTTCCTTAGCATTGCTTTTGCTGTTTCATTCATCTAAGGCTGATATCTTGCAAATCATTTTTAGGACTGTTTCTACGTTAGCCAGATACTGTTTGCTGATTCTGAAGACATGCTTTGTTAGACGGCACCGTGAAATTATACCAAGGTCTGTTTCGCAAACACGTTTGAGATTACTATCAAGAGAACCATTATTGTCCGACAATATTGCTAACAAAATCTCCAATTCTTTTCCTTTAGTTTTGTTTGTCGCATTTGGTAAACATGCTTCAGAGCTTTCTCCACTTGCTCAGGCCTGACATTTGTAGACGAGGATAACAGGCTCTAGAGGCTAGGCGTCCTTGGGATTCTGCTGCAGCAGGTGAAGATAACCGAACATCCCCTCCTTTATCCATTACTTCCCCAAAGGTTAATGCAAAATAGCTTAACGACAAATTGGAATTTGTAGCTTGATATTCAGGAAAAGCATGCCTTGTTTGAAATATTTTTATTTTGACATTTTATTTCTTCTATTGATTTGGCAGGTTGGAATTGTAGCGCACAGCCGGGAATTTTGGAAGTGTTGATGCCGTTTTTTGGATGCCGGTTCCGTTGCGGTTGTTGCAGGTTATGGTTGGTGCTGCTTTTGTTTTTCTTGTGCAGGTCACACACACATGGAAAGAGTTAGCATGGAGGCTCTCACTTGCAAATGTTGGAGAATTAAACAACCGCTTTTGAAACAGGGACCGATGACGGATGTTCGTCGGTGTTTGAATGGGTCTCATCTTTTTCTTTTGTTATTCTTTTTTTGTAAAAATGATCACAAGTATTTGGAATATGCCATGTAGCATAAGAGCTAGTGTAGGATTATGACCTCTTCGTAAGAACAACATGTAATATCACATTTTATGTATCAATGCTCATTCTCATGGATAAATACTAGCAATGTATTGATATGGGAATGGTTCTTTGTTGATTTTCATGGAAAGTTATGAATGAAAATGTAGTTGAATGTATGGAGTGTTATGAATGAAAATGTATTTGACTGTATGAAATGTTATGAATGAAAATATATGGGTTTTGGATATTTGATTATAAAATGGATAATTGAGAAGTTAGTTTATAAAATGGAAAGGATTTTTAGGCATAATCCAAAACTAACTTAAATATCTATTTGAATAATAATAACGAATCAGTAAAAAACCAAATTTAAAATCAAATTAATTTATAATTCATTTAAAATTACTTGGATGCCAACTCTAACATTCATTTGGAAATAAAAATCGATTAGAGTTTTAGTCGTTAGTAAAAATAAACAATTAAGATTAAATTGACAATTGGAATTTAAACTTAATTTGAAATTAAAATCAGATTAAAAATAAAAAGGAGTCAAGATATTAAAATCCATCTTATAATCAAAAGCACCATGATCAAAAAGGCATAGGCAATGACCAATGTGCAACAAAAATATGGAGTTGGGAATGAATGTATGCAAATGAATTTTAGGCCAAGTGTCAATCAAAAATAAAAAAAATTCAGGGTCAAAATCGGGGTATGACAGTTGCCCCTATTTAAGTATCTTCTACTAGATCATATGAAGCAGGACACTCTTCATATGATCATAGTGGGAGATGGTTAAATACTAAAAAGACCCGGATTTTGATCCTGAATCCCTATGACATGATGATATGATATGATATGATATGATATGATATGACATGATTTTTTCTTTCTTTCTTTTTTCTTTTTTTTTTTTTTTTTTTTTTTTTTTTAAATTTTTTTCTGCTAGGGATATGGTGGACCCTTGACAGGAGATGATACTAGACAGACCAAACTGTGGGGAATACTGATGATCCACAGGGAGACTGACAAATGGTCAGAAACAACTTGCCGGGGAAACAATCCTGCTGGAGAATCAGACACACACTGGGGAGTATTCAAAGTGAGATTTGATAAACGACACTTAGAATATCAGACACACACTGGGGAGTATTCAAAGTGAACAAACAGAGGAAAAATCTTCAGAGCAGGTTCAAGCATGACCGGACCCCGGAATAAAAGGTTCAATGACAGGTTCGTACATGACCTGAATAGGATTGAACAAAGAATCTTCAGAGTAGGTTCAAGCATGACCGGACCCCGGAATAAAAAGGTTCAATGACAGGTTCGTATAAGACCTGAATAGGATTGAACAAAGAATCTTCAGAGTAGGTTCAAGCATGACCGGACCCCGGAATAAAAAGGTTCAATGACAGGTTCGTATAAGACCTGAATAGGATTGAACAAAGAATCTTCAGAGTAGGTTCAAGCATGACCGGACCCCGGAATAAAAAGGTTCAATGACAGGTTCGTATAAGACCTGAATAGGATTGAACAAAGAATCTTCAGAGTAGGTTCAAGCATGACCGGACCCCGGAATAAAAAGGTTCAATGACAGGTTCGTATAAGACCTGAATAGGATTGAACAAAGAATCTTCAGAGTAGGTTCAAGCATGACCGGACCCCGGAATAAAAAGGTTCAATGACAGGTTCGTATAAGACCTGAATAGGATTGAACAAAGAATCTTCAGAGTAGGTTCAAGCATGACCGGACCCCGGAATAAAAAGGTTCAATGACAGGTTCGTATAAGACCTGAATAGGATTGAACAAAGAATCTTCAGAGTAGGTTCAAGCATGACCGGACCCCGGAATAAAAAGGTTCAATGACAGGTTCGTATAAGACCTGAATAGGATTGAACAAAGAATCTTCAGAGTAGGTTCAAGCATGACCGGACCCCGGAATAAAAAGGTTCAATGACAGGTTCGTATAAGACCTGAATAGGATTGAACAAAGAATCTTCAGAGTAGGTTCAAGCATGACCGGACCCCGGAATAAAAAGGTTCAATGACAGGTTCGTATAAGACCTGAATAGGATTGAACAAAGAATCTTCAGAGTAGGTTCAAGCATGACCGGACCCCGGAATAAAAAGGTTCAATGACAGGTTCGTATAAGACCTGAATAGGATTGAACAAAGAATCTTCAGAGCAGGTTCAAGCATGACCGGACCCCGGAATAAAAAGGTTCAATGACAGGTTCGTATAAGACCCGAATAGGATTGAACAAAGAATCTTCAGAGTAGGTTCAAGCATGACCGGACCCCGGAATAAAAACAATTGGACTCTGACCGTAAGCAATGGACTACAACCAGCTTTTAACGGATTTTGCCAACAACAATTGGACTTTGAAATGAGTTCTAGTAGCAACTGAGCTTGGAATAAGCCTAGCAACAACTGATCTTTAGGAGACACCAATGAGTCTTGAAACAATTCCAGGGAATGACACAGGGGTTCTGGAACTTCGTCAGAATAAAAGTGACATGTCTGAGAATTCATCAGAGAGTAAAAGAAACAAATTCTGGAAATGCATCGGAATTACAAGTGATATTCCGGAAATACAACAGAATACAGACACATCCGGTAATACATCAAGGAAATTCTGGAAATACATCAGAATATAGACACATCAGAGAACACCTCAGATAGATGGTGAAACATCTGGAAATACATCAGACCAGTTATGGAAATTCATCAATAAACCAAGGAGTAATCCGGAAATTCATCGGATAATCCAAAAAGAAAAATGAACCTTAATGGAAAATTTTCTAATAGGTGCCAACTGGGTTGGATTTGAAAATGACTGCAAAAACCGGATGATGGTTTAAGGGCACCAAATACAGACTGGAATCAAAGGTCAAAGGATATAGGATCAACAACAAGACCTGGGTCAATGCAAAATGAGCACGAAGTACATTTCGGCTATGCATGATTTGTATTCTTTTATGCATGATATATGAATGATCATGCTATGAGAATGCTGACACCTGAGTGGACTGGGAGTTGGTAAAGGCTTTTTATGGAAGCTCATGATTCCTCAACACCGAGAACTCAACCAAATATTTTATGATAGATGTTGTCAAAGGAGGATTCTATCCAGTTTGATAGCCACAACTCAGCCAATGGATCCTTTTGGAGGATTAATGAATCGTGCTAGCATAATTTTCGGGCACTCGTCTTAAACTCGATAGTTGTTGACGTATGGCAGAATTTGTTTGAGCAGTTTGAAAGCACGAAGAAAGAGGTTCTGCCCCTCTGTGGCTCATCTTGCCCCAGTTTATTGGGTCTTTGGAAATGTTCACCTTGAAAGTGAGTTTGGAAACAAATTGCCATGAGACTACCTCGAGATGGCTTGCCCCAAGTGTTTGAAACTTGCAGTGGTCCGAACTTGACTAACCAAATGTTGGAATGGTAGACTCTTGATTGTCTGTCTTTTGGATAGTTGGACTCATTGAGCTCTGAGGTGGCTTGCCCCGGACTAAGTCTTGAAGCAAATTACTCTTGGCTAACTGAACCATGGAGTGATTGGACTTACTGAGCTCTGAGGTGGCTTGCCCCGGTCTAATTCTTGAAGCAGATTACTCTTGCCTTAAGGACACTTAGAGTGATTAGCTCGAATTAACTGATGCTCAAAGTGATTTGCCCTTGACTAGACTTCTTTCACTCCATCAAGTTCCTCAACTGTGTATTGAATTTCTTTGATGCTAAGTGTTGACTCGCAAATAAGATTGTTCATTCAAAAATGGTAATTTTAATTCAATGTTTATGCAAAAATTTGAAATCAAAATTTATTGATATGAACGGGTAAAATACAGTGAACGAGTCGTTGATAAGAACACAATGGTGATCAAGTCATTCACAGTATGCAAGTTGGTGCTATCAAATGATTAACAAAAATCGTTTGGAGTCAAGTTAACACAACCTTGTTATAGTATGCTTTCAAAATAAACCCTGCCTCAATTAGGTCTTTTAAGGGTTGTAACGTGGTCTGGTTCACGGTTTTTTTTGAAACAAAAGGGTATAAGGCTCAAAATTTATTTTTACCCACCCCTTCTTCTTGATGATCTCCAGTTCCTACGTTCAGTTAATTCGATACACGCATTCGACTTCCAAGAGGGTTCGAAGGTGTGATGAGGATTCAAGACGAATTTTCTTGAAATGGCAGTCACCTTATTATTTTTTGTTTTGTTGAGGATTTAATGACCTCTTTTGATTGATTTATTTTATCCCTAATTTTGCCTGAACCGCTTCTTTGGAGCTTTTGGTCCATCGGGATGCCCTAACTTTTGCCTAAGTCATTTTGTGGTATTTGACTTAGCGGGCCCTTTTTTATTTTTTAAATGTATTGACTGCCACATTATTGGTGGATAAGGATCAACCAACACTAATTTTAGCTTTTCTCAACTTCTTCGACACTTCAACATGTGCGCGAAGGATAACATGTGGTTGAACCTATTTGGAGGGTGTTCATATGGACGATTTTTTGAAAGATCGAATGCACGATCAAACTATCTGAACATAACTACCCTGCCCCAGGTTAAGATTAAGGGTTTTAGATCCGAAATAAACACCAACTTCTAGGCTCAAAGTGGTTGACTAGGGATTAACTCCTTATCTCTTCAGTGTTTGGGGATTTGGAACAATGCCTTACATCATTGACAAGGTTTTACTCAAAAGCATACCACAACAATTTCATGTGTTTCGTTTTCATCATCCTCCCTCCAATCTTTGTTAACACAACAGTTTGATAAACAAAAGTGAATGAGAGGAGAATTTTTGTTTTTTAACATAAATGAAAAACGAGTGAATACGAATGGATCAATTCAAAAGATGCATAAACATTTCATTAATCTTACCAATTCAAAGAAAACAACAATGCTTAAAAGCAAATAAGAGTCAACATGCAAGGAAACTACAAAAGAAGTGCGGAAACAGCCAAATGATTGCCAGCTTTAGGGAATGACTTCTTCAATCTTGAAGATTGGGATCAACCAGCTTTTTGACATTGGCAGGATGATCTTCAAATTCTTTTCCTTCAGTCTCATCGTTGTACGCATGTCTCTTGGATTCACTACTCACTTCTCCTTTTCTTTCATTGGTTAGGGTCGCGACATTGGAAATCCAAGACGGTATCTCAATGCTCTTACCAGGAAACAATGATAGCTCACTAGCCATATCCCTGACATCTTCCTTGTGGTACAAAACCTTGAGGGGTATCAAGGGTCCTTTCCCTTTATCATTACTTGGCCCAGAGATCAAGGTATATGTACTTGAGACTTCCTCCTTGAGTGTTGGTGACCTTATGTCAATCAATCTTTGCAGCTTGAGCTTAAAACTCACGCATTCCTCGATGGAGTGCCCCATTGTTCCAGTATGGTATTCACACTTGATCTTCGGGTGATCTTCTTCAAAGACTAAGCTCTTCTTGTTAATCAGTCCTCGTACCAAATATTTTAGCGCACAGCAAGAATCTAGGTCATGTCCCAATGCCCCTTTATGGAATTCACATGTTGCATTTGGATTGTACCATGGCAGGTATGGTGACACAGGTGTGAGAGCTCGAGGGGTTACCAAAGTATTCTGGATCAGTAGCGGGTAAAGCTTGCTATATGGTACCGGAATCGAGTCATTGTGATCCTTGTTCCTCTTGTTCTGATTCTGATTTTTGTTCTGAACCTGACTTTGGTGACTTTGAGGAGAAATAGCCAGAGGATGTTGCTGATGACGCCTTGAGGGAGGTCCACATACTGGTAAATGAGGAGTTGCCACATAGAATTTCCCTTGACCTGGGGTAACACCAGATGGATGTGGCGTAGTAGCTCTCTTTGTTGCAGCAGTGTATATTGGGTGACCCTCTTTTCTCAACAAGACTTGCAGGGTTTCCAAGACTCATCTCATTTGGCTCTTCAAAAGATTAAGTTCCCCCTTCAGTGCTTCTTGGCCATTTCTTAGCTCTTCCATCATCTCCTGAGACATGGTTCTTTGTTCTAACGCGTGTTGAGAATCACTTTGCTTCACGGACAAAAGATGGATGAGTTTTTTTTTGGTATTTTGTCTGGAGAATGACATGCATTATGATGCGATGCAAATGCAATGAATGAATGCAATGCAAGCCATGCACATTTGTTTTTTCTTATACACGGGTTCAAAAGTATGAGGTACTGATGAATCTGATTGTTTTCCAAGAATAGGTTCTCACCGGATAAGATCTAAGGTTTTGTTACAAAGGATTCCCAGAGTCATTGATTCACAAGAATGTTTGACGCTTACGGGAAATACTTTCCGGTCGTCAACTCCATCAAGGGAATCTATTCTGGGTGAGGTTCTCGTACCGACCCTTACGAAGTATTCACCTCGGGAGTCCGTACTACGCAACCATCGACTGGGTTCTAGACAGGATACTCAGAGTCATGGATTCAAAAGACTGTTTGACGCTTACGGAAAATACTTTCCGGTCATCAACTCCATCTGGAGAATCTATTCTGAGCGAGGTTCTCGTACCGACCCTTACGAAGTATACACCTCGCGAGTCCGTACTACGCAACCATCATTTCTAGTTGGCCAAAGGTTCAATGTTCTAAAAGGTTCTTAGAGTCATGGACCCCTTCGAAACATCGGCGCTTACGAGGCATACGCCTCGGGCGACAACATTTGCAAAAGAATCTACTCTAAGTGAGGTTCTCGTACCGACTCTTACGAAGTATACACCTCGGGAGTCCGTACTACTCAACCATCGTCCTATCTTATGTTTTTTCACTCTAGACTCGGGTGTAGAGTCCTTCCCACATGGTTTGCAATCAAATACCCAAGTACCAACAATCACAATAGAACCAATATACAACAGATATCAATATAACAATAAAGATATTAAAAGCAATAAATAAGGAAAAGCCACACAATTAAACAAACAAAGGCACACAAACGTCCTAACTAGGCTTGACTCACTTAGGGACAACATTCCCCAGTGGAGTCGCCATCTGTCGCACCTCGAAAAAAAATGGGGATACGACTTCAAAGCGAAACGCGATAGCACGCTCGCAATGATGGACTGAACAGAGTCGCCACCGAACTTTATTTATTCCTAAGAAGGAAAGGGGAAATATCGATAAAACCCAAGACAAAGAAAGGATAAGATATGGTCATCGCAACCAATATCAGGGTTCGGGAGTCGATTACGCAAGGGGAAGGTATTAGCACCCCTCACGTCCGTTGTACTCAACGGGAACCATTAGGTCAGTTGTGTGCGTTAATGTTAGTTGAAATGTTAGGCTTTTCGATTTATTAGGTGGGAAAGAAAGAGTAAAAGAGAGGAAAATGTTTTTGGATTTTTTTAACGAAGGACTAAACCTAAGTTTTTTATTAGTGGGCCTGACAAGATTTAAAAATCCTGCTCCTACGTATCTCAAAAGAGAAATCAAGGCTTACGTAGTTCTGGGTAGAAAAATGTTTGTTTATTGGTCGATTTTAGCGAAAGCTATATTGTATTAATCGACGAAAACATTGTTTTACCCAAAACAGATGAGGAGTGGACGCATACCACACATCGAACGGATTTATAGATCTACATTCGGAAAAGCGTCATTTATCTCTACTCAACAATCGTGGCCGAAACATTGTTTTGTATCACTTAAGACAATATATCTTTCATTTATGAAAAAGGTTTTTGATTAATCGCACGGCGGCGAGAAAAGAGTTTGATTGGTTGGATGTATTTTGAGTGATGGCGAGAACTTGGATGAGCGAGATATACATCTCGAATCCTAGCCTCAGGAGTGCATGGTATACACCATGTTCCATTTCCATCTTTATTGAAAGAGTTTAAGATAGGAATTAAGTATTTTGGAATTTGATTAAGAAAGGGTTTGAAGAAACCGCATCGACAATTTTAGGCGATGGCGAGAGTTAAGATTGGCGAGGCATACGTCTCGAATCTTAACCTCAGGAGTGCATGATATACATCATGTTCCATTTCCACCTTTATTGAAAAAGTGTTAAATAATAATTAGGTATTTTGAATTTTGGTTGTGAAAATGACTTGACCTAGATCAAGTATTTGATGAACGATTGAGAAAGATTTGGATAATTGTTTGAGAGGAAACAAAGTGGACAAATTTGGATGATGGCGAGAGTTAAGATCGGCGAGGCATACGTCTCGAATCCTAACCTCAGGAGTGCGCGGTATACACCACGTTCCATTTCCATCTTTATTGAAAAGGTCTTGAATATGAATTAATATTTTTGAGTTTTTATTATGAAAAATGGCTTGACGTTGGATCAAGCATTTGATGAAGTTTTGAAATGGGATGGAATAGGAGGGAGAAATGAGTTGGTTCGTTTATTGAGAAAATACTCGACGTTGGATCGAGTCATATTTTTGTATTTTTGAAATTTGTTGATTTTATTCTTGTGTTAGTAGCTAATTAAACAACCAAACAATAAAAGGAATAAAAAGTACAAAATTATTACACATTGGGGGAGTGGGGGTACATTTGTCAAATGGGGATTAAAACAATCATGAAATAATTAAATCGGACCCAAATAAATAATGCATGAGTGTAAGTGCAAGAGAACCGGCTCATTGTAAGAAAGCCCAAGAGTAAGCTATGTGAGGTTGGCGGCGATGCTTAAAAAGCAATCGACTTACAAGGGTGTGAAAATGGGGGCTCGATATTAAATCGAGAAAAGTATGATTTTTTTGAAAATGGTTTTGCATGCATGATGGATTTAATAAAAAAAAAATATGGACATGAAAATAATATTAAAGAAACAACAATGCTAAAAGACAATAAAATACTAAAAAATAAAATGCTAAAAGAAAATGAAATACTAAAAAAATGTGCTACACATGAGTATCGAACTCACCCCACCTAAGACTATGGAACTATCCCTCTCTCCACCAGGCCACTTACTAACCTACTGATAATTTATTGCTAACTTAAATATATAAACTAATGTAAATTAAAAAAGGATTAAAATAAAAACTAAAATAAAAAAGAAGACTATTGGCCTACTGGTAGTTAAACCCAGCCGCATGGCTGTTGGGTTTTAGATGCTGATTGATTGGGAATACTAAAACGCTATATTAATACCCTAGTAAATGCAAATACTATTAAAGGAAAATCTAAGAGGTTTAAACATAGAAAAAAAACTAATTATTTCCAAGTTGTTCTTACTAACTAAATAAGTAAAAATGGAATAAATAAAAGGGAATAAAAAAAGAAAGAAGAAAAAAACACTGTAATCACAAGATGCCCTCAATCTCACATCTCTCTCTCGCGATACCCTCTCTGCTTCCCTGCGTCTCACTCTCTCAACTTCAATCACACCAAACCCTCTCTCAATCGCGTGTTCTCAAACTCTCGTCCCTCTCACAAAACCCGCTCAAACATCGTCTCTCAAACAAGGCACAAAGCGCGACAAGTCAAAATCCATGGTTCTCAAAAGAAAATTGGACAGGACGGCTAACCTTCGACGGCGGCGGCGAGCTCAGGTAATGCTTTCTTATCCCTTCCTCTCTTCAAGCGCTGGTTTTCTTCTTTTAGGATTAGGGTTTTAATTTGGCCGCCTCTCTCTCGTCTTCGAATCCGATCCCCTTCTCTGCTCTCACTCATTTCTTTTTATATTCACAGCTTTAGGGTTTTGGTTTGATGCCCAATGGTCTCATGGAGAAAGTTTTCAGAGATGCTTTTTGGATGCTCAGAAGTGACTTTCCCATCTGATGATAGATTTCGAAACGGTAATTTTGAACTCAGCTTTCTTCTAATCTCTTTGTCTTAATTCCATTTCGGGTACTTTCTGGATTTTGAAATCTTACTGTTGCCAATGCTAACTGCTTTGTGTTTTTACTACAGTGAAAAATTTGGGGTAGTTGATCTGAACTTGAAGATTTTCCTTGATTGCTTGTGTAATCGAGCGACGGTTTCATTAGGCGAACTGGTTGCTCGGCAGAACTACATGGGACATCTTTTGAGGAAGAAAAACTTTACAAAACAAGTTCGTTAGCTACAGATTCGGCAACAATCTCTTCCCAACTTCGGCCAAAAGATGATATTCTTCTCAACTCAGGGGTTATACTAGTATTATGGTTCTCTTTGGCACTTTGCACTTTGGTTATTTGGGCTGATACAACATGGACAGGAAGCTGACTTGTTGCCTCCGTTGGGAATCTTGTTCTTCTTCTGGAAAAGCTCCAGAGAAGAATTTCCATCTGTTGGAGCCCCCTATTGTGCATCAACACGAAGCATCACTTTTTTCATTCGGACGGAGGATTCCACGCATCAACCAGCAAACTCCAAACACCTTTGTTAATTTGCAGAGATATCCGCATAGCATATGAAGGACCTTTGTTCTCTCTGTCTTTTTTTTCAAGATTTAATTTTTGCAAGCTTGCTTTTATGAGTTTAAACTTGATTCCCTTTACTGATTTCAGGTGGTGTTGTAGCAGAAACATTCCAATTTGAATGTGGGTGACGGCGACTGAAAAATGACTGAGCCTATTGAAATGCATTGAGACCCCTGTAGAGAAAGGAAACAATTCTCCTCCTGAAGAGCTCTGCAATATGTGAGTAAGCTTTGAGTTTCTGCAAGGGATATGGGCCGCTTTGGAAGCAAGTGCAGAAATAACATCACCGAGCACCGAAAGAGACTTGTTAATGAATTGCGATTCCTTCAGCCCTTCTCTCTTGGCCTCAGTCTTGCCCACACGTTCACTACCTGCTAAGTCTACTAGCCAAAGGTGACTCCTTATTTTATGGCCATTAATTAACTTTCCCCAACAACAGTTACTCGCAACAAGCAATGAGATCGGCTGCTTTATTCATTAGCAGAAATGGATTCAACAAATCTGACTCTAATCGAAAAGATTTCACAGTATCTTCAACTG
Source organism: Lathyrus oleraceus (assembly GCF_024323335.1). Lineage (NCBI taxonomy): Eukaryota > Viridiplantae > Streptophyta > Magnoliopsida > Fabales > Fabaceae > Lathyrus > Lathyrus oleraceus. Next base: position 362,001,456 of record NC_066579.1, on the reverse strand, counting down.
TTGTGTCCGGTGACTTACCTTCATCATTATGTTTAAAATTCTGGTATGCCCGCAACTCTTTGTCGCATTTATTTTCCTTTTTTCATCCGATGGCGAATTAACTTCTTCACCAATCTTGCTTTGTTGAAAATTGACATTTGAATGAGAGGGGCATAGCGAGAGGTAATTCACATGATCCCAGCAACAGGTAGAGATGTTCATTGCACAAGGGACATGATAAGTTCTTTTACATGTCCTTTCCAGATTTAAGGTCCAAGTCATGGCGGTAATCCACAATTTTATTATGATATGAGGTGTTTCGTTGAATAATAGCATCTTCATTGGTAAGATTTTTGATTCTTGATACCTTGCACAAGACCCTCATTTTCAGAGGCAGAACTTTCAGGCCTGAACTGTGCCATTCTTTCTTTTAAATCACTTTTTCCTGTAATTGCGCTTGCAGATTTCACAACATTGAGTGGCTGCTACAATGGCTATCAGAACCTTTGGTGTCACAAAATGGAGGGTTGTCTGGTGCTGGAGGTAAATCAGGCATGATAACATCTGCTTGAGAATTCGGGATAGTTGGTATTGTATGTGCTCCGTCCAACATAACATTTTCAGATGCTGCAGCTTGAGGTACATCTAGAGAAGGTATGTGTCATCGAGCTCCTGTTGTAGCTGGAATGTGAGAAGACTGCATTGAAGATGGAGGAACTTCCTGAAGAGTTACTCTGGAACTCCAGTTTGAAGAGCTACTACTGTCCATTGCATTGGATGGGGATGTGCCGTCACCAATCAAGTAATTATCAGAATTTTTACTGAAGGATTCTACACGAGGAGTATCTCATTTCATGATCTTCCTTAGCATTGCTTTTGCTGTTTCATTCATCTAAGGCTGATATCTTGCAAATCATTTTTAGGACTGTTTCTACGTTAGCCAGATACTGTTTGCTGATTCTGAAGACATGCTTTGTTAGACGGCACCGTGAAATTATACCAAGGTCTGTTTCGCAAACACGTTTGAGATTACTATCAAGAGAACCATTATTGTCCGGCAATATTGCTAACAAAATCTCCAATTCTTTTCCTTTAGTTTTGTTTGTCGCATTTGGTAAACATGCTTCAGAGCTTTCTCCACTTGCTCAGGCCTGGCATTTGTAGACGAGGATAACAGGCTCTAGAGGCTAGGCGTCCTTGGGATTCTGCTGCAGCAGGTGAAGATAACCGAACATCCCCTCCTTTATCCATTACTTCCCCAAAGGTTAATGCAAAATAGCTTAACGACAAATTGGAATTTGTAGCTTGATATTCAGGAAAAGCATGCCTTGTTTGAAATATTTTTATTTTGACATTTTATTTCTTCTATTGATTTGGCAGGTTGGAATTGTAGCGCACAGCCGGGAGTTTTGGAAGTGTTGATGCCGTTTTTTGGATGCCGGTTCCGTTGCGGTTGTTGCAGGTTATGGTTGGTGCTGCTTTTGTTTTTCTTGTGCAGGTCACACACACATGGAAAGAGTTAGCATGGAGGCTCTCACTTGCAAATGTTGGAGAATTAAACAACCGCTTTTGAAACAGGGACCGATGACGGATGTTCGTCGGTGTTTGAATGGGTCTCATCTTTTTCTTTTGTTATTCTTTTTTTGTAAAAATGATCACAAGTATTTGGAATATGCCATGTAGCATAAGAGCTAGTGTAGGATTATGACCTCTTCGTAAGAACAACATGTAATATCACATTTTATGTATCAATGCTCATTCTCATGGATAAATACTAGCAATGTATTGATATGGGAATGGTTCTTTGTTGATTTTCATGGAAAGTTATGAATGAAAATGTAGTTGAATGTATGGAGTGTTATGAATGAAAATGTATTTGACTGTATGAAATGTTATGAATGAAAATATATGGGTTTTGGATATTTGATTATAAAATGGATAATTGAGAAGTTAGTTTATAAAATGGAAAGGATTTTTAGGCATAATCCAAAACTAACTTAAATATCTATTTGAATAATAATAACGAATCAGTAAAAAACCAAATTTAAAATCAAATTAATTTATAATTCATTTAAAATTACTTGGATGCCAACTCTAACATTCATTTGGAAATAAAAATCGATTAGAGTTTTAGTCGTTAGTAAAAATAAACAATTAAGATTAAATTGACAATTGGAATTTAAACTTAATTTGAAATTAAAATCAGATTAAAAATAAAAAGGAGTCAAGATATTAAAATCCATCTTATAATCAAAAGCACCATGATCAAAAAGGCATAGGCAATGACCAATGTGCAACAAAAATATGGAGTTGGGAATGAATGTATGCAAATGAATTTTAGGCCAAGTGTCAATCAAAAATAAAAAAAATTCAGGGTCAAAATCGGGGTATGACACCATGCTGATTTATTCCACATTCATGTACATGCTTCATATGCTTTGCTTCCTTCATTTTTTAATTTTTCATCATCTTCTAAAATCCATATTAAATTGAAAACAATTCCAAAAAATATGAGGATTTTTGTGTTAGGTCCCATTTTCTGTCTAGAATATTTAGGTTATTTTTATACAAATTGTGCATGGCTGAAATAAAATTGGTGCTAGAGAATGTTCACATGTATCATATCTTGTACCTTGCTTGCCATATTTGTTGTGAAATGATGAGTTTTAACCTAATGCTTCTGGAAATTTGCATGATGAAACTACACTCTTTGATTGATATTTTGGTGTTGATTTGGTATTTTTATCAATTATCATTTCTGTTTTATGATTGTTCTAAGTTGGTGTGACAATTTGTGTCACACCTTTTGATGTTCATCTTATGCCATGTGTTTACCCTATCAAATGATGCCCAATTGTTTTGAATTTTTGCATGCTGATCATATGATATGTCTTGAACATGTATGAATGTTTCCAGATTTTTGTGAATCATTTCTGATTTAATTGAGATTTATCTTTCTGGTTGATCACATTTGGACTTTAAAATTGTCTTGAACTTAGATTGATCATAAAATGCATTTGGTAAATGATATGAATGTGAGACTTTTTGCTATGTGTCAATAATTGTTTGAAGTTTCATCATGTCAAATTTCAGCTTCTGTTTTAAAATTTTTCTCCATCTTTGACCCTAGGCTTTGACCTAGGGGTTTGCTTCTCATCTTTGAGCTTTGTTTTCAGGTTAATCACTCAAGTTCCATAGTTGTTGATGCTCCATCATTTGAGCACTTGATGTTTACCATTGTCTACTAACATTGTGTGTTTTGTAGGGTTGTCAACTCATTTGAGCTTAACTTGTGGCTTATGCCTTTGCTATTTGGGTTTGACTGTTGATATTAACTATTGTTGGATTATATGAACTTTGTACTGATTTGTGTGATGTTTCCACAGGTACATTAAGTTGCTTAAGTTCACTTTGAACTTGATTTTGCTTGGTTGCTTAACCAGTTAGGTATAACCTCTCTTCTTCATGTAGTCTGGAAGACCTGGCCTGTTATGTGGCCAGGCACCTGTCTGAAGCCCTCCTTAAGAGGCAATGTCTTTGTGTGTTTAATTTTGTGCTAAGCAGGAAAAGTCCTTTGATAAGGCAATTGACAGACAAAAGAGATGTGTAGTCCATCTCCTGCTACTCAGTGTGTCACTCACCTTGCTCACACTACATGTGTTGATGCATAGTGAGTAAAAGCCCAAGATCTATAGAGTCTAATCTTTGTGGAGAAGAGTTCCAACTTTCTGAACTCCCACATCTTCTATTATTCAAATGCTCCCCCTGACCAGGGATAAGAGCTATGAGGCACACCCCTCATCTCCATTTCATCTGGCTTCACCTTAACTCTCAATGTTAAGGTTAAGAGCTCATATTACCCCATTCCAGTTGACTGTAAAGTCTAACCTTGCTTGAGCCTAATTGCTTGTATATAGTGTGTGCTAATTGACTTGTTTGGTTGATTGCTTGATTCATTTGTGCATACTTGCGTATGTGTGCCGTTGTGCATTTATCATCATTAATTGCTCATTATTGCATGATCTTTGTTCATATCTGTTATGACATCTTTGATTGTCCATTGAGGAATCAAGTGTAAGTCCATTCATTGGCCTTTGTTCCTATGATTTGGTGGGAGTCGAGTGTAAGACCATTTATTGGTAACTTGTTTCCTTTTGCTTATTGCATGTTGTTGTATGTGAGGAATCAATTGTAAGTCCATTTATTGGCATTTGTTTCCCATGATCATTTCTGTGGAGATTAGAATAAGTCCAGATAGATTGGCATCTGATATCCATGTTTGTTTGTTTTAGGAGATTGGTGTAAATCCATTTATTGGTATCCGATATCCAGTTTGTTTTGTGAGATTGGTGTAAGTCCAGTTGATTGGCATCCGGTATCATTTCTTTGTTTTGGTTTAGGAGATTAGTGTAAGTCCAGATAGATTGGCATCTGATATCCATGTTTGTTTGTTTTGGGAGATTGGTGTAAATCCATTTATTGGTATCCGGTATCCAGTTTGTTTAGGAGATTAGTGTAAGTCCAGTTGATTGGCATCTGATATCCATGTTTTGTTTTGCTTTAGGAGACTAGTATAAGTCCATTGAGTGGCATCTGGTATCCATGTTTGTTTTAGGAGATTGGTATAAGTCCAGTAATTGGCATCCGGTATCCGTCTTTGTTAACCTTGCTTGTTACTTTGTTCACCTGTTAATTGCATTGTTGCATATTCCAAAGGAATCACTTGAATCATCTTCCATATGATTTCGAGAGGTGAACACCTAAGAAGTTTTACTTCCTCACCCTTCCATTTTTGTGTGTGTTTTCAAAACCCTCTTTTCACATGTTAATTCAAAAACTTTGACATCTATTGTGCAAACATTTTGACATGTCTTTCAAATTAGAAACCTAGGCCTTAGGCCTTTGACTTTTCAAACTTCATTTTCTTAATACTTCTTTCTGAATTGAATCTTAATCATACTTTGACTTCATTTTTGTGAATAATCCTAATTGGTTAACTTCACTCATTCAAGTATTTTGTGGCTTTGTCCATTCTTGATAAGTTTTCATGCATTAGCCATAGGTTTGATTTATCCTAGTTGGTTGATGTTAATCTCACCTTTTGTCCTTAGTGATTGAATTGTAAGACTTCCTTGCTTATTATAGGGTTAACCCCTCACTAGCAAGTTGAAGCTTTTCTCACATGGTGGACTTGTTGTTTGTATAAGGTTGAGTTTTCTCCCATGGATAACGAAAGACCTTAGGGCTTTTGTTGTAAAATGAACCCACTCATATTTTGGAAATCTTTTAGCCGAACTACGGCGTTTTGATCCTTACCTTCCATGGAAAGGTACGTAGGCAACGGGTTCATCCGTTCAAACACAAAAACAATAAAAATTGTATATTCTTTTCTCATCCCTTCAATCATTGTTTGCACAATATATGTCATAAACAAATAAACTTTTTATACAACAAGTGTGAAAAGAGGTTCCCTAGGAGTACCTAGGACGTTTTGGGTGCCTAACACCTTCCCATTGCGTAATTAACCCCTTACCCAGATCTCTGACCTTTTCATTAGTTTTCTATGTGTAAAACTTCTTAGGCTTTTGTTCGCTTTTTAGCCAATCCTTTGGATAAATAAAAGTGCGGTGGCGACTCTATCTTTGTATGCTTTGCTTTTGATTTAATCAATAAATCATAAAGTGACGAATACACCGCTACAGAAACCACCCGAGGAACCGAAAAAACAACAAAGGGTGCTTCTAAGAAGGCCAAGCCAATACCATATGATGATTCAACCAAAGATTCTCCATCCTATTTTAAATATGCCAACACACGTTTTCAGGACTCTCCAATTCGACAATCTAGAAAGAGTTCTATCAAAGGTTATCGCATTAGTTAACCAACGCCTTCACCATCTTTATAAAAAATGGTAAAAATTGAAGAGATGTTAGTTTTTATGCACAAATACATTGATCGGATTTGAGGTGGTAAGGGTGAAAATAACTACAATTATTGCGTGTTTTTTAGACTTGTTGGGTAATGGAGAGGAGAATCATACACTTTCTGCCAAGATCTTATCAAAGAGTTGAAGGTGCATAAAATTTGGGAGATCAGAGTTTCTCTGTCCTCCTAGGATTTTGCTACTTCTCTTATTTTTCATTGTGCATCTCTTCCAATTGAATATTTTTTGGTAAATCATATTTTGCATATATAAATCGAACACTTTGCCTAATGACTATGCAAAATAGTTCAAGTCAATGAGTCGAAAACTTGAATCAAGAAATTCATATTTGCATGGTTCAAGTCTAACAGATTCTAGATTCGATCAAGAACATTTTAATTTTCCCAAAATCATGAAGAATATGAGAAAAATCATGATTTGCCTTTATTTGTGTGATTCAAATTAAAAGATCTTTTTATTCAAATCAAATAAGAACTTGATTTGAATCACATGAAAGGTTTATTTGAATCATGGATGAGATTCAATTTTCGGATATTACATCTAATTGTGTCATTCGAATCAAGGATATCTTTGACTCGAATAACTGAATTAAATCATGACCTCAATTCAAATGTGCGAAATTTGGGTGTTATATCTTGATTCAAATTATTCTCTCGTTTGACTCAAATATAAAGGGTTATTTTACTCATTTTTAGTGCATTAACTCTAGAAATACAAGGGTATTTCTAGAAATATTATGGAAAAATCACACAAACATACACACACACACATACACTAAAAATCCTTGAGAAGCCACTCACATTTTAGTTAAACCACTTGAAAAGGTTTTTAAGGCTTAGCTGACTGATTATGCAAGTGTCTGATTGATTGGAAAACTTTTTCCAACTGAATAATCGCTCAGACATAGTGACTAATCAATTATTTTCACTAAGTTGAGTCTAAAATCGAATGGGAAAGTCTATTAATGATTGGTAATGGATAAATATCAAAACATTATATTAGCGGCTTGAATAGTTGATTATTAGAGGTCAATAATCGATTGTCCTAATCGATTATGGCATTGATTTTTCTCATGGTTTGTTTCTAAATTTATACCACATATTGACCTATAAATATAAAGCTCCTCTATCACTTTTAAACATATGGAAACTGTCTTTGATCTCACTTTCATTTTTCTCATCATTTTTACTAAATCTTTCGTTTTTCTCGCATATATTAGCCATAGTGATTCGAGAGTATTCTTGAGTCTAAGTGAGGATCGTTATTCTAGATGAGGACTTAATTGTAATTTACTAAGAGTGTATTATTTTTAAAGTAAATTGTTGGTGTAAGCCCTAGAGGCCAATACTTTTGGTACTTGTATCGAATTATTTATTAATAATAAAAGGTTTTTTCTTTATTATGTTTGTTTAATAAAGTCCCTAGGATAGTTAGTCCGTTTAATGTATCAAGTGTGACTTAATCATGAGATCCCATTAAACATAAGGACACTATTCTTAAAGTATCTGTAGTCGAGCTTTGTTGTAAAGTGGGATAACATTAAAGCATTAAGATTATTATGTATATAGACTGATGATCACATCTCATGGATCATGGATAAAGAGTTATCAAGTCTTAAACATAGGTATGAATATTAAGAGTAATATTTATACTGGATTGACCCGCAATGAGAATACTATATAGAATGTTATGCAAAGTGTCATGAGTTATTCTCATGGTGATAGTGGTGTATACCACCCTTCGACCTGAAACCACTATGGACCCTAGATGTAGAGTCGAGTGCCTTATTGTTGATTAAACGTTGTCCGTAACTGGATGACCATAAAGACAGTTGATGGGTACAACGTGAAGCATGCTGAGGGACATGAGTGACCTAGATGGAATTTGCCCATCCTGCGTAACAAAATAAATGTCTACGGGCCCAATATTGAATTGGACAAGGATGACACGGTCTATGCCTTGTGTTCAATATAGACAGAAGGGCAAAAGGGTAATTATACACATAACTATTATCATAAAAGTATTTGTCAGATCACATGACATTTTCGTTTCTTGGGTAGCAATGATGTGTTGCTAGATACCGCTCACTGGTTATTATGTTAAATACGTGATTTAATATAATTGCCAATGCCATGAAAACCTACAGGGTCACACACAAAAGGACGGATTGATGAGAGACAGAGTAACTAAGGTACACCGTAAGGTACGGTGCACTTAAGTGAATTGTAGAACATCGTAAGGTACGGTGTACTTAAGTAGAATACGAAATATGGTAAGGTACCACGCGCTTAAGTGATTTTGGCATATTATAAGATATGGGTCACATACACTTAAGTGGGTTTTTAACATGCAGCCCACACAAGTGGTTCTATAAATAGAACCCTTGTGCAGAAGCATTTGTACAGTTGTAATTTCGTTTCTCTCTCTCTTTCTCTCTCTCTCTCTCTCTCTCTCTCTCTCTCTCTCTCTCTCCCTCTCACTCAAAGCCTTCATTCGTAGCAGCTAGCACTAAGATTGAAGGAATTCGTTCGTGTGGACTGAGTAGAGGCGTTATCACCATTCAACGTTCGTGACCGCTCCATAGATCTGCATCAAAGGTTTCAATCGCCACAAGAGGTAACAATTCTATCACTGATCATGCCCATTCATAAGGATCACTAAAGGAGATTTTTTTTTAAATTCCGCTGCGTTTTAGATCGCTCTTCTCCTTCAGTGGTATCAGAGCCACTTACGAAACCATGAATCTGATAGTTGTTTATTTTTTGTATTTTCTGTATTAATACGATTAAAACACAGAATGAATCAAAGAAAAAATGAGTAATTAAATTTGACATCGTGTGTGTACGATTTGGATGATTGATGTTGACTATGCTTCGGAATCCGACATTAGTATGGTGAAGCAGCGATACATCGATCGTCCATAGGTTACGCAATTGAGATTGATCAAGTTATACATGTGATATAAGTAATCCTGATGCAAAATACGGTATATATGATATACTATTTCTGTTTCGTTCAATCAAACACGTAATGGTTGTTTTCCTTTGAGCGATCAATGGTCATTTGCTTCTTGATCCGACATTAGTATGGTGAAGCAATGACGTGTTGATCAATCATACTGAATTCACAATCGAGGTGTGTTTGACGGTCTAAAATTGGTGCATTAGGGTTCATGACGGCACAAGGGTTGTGCTATCAAAGAGTTATGCGATTAGGGTTGTGACTGCGCAAGAGTTGTGCTTTAAAGTATCAAGTGTTGATGCGAAAACGACGTCGATTTCAAATGAATTGTTCATTAAAATTTTGCATCAGGGCGATGCCCCTAACAACCCCGCAAGGGGGCGCTTCCCCCTTGACCCCCGTCCGTTGAACGTTCAGCGGAACCCCATCCACTGACCGGGCAGCGGAACGCCCGACTAACTCTGCGTAGTGTGATCGGTCGCCGAAATTTAATTTGGTTTTAATTAATTAACAGAATTTAAATTAATAATTGTAATGTGTTTATTATTATTGTCTTGTGGTGATCAGTTATGGCCTTAGTTTTCCTTTATTTTGTTTTGGGATTTTAAAATACGACCTGCGTGTCGTGCCTCTCTTTTAATCTCTTAATGTAACTTCTTTTATCATCTCACTCCCTCTTATGTAAAACGAGTTTCTTTTATGTAATGTAATGTTATGAAGAAATAGAAGAATACAATATCATAGGAGGACAACCTTGAAGATCTTGCTTGGAGAAGCTTAGATCGTTATTAGGTTAGCTTAGGTTCTCTCATTGGCTTGGGAGAACAATTGCGCTAGGGGCCATAATTGTTTCATTATGTATGTTGATGCATGTGAATGTATGTTGATGCATGTGAGAGACGATTTATATGATAAATAAGCCGGTGAGATCAGAATAATTGCAAATTCCCTCAAATTAAATATTAAGTTTATGCTTTCCAAGTTTTAGCACTCATCAAGACTAGTATCGAATAATGTAGGTTTCGCCTACGCGAGGTGCATATTCTATATTAGTAAGGTGTGATGGGATAATTATAATATCCAATTGCTAAAGCAATGGGTCAAACTTAACTAAACAAATTATAATAAGATTATATATGTTTATAAGCAAGAGTTGGAAATGATCCATGTGATGGATTGGAATAAGGAGTTATTCACCCAACTAAAATATTCGAGAGTTGTATTAGATACAATTGGAAGGAATTCCTACCTAAATAACCTAGTTTTGTGTAATCCGCCTACGCGGACTTAAAACAAAGTGAAATGTGGATCTCGACCCACTAGAAAGTCTTCCAACAGGATTTTCCGAATCAAATGGTGAGGGTCATTTATTTTGAGTAAAATAGTGGGAGCATATTTAATTAAAGTCCTAATTAAATATGTTATTGATACTTATATTTTCATTATTTTCATGTAGACTACCATGCCAACAAACACCTCTAGCAATATTTTGCGATTAATCCTTGACAAGGAAAATTTGTCTGGGATAAATTTTCTGGATTGACACCGAAATCTGAGGATTATCCTCAAACATGATAGAAAGTTGTATGTCTTGGAGAAACCTGTTCCTGAAGAGGAACCTCCTAGTTCTTCACCTAAGGCAGAAAGAGATGCTTATAAGAAGCATGTCGATGATGCCAATGAAACTGCTTGCCTTATGCTAGCTACCATGAACTCAGAGTTGCAAAAGCAACATGAGAACATGGCAGCGTTCGATATGATCGAACACCTGAAGATGCTCTATCAAGAGCAAGCAAGGCATGAAAGGTTTGAAGTTTCAAAAGCCCTTTTTCAAGGCAAGTTAGCTAAGGGAGCCCCTGTAGGTCCCCATGTGCTCAAGATGATTGGGTATGTGGAGAACCTTTAGAGGTTGGGTTTTCCCCTCAGAAAGGAACTTGCGACTGATTTGATCTTGCAATCTTTGCCAGATAGATTCAGTCAATTTGTCCTTAATTTCAATATGAATGATATGGACAAATTTCTTCCTAAACTGCTAGCCATGTTAAGAACTGCTGAGCAGAATCTGAAGTCAAAAGGGAAGTCCATTATGATGATCGGAAATGGAAAGAGACAGAACAAAAGACCCACCAAGAAAGGTGATAAAGGGAAAGCAAGGAAGTTGTCAAACCCAAGCCCACTGCTCCTGCTTTGAAGCCTAGTGGAGGCATAACAAAGGAAGGCATCTGCTTCCATTGCGGTAAGACCGGACACTAGAAGAGAAATTGCCCAAAGTACCTGGAAGATAAGAAGATTGAAGTAGAGACTTCAACTTCAGGTATTTTTGTTATTGAAATTAATTTATCTACTTCTGCATCATGGGTATTAGATATTGGATGTGGTTCTCACATTTGTACCAATGTGCAAGGGCTAAAAAGGAGTAGAGATTTGGAAAAAGGTGAATTTGACCTACGAGTTGGCAATGGAGCAAAGATTGTTGTTTTAGCCGTAGGAACTTATGACTTTACCTAGTGGTTTAATAATTCAGTTAGAGAACTGTTATTATGTACCTGCAATTAGCAGGAATATTATTTTCGTTTCTTGTTTAGACAAGTTTGGTTTTTCATTTATAATAAAGAATAATTGTTGCTCAATTTATTTGAATGATATATTCTATGCTACTGCATAAATGAACAATGGACTATATGTCATTGATCTTGAAATGCCTATTTATAACATTAATACTAAAAGGATGAAACCTAATGAGTTAAATCCATCTTACCTTTGGCATTGTCGATTAGGCCACATAAATGAGAAACGCATTTCCAAACTCCATAAAGATGGACTCTTGGACTCTTTTGATTATGAATCATATGAGACATGCAAATCTTGTTTAATTGGAAAGATGACAAAGTCTCCATTCAGAGGAAAAGGTGAAAGAGCTAATGATATTTTGGCCCTCATACATACTGATGTATGTGTGTCGCAACCTGAAAAATACAGTATGCGAAAAAACAACCGGCGAGAAAGAAATGACAGAAGAGCCGCCACCGTCCGTTATTTATCCCAAAGGAGGGAAAGGAAACGCTCGAAGTAAACCTGGAGAAAGGAAAGGAAAAGACAAGGTCTCGCAACCAAATCTTGGGTTCGGGAGTTGATTATGCGAAGGGAAGGTATTAGCACCCCTACGCATCCGTAGTACTCTACGGGATCCACTCTTGTTGTTCTTGTCTAAAGGGTGTGTGTAATATCTAATGTATTATTTACTAAAAGAGGGGTCAAAGAAAATGACTCGCACGGATGTTGCATCCACTGCATACGTATCTCATCTGAATATGAGAATCAGAGTCTTCGTAGCTCAGCTACCTAAGGGTTAAGGATAAGTGTGCTCGCTAAGACATCGCGTCTTATGCCTACGTATCTCATCGGGAATGAGAATCAGAGCAAAACGTAGTTCAAACTAACTACAGGAACAAGGGTCTCGATTGCAACTAGGGCAAGAGAAAAGGAAAGTCTCGATCGCAATGAGGGCGAGAGAAAGGATCGCAATGAGGGCGAAAGCAAACAAGGATTAGTTGTTAGTTGTTAGTTAAACTCGGCAAGACATCGCATCTTGTGCCTACGTATCTCATCTGAACATGAGAATCAGAGTTGCCGTAGTTCGGCTACATAGGGATTGCCATCTGAACATGGACTTACAAAGGAAGACACCAGTTGTGTCAAAGGAGAGTGAGCAATGTGTTCACATTCTAGCAGCAGGTGTCGCAGCTCGCTGAATCGAGTCTTAGGCAGTTAACTCCTTGCAATAGGACGGACTACATGCCACAAGATCGGAGACGCTCAGAAAGGTCTAGAAGTGGGGGAGCTCTGCCCTAGAGTTGTCATGCAATATGATCGCGACTTTATGAGTCGAATTTGGGGTACAAACTGCAAGTGCACAGTTCTATCGCGTAGTTTTAAAAGATATCGATCCCACAGGGACTTATGAATCGATATACCGTTATCTAAGGTTACTTCGTAAAGCTAAGCCAGGTAATACTTTGATTTTTGGGGGAAAAAACTAGAACTAAAATAAGATCTAAAATTAATATCTAATAAGCGGATATCGGTATGTAATTTGTCGTAATTAGGGAATCAATTCTTTATTGGTTTCTTGGTTTTAAAGTAAATCTTTTCAGTTGACACTATTGGTTAAAAGTTTTATCTCAAACTCTCGCTCTGTTGAATAAACTATGATTTTATATTAACGTAGCTGTCACTTATAGTTAAGTCAAAAACCACTTTTTGAAGACAATAGAATCCGTAGAAACTCTTTTTAAGAAAACACTAATCGTTTAAACACCCTTATCTCAAACTCTCGCTCTGTTGACTCAGGTTATATAATTAAATTCAAATGCTTAACTCTCGTCCTCACATTCAATCTTTAAAAATACTTTTTGAAAAAGGTTAGAATTTAATTAACTCTAAAAATTGCTCTCGCCCTGATCTAGAATTAATGTCCAATTTACACTGTCCAGTCAAAACCTCAAACTCTCGCTCTATTGATTTTAACTTCTTTATGTCTTTTACTTTCGTACAAAAACTTTTTTATTAAACCTGTAAATTGAGACCGTAAAAAGAGTGATTTTAATTTTAAACTTAATTAAACCAACTTAGTTTTGATTCCTCATTCCGCTTACTTTACATACCGATACCTAAATAAATCAGCCAGACATGCTAAACAGACTTAAATAAATAACATGCGTAAACAGATTCATCGCAGGCAAGCAGCATAAATTAATAATAAAAACAAGCATATATAAATTCAACAAATAAATATAGAACCTGAATAATTAAATAGCAGTCTTGACCACTCCACCACAGATCGGTTGGATTTGTTCTTGAGTTCTTCAATCAGGCAGAAAAATAAAGCGAAGGAATAAAAAAACTAGATTCTAACGTAAGGTTAGATCCGGTAAAAGGTACACAATAGTTTCCGGTGTAGAAACTATTGTGTGAAAAATTAATTAAGTACTATAAAAGAAAATAGAATTGCAAAAGAAACAATCTAAAAATTATAAAAGAAGTACTATAAGGAATATGCTTAAGCTGCTGGGAAAAGAAAAATGCAAAGAAAAACGAAAATTGGAAACTGTCTGGAAGCGTGGAACCGAGGAAGGGTTTGCAAAGCTGGTATTTATATTGGCACTTTCCGTAACGGTCTTCAGAAGTAGTCCGCGTTAAAGGGTCTTCACGTAACGAAGGTATAGGCGTGGAAATAGGATTCAGCGTGCAAATATGACTCAACGTCTCTGAAGGCAAAAATGTAGGGGAATGGTGTGACGTCCGTCACACCATGTGTGACGCTCGTCACAGGAGTGTATACAGCGTGACGCTCGTCACAGGCACAACGCTTGTGCCTTCTTTGGGCTGGGCTTGGCTTTTGCTATTTGTTTCCAAAAGACTTCTTTTTGCACCTCCTTTTCTTTCTTTTTTACTTTTGCTTCAAATAGACTACCTGAGATAAATAGAAAGGAAATACCGCGTAATATCTGATAAAATGAAATAAATTAAAGTAAATAATAATATAATTTAATTGAATTAAGTCCTAAAATATGATATAATTTCATGTTATCAAACTCCCCCATACTTAGATCTTTGCTTGTCCTCAAGCAAAATACAGTATAAAACTTAAAGATTTTAGCCAGATGAAATTTCAAAACACACATCAATTCGTACTAGGTTGCATGTAAACCTTGTTTAGAAGTAACTTGAGTTTAATCTTGACATCAACAACCACCATCACAACCTCAGATAACCTCACCTTATGCAAACCAGTTCAAGCAATGCCATCACAGCTATCCTAGTTCCTTTACTCTTATTTCACCCGTTTTCATTCTAGCGAAATCACATTAAGCCCTTTATCTTTTCGCGCACATAGTGGAGTAACCGGTTAGTGATTCTGATCCCCTTTTAGCTAGAAGTTCTGGTACATAAGTCGGATAACTTCGTTATTCAGTCCATTGCAAATTGCGGGGGATCGGACCGTAGTCCGCCCTACCAAGTTCAGTACCAGATACCTACTGAACCAAGTCATAATGGATCTTTATGCTTTTGTATGATCTGCAACCTTTAGATTAAATGATCTGGTAAGGATCACCTAACTTAATTAGTGCATTTCCTGATATATATATATTTTTTTATGTTACTTTGGGAATGTTTCACTTATATTCATCGGCTCTCCATGTAGTTTGCTATTAAGATGGTGCTGACTTCTCGTATAAACTACTCGGGGTTACTATAAAACTAAAAGTTCAAGGGATTGGTATAATAGGTACTTATCCTGATCTAACATGTTGAGATTCTTAGAGCGTTGTTATGGTAATAATTTTTGTCTTGATTTCACTCAAGTTTTATAGAATAAGCGACCTTTATACTTATTGGGTGTGTTAAATTTCTGTTATTATGGCTCATGAAAATTTGAGGGGAATAGATAATGAGAATTTTTCACACTAGGGACTTGACTTAAAATAAATATATATTATAATAAAAAAATTTTTTTCATAATAAGAAAGGGAAATAACAATGAAAGGGAAAATAACAATGAAAAGAAAAATACATACTTGAAAAGGAAAATGGAGGATAGAAAGAACATGGTGTTCCCCCCCATACTTGAATAAAACATTGTCCTCAATTTTTGAATGAAAAGAAATGCAATACAAAAGAGAAAGGAAAAAGAAAAGTTAAGGTTGCCTTCCGCCTCTTGTTCTTGGGCCTGGTGATCGCTGACGTAAGTCTAAGTTGTCGAACCGGCTAAACAACTCAGTGAACCGCTGATCGGTTATGGTATTCCTCTCTTCCTGCTGTTGTTGCATTTGGCGCATCATTTGCATCATTTCGAGATTTTGTTCTTGCATACCATCAATAGCATCCATGATGTCGTTGTTGGTTGCAGGCCTTCTTCGTCGACGACGTCAGGAGGATGGGCCAGCTGCAGTATCGGAAGGGTTGAGCGAGACTGATTGTTGTTCAGGAGCGTTATCACCTTGCTCCATTTCTTCGAACTCGTCTGCAGACGGGTTTGTATGTGAAGGCTCGGTAGCTTCGGGAGCATTCAGATCATAAAGGTGGCGGTTGGGATTGGTGACATCGGTTAGGGAAATGTTGGGGAGAACAACGCTTGGGACGGCCTGGTTATTCACCATAAGGTAATATTTTCTGCCTACTCGGTTCTTGATTAGGCGGCTGGACCGACAGTAGCCTATATCCATAAATAGGGGAGGTAAAGATTCTAAAGTTTGGAGCCGGTCCCCTAGGTTTAAGCCAAGTGCTATGGTGGTTATTAATCCACCAATTACAAAAGGTTGACGGCCTCTAGCACATAAGGTGCGGATATGATGAAATAGGAAGGAGGCGGCATTTACCTTAGCTTGCGGTTCGAAGACGCATTCGAGGAAGAATAGTTCCTTTGCGTTGACCTTGCTGTTGTTCGGTCGTCCAAAAACTGTGTTTTGTAGGATGCGGATAAAGTACCGGATAGTCGGGTTATGTATATGGGAAACAAGGAGCTCTTCCCAGTTGTTGGCATCTACACCGTATATTTTCCTTAAGAGGTCGAAAGCAGCAACTGTGCTCCAGTTTAGGTTTGGAGGGATTCTGGGGTAGACTTGACCTTCTGTGGGGAATTGTAGCATGGTACTCAATTGGTTTTGGGTTAAGGAGTACTCGGTGTTGAACATACGGAAGGTTGCGGTACCGGTTAAGAATTCGTCCTCACCGGCTGGAGTGTTGTACGCGTATGAACTTAAGAATTCTAAGGTTAGGGATGGGTAGGTGGGTTGATTATGCGTACATATATAGGTTAGATCGGCAAGGCGGAGCATCCACTCGATACCTTGAAGTAATCCTAATTGTTGTAAACAAGTTGAATCAGGATACCTGGTAGAGACAATGCCTCGCTGTTGAAAGCGCTCGAATTGCTCCCTTTGATAGTTTTCATCTCCGGATCGGAAGATGATATTTCCGAAATTCTGATTTCCCGCCATACTGATGAATGAATTGAAAGGAGTAATAAAGTAAAGAAATGTATTTGATATTAGAGAGTGGTTTGTGGTGAATGGAGGAGGGTTTTGATGGGTATTTATAGGAAAAGAATTTGGAAGTTGGAAAAAAGGTGGTTGAAAAGTGAATAAATGTGGGTTAATGGGGAAGGTAAAAAGTGAAAGGGTGTAACGTTCGTCTCCAACGGCACTGTAACGTTCACCTAGTCAGAGAGGTGTTACGCTCGTCACAGGGGCGTGACGGTCGTAACAGGTACTTGGCATGCCGTCCGTCATAGATTGTGTGACGCTCGTCACACAGGCTTTTTGGCATGGCTTCAGCTAGCGTTCTTCAGAATAACTTGGTAATTTATTTATTTTTATATAATTTTTTTTATTATTTAATTGTTTTGCTTCAGATTATTTTATTTTGCTATTTAATTTTCCTGCATGTCATTCTACTTTGCATAATGATGCATAAATATATTGTTCTTTAATAATTCATGTAGGCAGCAACAGTAGAGAGCATAATAGATATTACATAATAAAATGAATAAGTAGCTTCAATAAAATAATCATAATGTAACAATGGAGAAAAACAAAAATGCGAAAGAGCAACAAATGCGAACATAATTGGAAATAACATTAAATAAATAATCTAACTTAAGACTAAATAACTAAGAAAATAAAATCTATCCATCTGCACGATCTCTGGTCGGAGGAGCAAAGGAGTTAACACGGTATAGTAACTCTTGAAACTGGTTTGTCATATTGTTCATGTATCCCAGAAATTCGTGCCTCAAGCTACTGAATTCTTCTCTGAGGGCATCTTGTTCTGACATCAAAGCTTCCATGGCAGTGTTATAATCAGTTCCGGGCATATGATGTCTAAGGTCGGGTATTGCCGATTCTTCGGTCTGAGCAGGTTGAGGAGGAGGATCAATATCATAATAGCCAGATGGTGTCTGAGGATCTGATTCAGCATAAGGAATCTGGTCATCATACATCTCATAGTCATCACAAATCTCGTAGTCCTGGATGGATTCAGTGGATCTAACAGGAGAGGGGGTTTCGTTCAGATTGTAGAGCCAGTTGTTGCGGTTGTGAACACTAGTCCTAGGATCGGGCATGGTGAATAGGCAAAGAACTTGGTTATCAATTATAAGCTCAAACTCATCAGACCCTAGGTTTGCTATAAACAAAGTGTTGAAGAGGAAGGGTATACTCATAGTAGTGATGCCACAAAAAGGGCTTAAGTCAAGCATAGGCTGACGTAATCCAATAGCATTACCTATCATAGTTATCAAACCGCCTATTCGAATTGGTGCTCGCTCATCTTGGATAAGGTGGTCCAAATTTGCTAACATAAAAGTGGCACCGTTTACTGGACGGTTCTGGGAAGCACAAAATATGATGAAGAGTTCATCACGTGAAACTGTGGTACTGCTTGGCTTCTTCCCAAATAAGGTGTGGGTCAGGATCTTATGGAAATAACGGAAGGTCGGGTTATGTATGTTTCCAGAGAGAAACTCATGGTCCTCGGGATCGTCATTTCCAGTCAAGTTACCCCAAAAGTGTTCAAGTTCTCTATATTCGAAAAGTTCCTCTTGGCTCACTGTGAATGTGTCAAAGGATGTAGGGAAGCCTAAAAGGTTGGTAAAATCTTGAATATTAAATTGGTACTCCATGTTAAACATTCTGAACTGGATAAAACCTCTGCTTATTCCTTTTCCATGGCTGGGTAGGTAGATCAGAGAACTAAGGAATTCTAGAGTCAGTCTCCGGTAAGTGACAAATTGTCTACGGATAGGAGCGGTTTCCCACCCTATCTGATTCAGCAAATACAGGACACTTTGTCTTAGTCCAAGGGCAGTCATTGCCCAGTCATCAGCATACAGGCTAGGTAGCATCTCTCTCGTGGCTAGTTCCTCAAACTTTTGTTTCTGAGCTGTTCCTCTGAATTTGATACCCATACGATCAATTTGTCCCATCAGGTTAGTGTTAGCTAGAGAAAAGAAAAACAAGAGTTTTAGTCAGGAGTTGGCCAAATGCCGAAAGAAGAGAAAAGTTTTTAATAAATTAAAATAAATTAAGAATGAATACTAAACAAAAATTAAGAGAATAATTAAGGAAGAAAGAGAAAAATAATAATAGAATAAGGAAATAATAAAATATTTGTGGGTTGTCTCCCACTAAGCGCTTTGTTTAATGTCGCAAGCTCGACATAAAAACAATCAATTATAATCTATAATTTC
The DNA here is from genome assembly GCF_024323335.1 of Lathyrus oleraceus. Classification (NCBI taxonomy): domain Eukaryota; kingdom Viridiplantae; phylum Streptophyta; class Magnoliopsida; order Fabales; family Fabaceae; genus Lathyrus; species Lathyrus oleraceus. Next base: position 361,982,323 of record NC_066579.1, on the reverse strand, counting down.
TGGAGGCATTTCGTCTAAGTGCAAAACTTGCGAATCTTCATTGTTTTCTGCATAGTGATAATGTTTTAGACGTTCCCCGTTTATGGTAAATGGTTCCATAGATTTGCCTTTAATTTCTACTGCTCCACTGGGAAAAACATTGGTGATTTGAAAAGGACCTGACCATCTAGATCGTAGTTTTCCGGGAAATAACTTTAGTCTGGAGTTAAATAAAAGGACTGTATCGCCTTGTTTGAAGATTTTCCTTGATATGCGCTTGTCATGCCATTGTTTTGTTCTTTCTTTGTAGATTCTGGCATTTTCATAAGCGTCTCTTCTGAGTTCTTCTAATTCGCTTATATCAAGGATTATCTTTTCACCGGCGGCTTTATAGTTTAAATTTAGATTTTTAATAGCCCAATAGGCTTTATGTTCTAATTCTACCGGTAGGTGACAGGATTTTCCATAAATTAGCTTAAATGGGGTTGTCCCTATGGGTGTTTTGTAAGCAGTTCGGTAAGCCCATAAAGCTTCTGGTAATTTCAATGACCAGTCTTTCCTTGAAGTGGCGACTGTTTTCTCTAGTATCTGTTTGATTTCTCTGTTAGATACTTCCACTTGCCCACTGGTTTGAGGGTGGTAAGGTGTCGCTACTCTATGTCTTACGCCATACTTAAGTAGTAGTTTTTCGAGTACTTTGGATATGAAATGCGATCCACCATCATTGACTACTATTCTTGGGACACCAAACCTTGGAAATATTATATTCTTAAAGAGTCTAGTTACTACTCGTGTGTCGTTAGTTGGGGAAGCTATAGCTTCAATCCATTTTGATACGTAGTCAACTGCCACGAGTATGTATTTGTTACCGAAAGAGGATGGAAAAGGTCCCATGAAGTCTATTCCCCACACGTCGAAAATCTCTACTTCCAAAACGCCCTTTTGTGGCATCTCGTCACGTCTAGATATGTTTCCTGTGCGTTGACATCTGTCACATTTCTTAATAGCTGCATGTACATCCTTCCATATACTTGGCCAATAAAAACCGGCTTGTAGGATTTTAGAGCAGGTCTTGGATGTACTTGCGTGTCCACCATAAGGAGCGGAGTGACAGTGTTGGATTATATTTTCTACCTCTTCTTCGGGTATACACCGACGGAAAATACCATCGGGGCCTCTTTTAAAAAGCAAGGGGTCATCCCAGTAATAATGTTTTATGTCATAGAAGAATCGTTTCTTCTGTTGGTAGGATAAGGTAGGTGGAACTATTCCGGCAGCTAAATAATTGACGAGGTCAGCGTACCACGGTGTAACAGATATAGCTAAAGTGGTTTCTACCTGTTTATCAGCTTTATTTTCTTCTAAGGTAGCTATAAGCTTATCGTACGAGAAATCATCGTTAATTGATGTTCTTTCCGGTTCAAGGTTCTCAAGTCTAGAGAGGTGATCTGCTACTACGTTTTCAGTTCCTTTCTTGTCTTTGATTTCCAAATCGAACTCTTATAGCAACAGGATCCACCTTAGGAGTCTAGGTTTAGCATCCTTTTTAGTTAAGAGGTATTTGATAGCAGCGTGGTCAGTGTAGATGATAATTTTGGCTCCGACCAAGTAAGAACGAAATTTATCTAGCGCAAACACTACTGCTAGAAGTTCCTTCTCGGTTGTGGCGTAATTCATTTGTGCTTCATCTAAAGTTCTACTTGCGTAATATATAACATGAAGCTTTTTATCCTTTCGTTGTCCTAAAACAGCACCTACAGCGTAATCACTGGCATCACACATTATTTCGAATGGTTCATTCCAATCTGGTGTCTGCATTATGGGTGCGGAGATCAGTGCTTGTTTTAGCGTTTGAAATGCTTCTAAACATTTATTGTCGAATATGAATTCAGCATCTTTCATCAATAATCCGGTCAACGGTTTAGTTATTTTAGAGAAGTCTTTAATGAATCGTCGACAAAAACTGGCATGTCCTAAGAAGCTTCGTACTTCTCTCACAGTTTTCGGAGGTTGAAGGTTTTCGATTACCTCTATTTTGGCCTTGTCTACTTCAATTCCTCTATTTGAGATGATGTGTCCTAAAACAATTCCTTCTTGTACCATGAAGTGGCATTTTTCCCAATTAAGTACTAGGTTTACTTTTACACATCGCTCTAGAACTCTCTCCAGGTTTTCAAGACATTCTTCAAAGCTTTGTCCGCATACGGAAAAGTCATCCATAAATACTTCCATGATGTTTTCTAGAAAATCGGCGAATATTGCCATCATGCATCTTTGGAAAGTTGCAGGAGCATTACATAAGCCAAACGGCATTCGTTTATAAGCGAAGGTACCAAAAGGGCACGTGAACGTTGTCTTTTCTTGGTCATCATGATGAATTGGTATTTGAAAGAAACCTGAGTAACCGTCTAGATAGCAGAAATGTGAATGTTTTGCTAATCGTTCTAACATCTGGTCAATGAATGGTAAAGGGAAATGATCTTTTCGGGTTGCTTTGTTTAGTTTCCTATAGTCAATGCATATTCTCCAACCCGATTCGATTCGTTTGGTTATAGTTTCTCCTTTTTCATTTTCAATGACTGTTATACCTCCTTTCTTTGGTACTACGTCTACAGGACTAACCCATTTGCTATCAGATATAGGATATATGATATCTGCCTCTAATAACTTGGTTATTTCCTTCTTCACTACCTCACTCAGGATCGGGTTTAGTCTCCTCTGGTGTTCCCTAGAAGTTTTACAGTCTTCTTCTAGCATGATGCGGTGCATACAAATAGAAGGACTTATTCCTTTAAGATCGGTGATGTTGTAACCTAGTGCGGTTGGATATTTTCTTAAGATATGCAGGAGTTTTTCTGTTTCGAGTCTTCTTAGGTCAGCATTAACTATCACTGGTCGTTCAAGCTCTAAGTCTAGGAATTCATATCTTAGATTCTTGGGAAGTGTTTTCAGGTCTAAGGTTGGTTTCTTAAGGCATTGCGTAGGGTCCGGTGTTATTGCTAAACATTGGTTAAGTTTGTCTTCTACAAGATAGTCAGATGATTTGTCTTTTTCTAACTCCGTTTCTTTTATGCATTCATCGATGATATCCATGAAGTAACATGTATCTTCTATTGCAGGTGCTTTCAAAAATTGGGAAAGAATGAACTCAATTTTCTCTTCTCCTACTTCGAAAGTGAGTCGTCCTCGTTTTACGTCTATGATTGCACCGGCAGTTGCTAAGAACGGTCTTCCCAGTATAATGGGTGTAACTTCATCTTCTCTAATATCCATAATTATAAAATCAGTTGGAATGTAGAATTGACCTATGCGCACTGGAACGTTTTCAAGAATTCCTACAGGATATTTGACGGAACGATCTGCTAGTTGCACAGACATTTTAGTTGGTCTTAATTCTCCCATTTCAAGTCTCTTGCATATGGATAAAGGCATAACACTAATACCGGCTCCTAAATCGCATAAGGCTTTGTCAATGACAAATTTTCCTATGTGACAGGGTATAGAGAAACTACCTGGGTCTTTAAGTTTAGGAGGCATATTCTGTATTATAGCGCTACATTCAGCGGTGAGTGTAACGGTTTCGCTATCTTCAAGTTTCCTTTTATTAGAAAGAATTTCTTTTAAGAACTTAGCATATGAGGGCATCTGCGTAATAGCTTCTGTAAACGGAATTGTGACGTTTAATTGTTTTAGAAGGTCGACAAATTTTTTGAATTGGCCCGCATCTTTGGTTTTAATAAGCCTTTGAGGGTAAGGGATAGGTGGTTTATAAGGTGGTGGAGGTACATAAGGTTCCTTCTTTTCTACGGTTTCCTTATTACTCTCTTCCTTTTCCTTAGGTTCACTTTCCTCCTCAGTTGACCTTTTAGAGTTTTGGTTTTCTATCCTTGGGTCAGACGGTCCTTCCACTTCCGTTCCACTTCTCAGTATAATTGCATGAGCGTGGCTTCTCGGGTTAGGTTGGGGTTGGCCAGGAAATGTACCAGTTGGGGCAGCAGTAGGCGCTTGTTGTTGAGCTACTTGTGAAATTTGCGTTTCCAGCATTTTGTTATGAGTAGCCAAGGCATCTACTTTACTTGCTAGTTGTTTAATTTGTTCGCCAGTGTGTACATTCTGGTTTAAGAAATCTTTATTGGTTTGCTGTTGAGAAGCTATAAAGTTTTCCATCATGATTTCCAAATTGGATTTCCTAGGGGCGTTATTGTTAGATGTAGATGGGGTCGGCTTCTGATATCCCGGAGGTATAGCTGGGGCTTGATTTGGAGATTGTCCAGGTGCGTATAGAGCATTATTACTCTTATATGAAAAATTGGGATGATTCTTCCAATTTGAGTTATAGGTGTGCGAGTAGGGGCTTCCTTGAGCATAGTTTACTTGCTCCGCTTGGATTCCTGTTAGGAGTTGACAATCTGCAGGAGTGTGACCTTGGATTCCACAGACTTCACAATTCTGAGTTATGGCAACTACGGTGGCTGGAGGTGATACATTTAAACTTTCAATTTTCTGGACCAGAGCATCCACTTTTGCATTAACATGATCAAGGTTACTTATCTCGTACATGCCAGTTTTCGTTTGAGGTTTTTCCACCATTGTTCTTTCGGTTCCCCACTGATAGTGGTTTTGAGCCATGCTTTCGATAAGTTGGTAAGCGTCAGCATAAGGTTTGTTCATTAGTGTACCACCTGCGGCGGCATCTATTGTTAACCTCGTGTTGTACAGGAGACCATTATAGAATGTATGAATTACTAACCAGTCTTCTAAACCATGGTGTGGACAAAGTCTCATCATGTCTTTGTATCTTTCCCATGCTTCGAAAAGAGACTCGTTATCTTTCTGTTTAAATCCATTTATTTGGGCTCTTAACATAGCTGTTTTGCTTGGCGGAAAATATCGAGCAAGAAAGACTTTCTTCAACTCGTTCCATGTGGTGACTGAGTTGGAAGGAAGAGATTGAAGCCATCTTCTAGCGCTATCTCTTAGTGAGAAAGGAAAAAGACGAAGTCGAATTGCCTCTGAAGTGACACCATTAGCTTTAACAGTATCAGCGTATTGGACAAATACGGATAAATGAAGGTTAGGATCCTCAGTAGGATTTCCAGAGAATTGGTTCTGTTGCACTGCCTGCAACAGTGAAGGTTTGAGTTCAAAGTTGTTTGCTTCGATTGCGGGTGGAGCAATACTTGATTGTGGTTCATCTTGCGATGGAGCGGCGTAATCTCTAAGAGCACGAGCTGGTTCTGCCATCTCGGGTATCGAAGGGAAAATATTTTTGAAATCAGGAAGTTCTACAGGAGGGAGATTGTTTGCAGCACGATATTCCCGAATTCGTCGTAAGACTCGGAGATATAGTTCGATATTGTTGATTCGTAAGTAGAACGGCTCGCCTTGTGAGCGAGTGCGTGGCATACAAATCAACGAAAGAAAGAAAAGAGAAAGAAAAGCCTTAGTCTCTACAGCGTAACAGAAGAGTTACGATATCGACTAAATAAAAATCCCCGGCAACGGCGCCAAAAACTTGATCGCGTCTTTATGAGTCGAATTTGGGGTACAAACTGCAAGTGCATAGTTCTATCGCGTAGTTTTAAAAGATATCGATCCCACAGGGACTTATGAATCGATATACCGTTATCTAAGGTTACTTCGTAAAGCTAAGGCAGGTAATACTTTGATTTTTGGGGGAAAAAACTAGAACTAAAATAAGATCTAAAATTAATATCTAATAAGCGGATATCGGTATGTAATTCGTCGTAATTAGGGAATCAATTCTTTATTGGTTTCTTGGTTTTAAAGTAAATCTTTTCAGTTGACACTATTGGTTAAAAGTTTTATCTCAAACTCTCGCTCTGTTGAATAAACTATGATTTTATATTAACGTAGTTGTCACTTATAGTTAAGTCAAAAACCACTTTTTGAAGACAATAGAATCCGTAGAAACTCTTTTTAAGAAAACACTAATCGTTTAAACACCCTTATCTCAAACTCTCGCTCTGTTGACTCAGGTTATATAATTAAATTCAAATGCTTAACTCTCGTCCTCACATTCAATCTTTAAAAATACTTTTTGAAAAAGGTTAGAATTTAATTAACTCTAAAAATTGCTCTCGCCCTGATCTAGAATTAATGTCCAATTTACACTGTCCAGTCAAAACCTCAAACTCTCGCTCTATTGATTTTAACTTCTTTATGTCTTTTACTTTCGTACAAAAACTTTGTTATTATACCTGTAAATTGAGACCGTAAAAAGAGTGATTTTAATTTTAAACTTAATTAAACCAACTTAGTTTTGATTCCTTCATTCCGCTTACTTTACATACCGATACCTAAATAAATCAGCCAGACATGCTAAACAGACTTAAATAAATAACATGCGTAAACAGATTCATCGCAGGCAAGCAGCATAAATTAATAATAAAAACAAGCATATATAAATTCAACAAATAAATATAGAACCTGAATAATTAAATAGCAGTCTTGAACACTCCACTACAGACCGGTTGGATTTGTTCTTGAGTTCTTCAATCAGGCAGAAAAATAAAGCGAAGGAATAAAAAAACTAGATTCTAACGTAAGGTTAGATCCGGTAAAAGGTACACAATAGTTTCCGGTGTAGAAACTATTGTGTGAAAAATTAATTAAGTGCTATAAAAGAAAATAGAATTGCAAAAGAAACAATCTAAAAATTATAAAAGAAGTACTATAAGGAATATGCTTAAGCTGCTGGGAAAAGAAAAATGCAAAGAAAAACGAAAACTGGAAACTGTCTGGAAGCGTGGAACCGAGGAAGGGTTTGCAAAGCTGGTATTTATATTGGCACTTTCCGTAACGGTCTTCAGAAGTAGTCCGCGTCAAAGGGTCTTCACGTAACGAAGGTATAGGCGTGGAAATAGGATTCAGCGTGCAAATAGGACTCAACGTCTCTGAAGGCAAAAATGTAGGGGAATGGTGTGACGTCCGTCACACCATGTGTGACGCTCGTCACAGGAGTGTATACAGCGTGACGCTCGTCACAGGCACAACGCCTGTGCCTTCTTTGGGCTGGGCTTGGCTTTTGCTATTTGTTTCCAAAAGACTTCTTTTTGCACCTCCTTTTCTTCCTTTTTTACTTTTGCTTCAAATAGACTACCTGAGATAAATAGAAAGGAAATACCGCGTAATATCTGATAAAATGAAATAAATTAAAGTAAATAATAATATAATTTAATTGAATTAAGTCCTAAAATGTGATATAATTTCATGTTATCACAATATGTACTTAAGTGTTAGGATCTACAAATGGGAATAACTACCTAATGTTAGCATGCAAAGAATATGGGAATTCTACCTATGTTATCATACAAAAGAATAAGGGAATCCTACCTATGTTATCATACAAAAGGATATGGGAACCCTACCTATGTTATCGTACAAAATGATATGGGAATACTACCTATGTTATCATACAAAAGGATAAGGGAATCCTACCTATGTTATCATACAAAGGATTCTATCTAATGGGTGCTACCTAATCAGAACAAGAATTGACGAGTGGAGCCAGGAGAGGTGCTAGGGATAAGGGTAGATGGCGATGCACGAAGCAATCGACTTACAAGGTTGATGGAGATGCATAAAGCAATCGACTTATAAGGTTGATGGCGATGCATAAAGCAATCGACTTACAAAAGGGTGGACGAATACGTGCTGGTTCTGTTAGGTTTTGAAAAATGATTACTCGACGTTGGATCGAGGTTTTGATCTTGTTTTGAAATGGTTATCGAATGTTCATTTTAATTCTTGTATTAACAGATGAATAAAGAAATGAAAGAATAAATATTATACATTTCATGGGAGAGGGATACATTTTTTATGAATGGGGGTTGACATGGCAATCAAGCAATATAAATATATGCCTCATACACCATACAAGTAGGCAACAGTTAGTCAACAATAAGATATTTAAACAAGTATATGATCAAATCAAGTAATCAAAGAATGAAATGAATGAGCATTAAATAATGTATGAGAAGTATAAACATGTTAATCAATCAAACAAATAGAAGCATGGATGAAAGAATCAAGTATAAAAAATATCAGGTTAATCGGACAAGTGAAACTATGCACACAAAGAATCAATGAATAATTTAATCGGGAAATGATGCAAGGATCAAACAAAATTGAGATGAAAGGCCTCTAATACATGGCATATGAGATGAACAAGGGAGGATCAAAAGATCTCTTCAATTGCCTTAAGCAATCCCTAAGTCAAACATCAATCATACAAAAGTCAACCGAGAAGTCAAGTCAACTTAAAAAAATGTCAAATAAATAGTAAATTAATCACAAAAATTATGAAAAATTAAATTGAGTTAGGTGGGGTCAGGACATCATCATCCCCCCAAAAGGTTTTAAAAATAATGTGAATTAGTGTATAAGTTAATTGAAATAAAACAGAAGTCAAATGAAAAGTCAAACAACAATACTAGGTTAGAAACAAATCAAAAATAAATTGAAAATGGAAAATAAAAATTCAATAAAAGGTCAAGTTGACCATGAGACATTGGTCAACCATCATCCCAAAAATCAGAATCTAGAAACAATTTTAAGTTATGGAAATAAAATAAATGAAAAAAAGTGTGTTAAAATGGCCTATTTGACAGAAATAATTAAAATAAAATACTTGCATTAAATAAAAACGAAAATTAAAATTAAAATAAATTAAATGAAACAATTAAGAATGTAAAAAAATATTTTTGGTATGTTTTATAAATGAATAAAATAATGTATTAATTTAAAATGAAAACAATAAAAATTGAATTAATTAAAAAAAATAAGACAAATGAATTGGGCTTGGCTAATAGGGGTGTGGATAGCCAAAGGGGCGCTAAAGCCCAGTCCATGATGAGGGCTCCAGCGTGACAGCCAACATAAATGGAATGCTGTACATTTATTTTTTGAAGAAAATCACATGTGACATCAACCGGTCCACTTCACTTAAATGCACAAAAGGACAAAAGCAAACGAACGGATGTGATGGAATCTGGACACGCGATCTAGCGGTCCAGATCGCGCCACCAAGGCGTTCCCATGCAATGCCAAAAGAAAACTCACAATTCATGCACAGCCAGCGTACAACCCGTGAAAACGCAGGCAAACATTTCCAACTTCCCAAACAACATTTCTCATTCCATAGTACACCAAATGCCATGCCATAAAAAGCAAAGTTCGAGTTTGAAGCAAGGTGAACATCATGGTATTTTACTTTATTAAAAATAGTGATCTAAACATGGTGAAAAGTGGGCAGCAAGGTGTACACATGAGCATGGATACCAACAGAAATTTAATAACATAAACTCAAACTCAACAACAATGCTTCATGAGGATGTTTTCATGGACAAATATGGTACAACAACAACATGATTGTGAACATGGTATAATGGCAAACAAGCATGGTAGTAGCATGAAAAAAACAGTAGTAAGCATAAGCATAATGGTGAGGATAATAAGCTATACATGTCCATGGAAAAAAGAGTAGAAGCTTACCTAGTGGAGAAGATAGAAGAGGAATAATGCTGCTGATTGTGCTTTGCAAACTTGTAGAATGGAAATGGAATGAAATGGACTTCTCACTCCTTGCCTTGCTTGCTCTTTCTCAACTCGAAAATGGCAGCCATCCTCTTTAGGTTAGGGTTTTAGTGCTTATATATGTTGGGTTTAAAGTGTCTAATGGGCTGAAATCCAATCTGTTTTGGTTATGTGCATTTGGAGCAAAAATGGCAATGTGAGGTGGTATGAGCAAATCTCTTGTTTTGGCAAAACTTAAGTGAGTGGACAAGATAAGTACATGGCCAAATGAGGTAAAGAAAGTGGGCTGGTCATTTGTGCAACACTATTGGTTTGGCTTGTGCAACATAAAAACAGTCCAAGATGAGGACTTTGTGACCTTGTATTTTGATGAGCACATGACCAAATGGTGAAGTAATGCCTACAGTAGAAAGAAGGTATGGAACTTGACATCTTTCATGTTGAACACAAGTTGAAATGATGAGTGTAAAGGGATGGAAAATAGCCATGAAGTTCAAGTTTTCAAGCTGCCAAAACAGTTGGGCCAGTTTGGCCTAAGTGCTGTCCAAAAGTTAGGTTCATGATGCCAACTTTAGATGCATGCATCTCTCCAACCAAAAATCCAAATGAGGTGATTCCAAAAGGATGTGGAAGAGGGTATAACAAGGTATAATTTTCATGAAGAAAGTGTTTCCATAAGGTGCCTTGAAGTGCAAGAAATCTGGCCCATAAGTCTTGATAAATTTTGCAAATTCTGGACTTAGAAAATTTTCTAAGTGTCTTAAAATAAAGTCCTACTTTGACCAAGCATAACTTTCTCAATTTTAATCCAAATGAAACAAACTATATACCTCTAGAAAGCTTGGAACAAAAGGAACAACTTTTATGTTGGAGAAATTTTCAAATGGAGATTGCATCTTGGTGGAAAATTGGCTTAAAGTGGATGCAAAAACCATAAAAACTTGCCTTAAATGGAAAGTCAAACATTTCCACGTTTAGTAATTTTTCCAACTCTTGATTAAATGGTGAATCCATGATCCAATCTTGGTCAAATTTCACATGTGGGCTTCCTTGGGCATGAATTTTGAGATCCCACCTTCAAAATGTCAAGAGTTGACTTTTTTGACCCCACAGTTGACTTTTCCCAAACTGTCTAATTCCCGATTCCATTGATCAATTGAGGCACCTCTGGCTCAAATAAAGAGCTGATTTTTTGTATGTATACCCTTGTGGACATGTGGAGGGCCATGGAAATGAGTTTCATTCAAGGAATCAGAAATAAACTGATTTTATACCAAACCCTAATTTTAGGGCAAAAGTGACTAGGATCTGACTGCACAAGTTGCTAAAGGATATTTCTGTGATAATTGTGGATCTTCTTAGGCCAAAATGCCTCTCTAATCATGACATGGATGAGACTTTCTACTTCCAATCAAATATTGCCTGTTGCAGATGACCTTGAAACCCTGATTTCTGATTAAATTCATATGCACACTCTAAGAGCTCTGAATCTTCTACTGATGAAACTGAGGACCAAATAGGACACTTAGACCACCTTGAAACCCTTGAGACTTGTATAATTGGAGAATGAAGTCCAATGCTCAAACTTGCTCTGTGTAGGCCCCTTCTGTTAAGGAGTGATCAATAAAACCCTGATTTCCCAAGTCACTGATGCAGTATGTAATGAGTATGACCTAGTATGGTGCTAATGCAAAAATATGAAATACAATCCCATGCTTCCAAAATAAAAGGGTAAATTTAGGGGTATTACAGCTGCCCCTATTCAATCAACTAGAGACCTGAAAGGGAGATAGCAGCGGCTTTCGCACTTTCGAGGTATCAAGGGATTGAATACAATAAAAAACCCAGAAATATACGCTGAAGTGAAGTGAAGCAACAATGCCTGTCAGAATCGGCAAAGAGGTGGTTTTGAACAAGAACCCGTCTGGTACGGTGAGAATCGGTTCGAACACCGAAAAAAGAATGTTAGTCTGAATACCAAAATAAATGGTAACAGAGGAATAACCCATGGCCTGAATGCTGTTCATCAGTCTGAATACTGGAAATGACTTCGTTCTGAGCATCGGAAGACACTAGATTATCGACATCGGTCTGAACACCAGGAAACTGGCCGGAATGCCACTTCGGTCTGAATAACGAAAAACTGGCTTGAATGCCACAAGTTGCATCGACCTGAATGTCGGAAACTTCTTCGACCTGATTATCGAAAAATTGGCTTGAATGCCACTTCGGTCTGAATATCGGAAAACTGACCTGAATGCCACAAGTTGCGTCGACCTGAACGTCGGAAACTTCTTCGATCTGAATATCGGAAAATTGGCCTGAATGCCACTTCGGTCTGAATACCGGAAAACTGGCCTGAATGCCACAAGTTGCGTCGACCTGAACGTCGGAAACTTCTTCGATCTGAATATCGGAAAATTGGCCTGAATGCCACTTCGGTCTGGATACCGGAAACTGGCCTGAATGCCACAAGTTGCATCGACCTGAATGTCGGAAACTTCTTCGATCTGAATATCGGAAAACTGGCCTGAATGCCACTTCGGTCTGGATACCGGAAACTTTCATGCCTGTCAGCATCGGCAGAAATAGGGAAAATGATAATTGAGGCGGCACGTGGGCCAACGATCCATGCTGGGGAGGATAAGCGTAAGTCATGAACAAGCTTCAGTCGGAGTACCGGAAACAACTTCTGGCTTATCACTTGGGATACCGAGAATGTTTTATGCTCACATGCGTATGTTTGAATTTTTCAATGGCGTAATGCTCCATGAAAATGGAAATGCTACGCGATTTGGGAGGATGTAATGCAATATGATTCTACACATGCAGGGATGCGAAATGCGGGGGAGGACGCCAAGCCGAAGCAAGGAATCCTGTTGGGGAATGATCACAATCTTCTGGACCCTGGCAAGGCTGCCGGAGATGCACAACCCAAAGGACTATGTGGGGAAATAACCCGCCATACGGTGTTCTAGCAATGACGAAATACCGAGACTCTGAATGGGGAGAGAACGACGCTGAAAACCTGTTGTTGGGGAAAGCGATAGTGGTTCTGGCAACCATAATCTACGAGAGATGACTCAGCAGGGGGGAGCAAACACCAATACGGTACCGAGGTTATGCTTCCAGGAAAGAGATCATCGATCTGGGATTGAAAACATCGATCTGGCATCGAACTCTGAGTAGCAGCTGCTTCTACTGGAAAGATACAGTCTGGTACTGTCAACTCCGCTGGGGAGTGTATAGTCTGACACACATGCTTAGGAAATGCCCCGAGGGTATCTGTTCTGAATAGATGATCCAAAGCACTTAAAATTCGCAGCAATTTTAAATGTTTATTAAGCATGTACCTGTAAAGCCCTTATGTGTCATGATGCAATGTTTATCAAAAATTCGGACGTCATTTTTGCAAACAAAATAGTAAAATGAAAATGAAAACGGAGATATACTGAATAACACGATTTTATTGATTGAATGGCCTCTGAATAGGCATTTACATCAGGATGCAATCCCTGGAAAGAGGTAATCGCAAAACAGAAATTAATCTAATGGCAATGTGAAATGGATTTCTACTGGGTTCCAATTCTGCTATGACTTGCCCGTCTTCAAGATCCTCCAGATGATCAGCCTTCTGGAAAGGTGATTGGACTGTTTCCTGCCTTTTAAAAGTTTCCAGTCATCGACATGAGATGAGATTCAGAACTAACTCAGAACGCAGTCATTCGCTTAATCCCTAACTTTTGCCTGGATTGCCCTTTTTGGGTTTTCAATCCACCGGGATACCCATTTTTGCCTAAGTTGCCTTTTCAGGTTTTCAACTTACCGGGTGTACGATCTTTTCATTTTTAATCCCTAATTTTTGCCCGAACCTTTTCATTTTCTTGGTTCGTCGGGATGCCCATTTTTGCCTGGACTATTCTTTTTACTGTCCAGCGGGTCTATTTTATGCGAAGTATTTTTTAACTGCATCTGAGTTCACAAGGGAAGTGAAGTCTTCTCCATCCATCGTTGCAAGCATTAAGGCCCCACCATCAAAAACCTTGGTGACAATATATGGTCCATCATAGTTAGGAGTCCACTTACCCCTATGATCTGTCTGAGGAGGAAGGATCCTTTTCAACACCAAATCTCCAACCTGGAAACATCGAGGGCGCACTTTCTGATCAAAGGCTCTCTTCATCCGACTCTGGTACAACTGCCCATGGCAAATGACCGCCATTCGCTTCTCTTCGATAAGACTCAACTCATTGAACCTTGTCTGAATCCATTCAGCTTCATCTAACTTGACATCCAACAAGACTCTTAGAGAAGGAATCTCCACTTCAACAGGTAGGACTGCTTCCATACCATACACCAGGGAGTAAGGGGTTGCCCCGGTCGACGTACGTACTGAAGTACGGTACCCATGCAAGGCGAAGGGTAGCATCTCATGCCAATCTCTGTACGTGACGACCATCTTCTGCACAATCTTCTTTATGTTCTTATTTGCCGCCTCAACAGCGCCGTTCATCTTAGGGCGGTAAGGGGAAGAATTGTGATGCTGAATGTTGAAGTTCTGACACAACTCCTTCATCATTTTGTTGTTGAGATTAGAACCATTATCAGTAATGATTCTTTCGGGAATCCCATAGCGACAAATGATTTCTTTCTTGATGAAACGGGCAACCACATGTCTGGTGACATTCGCGAACGACGCTGCTTCGACCCATTTGGTGAAATAGTCGATGGCAACAAGGATGAAGTGATGCCCATTGGAAGCAGTCGGCTCAATCTTTCCAATCATGTCAATGCCCCACATAGCAAACGGCCACGGCGAAGACATCACATTTAGAGGATTCGGCGGCACATGCACCTTATCAGCATAAATCTGGCATTTATGAAACTTCCGAGCATATTTGAAACAATCAGATTCCATGGTCATCCAGTAATAACCCGCTCTTAACAATTTCTTAGCCATTGCATGTCCGCCGGCGTGAGTACCGAAGGAGCCCTCATGAACTTCTTGCATCAACATGTCTGCTTCGTGTCTGTCCACGCATTTGAGCAAAACCATGTCGAAGTTCCTCTTATACAGCACATCGTCTTTGTTCAAGAAGAAACTGCCTGCCAATCATCTCAGGGTCTTTCTGTCATTGTTGGATGCCCCTGCAGGGTACTCTTGATTCTTCAGAAAGCACTTGATGTCGTGATACCAGGGCTTGTCATCAACCATTAGTTCAGCGACAAACACATACGCGGCCCTATCAAGGCGCATAACATCGATCCTAGGAGCATGGTTCCACCGAACCACCTTGATCATGGAGGATAGAGTAGCAAGAGCATCTGCCATATGATTCTCATCACGAGGTATATGATACAACTTTACTGTTGTGAAGAAAGTCAAAAGCCTTCTCGTGTAATCTCTGTAAGGGACCAGATTGGGCTGGAGAGTATTCCAATCACCATTCACTTGGTTGATCACCAGGGCTGAATCTCCGAAGATGTCCAGAGTCTTGATTCTCAAATCAATGGCTTGCTCAATACCCAAGATACAGGCCTTGTACTCAGCTTCATTATTGGTGCACTCGAAAGTCAAACAAGCGGTGAAAGGCATGTGGGCACCTTTTGGAGTAGTAATGACAGCGCCAATTCCACTTCCTTTGGCGTTGACGGCCCCATCAAACGTTAAAGTCCACTTTTCATCTGGATCAGGTTCCTCCCCAACAACTGGCTCTTCATAGTCTTTCATCTTGAGGAACATGATGTCTTCATCTGGAAAATCAAACTTCATCGGCTCGTAATCATCAATCGGCTGCTGAGCAAGATAGTCTGACAGAATACTCCCTTTGATGGCTTTCTGGGATGTATACTGGATATCGTACTCTGTCAGTACCATTTGCCAACGAGCAACCCTTCCGGTGAGAGCTGGCTTCTCGAATATGTATTTGACTGGATCCATCTTGGAGATTAGTAAGGTTGTGTGAGACAGCATGTATTGTCTCAATCGCTTAGCAGCCCATGCAAGTGCACAACATGTCTTTTCAAGCATTGAGTATCTCGACTCGCAATCTGTGAACTTCTTACTCAAGTAGTAGATGGCATGCTCTTTCCTACCTGTCTCGTCGTGTTGACCGAGAACACAACCCATAGAATTGTCAAGTACTGTCAAATACATAATCAGCAGTTTCCCTGGGAGTGGAGGCATGAGGATAGGGGGGTTCTGCAAATACTCTTTTATCTTTTCAAAAGCCCTTTGATAATCGTCATTCCATCTGATAGCCTGATCCTTCCTCAGCAATTTGAAAATTGGCTCACACGTGGTTGTTAGGTGAGAGATGAACCTTGCAATATAGTTCAACCTCCCTAAGAAACCACGGACTTGCTTCTCTATTCTTGGCTCAGGCATTTCCTGTATTGCTTTCACTTTGTCAGGATCCACCTCAATCCCTTTTCCGCTAACAATAAAACCCAGTAGCTTCCCAGATCTCACCCCGAAAGTGCACTTGTTCGGATTAAGCCTCGGCTTGAATTTCCTTAACCGTTCAAACAATTTCTGCAGATTCACCAAATGTTCTTCTTCTGTCTGAGATTTGGCAATCATATCGTCCACATAAACCTCGATTTCATGATGAATCATATCATGGAACAGAGTCACCATAGCTCGTTGATATGTTGCCCCAGCGTTTTTTAGACCAAACGGCATCACCTTGTAGCAGAAGGTGCCCCATGGGGTTATGAAAGTTGTCTTCTCCATGTCTTCTGGTGCCATCTTGAATTGGTTATAGCCAGAAAAGCCATCCATGAAGGAGAATACCGAGAACTGAGCTGTGTTATCCACCAAAACATCGATGTGAGGTAATGGGAAATCATCTTTAGGGCTAGCTCTGTTCAGATCCCGGTAGTCAACACACATCCGTACCTTGCCATCCTTCTTAGGTACTGGAACGATATTTGCAACCCATGGCGGATAATTGGTAACCGCTAGAAACCCTGCATCCAACTGTTTTTGCACTTCTTCCTTTATCTTGACAGCCATCTCTGGTCTTGTTCTTCTGAGCTTCTGCTTGACCGGAGGACAATCCTCTTTGAGAGGCAAACGGTGTACCACAATGTCTGTGTCAAGCCCTAGCATATCCTGATAAGACCAAGCGAAGACGTCAACATACTCTTGCAACAGTTCAATCAACCCCTTCTTCACATCGTCTTCCAAAGCAGCCCCTATCTTGATTTCTCTCTTGGCGTCCTCGGTACCGAGATTAATCACTTCAGTAGCCTCTTGATGCGGTTGAATGACCCTTTCCTCTCGTTTTAACAACCTGGCAAGTTCTTCGGGGAGTTCACAGTCTTCATTACCCTCTTCTTCAGCTTGGAAGATTGGATTTTCGAAGTCAAAGCGAGCCATAGCAGAACTGTTATCAATAGGATCCGGTGATGTGCATCTGCATGAGTGATGGTATGTGCTTATGAGTGTGAACAGTGAGTGAAAATTAAACAAAACATTGCCAAATATTTTATTCTTTTGAAATTTTGAAAACTGCAAAAATAGAAAGACAGTGAACAAGATTTTGAATGCAAAAGACATCATTCATTTATGATAAACAATGCAGGTATTCACATAGATGAGCCCTACAATGAGTCATTACGCCCCGGGCGGAACGTAAGACTTGGACATGCATGAATAAACAAAGAAAAATTACTCCTCTAGAAGAGTGACTTGGACAATCTCCTCGGAAGACCAATTGTTGATGACTTCACCAGGGATCCTCGGACGCACCCAGTTGTCGATGTCGCAATCACTATCCCCATCTTCATCGTTGATTGCAGAGATCTAGCCATACTGAATGATGCCAGCACTGGAGAAAGTAATTGGACCCTGACGAGTCTGAAGTGCTGAAGTTGTAGAAGTCAGTGCTGGTTGATACCCAATCCCGAACTTGTCGTCTTTCATAGGTAATTCCAACAGACGCCCCCAACCGGGAGCAACACCGGAATCCACCAAGGCTTGTGCCTGCTTGAAGGATGAGATAGAGGCACCTGCTTTAACCTCTTCCACCGGAGCTGCATCCTTGATCTGAACTGACTCAAAGGCCTGACAGAGAGTCTCGTGAATTTCACCTTCTACTTCTACATACTTGAAAGTAGACAGGTTACTTACCAGGATGTCCTCCTCACCACAGACGGTGATAATTCTTCCATTGACTGGGAACTTGATCTTCTGATGCAGAGTTGAGGAGACTGCCCCAGCATTGTGGATCCAAGGACGAACCAGCAGGCAACTGTACGAGGGACTGATATCCATCACATAGAAGACAGTGTTGAAGGTTTGTGATCCAATCTGAATTGGCAATTCTACCTCTCCAAACACCGACCTCTTAGAACCACCGAAGGCTCTCACCATGAGATCGGAAGGTTTCAAGATCAAACCTCCTACTTCTAACCTTGATAGGGCTCTCTTGGGTAGCACATTGAGGGAGGAGCCTGTATCCACCAGAACATGTGACATCACAGTGTCTTTGCATTCCATTGAGATATGCAAAGCCTTGTTATGATTGCGTCCAGCTGGTGTTAAGTCAGAATCAGTAAAACCTAACCCGTTGCTTGCATGAACATTTGCGATGATCCCTTCTAGTTGGTTTACTGAGATCTCCTGAGGCACATATGCAGCATTAAGGACCTTCAGAAGTGCCTCCATGTGTGCCTCTGAACACAACAGGAGTGAGAGAATGGATATCTTAGACGGTGTCTGAATCAACTGATCAACTACTTTGTAGTCTCTTTTCTTTATAATTCTTAAGAGCTCGTCCACATCATTCGAGAAAGTAGGCTCTGAGCCAGCCTGGGGTGCAGAGGTACCCTCATTCACAACTTGTTTGCCTTTGGCCTTATCCGCGGCATCAGCACTATTATTTTGGGTAACGGGTGGCGAGAATAGTCTGCCACTTCTGGTGAATCGCCCGATTCCACCAACATTGTCCACTGCGGGACGTTCAACTTCAAGTTCAGGCTTCTGACCCTCTTCTACCTTCAATGGTTGTTCCACCCCATGATCGTGTGTGTATACACTCCCCCCATAATGCCAAGGAATGGCCCTATCGCTTGTGAAAGGTAAAGGACCAGGGGTTGTGATTGTCATAGCGGACGGTCGCACTGGCGGCACTGGTCGTGCTTCTGGCACACTGATCTGATTAGTTGGGTAAAAGATGGTGATAGTAGCGACATCATAGTCATACTCAGGAATCTCATTTATTGAAACAAAAACATCCGGAACATCGGAATCAAGTTCAGTTACATCAAAATCAGACACATTGTTTGGTATATCAGCAACAACATTTGAAAAATTAAATACATCAATGGGAATTACACAATCAGCAGGAACAACATCTGTGAATTCTTCAACAGCATCTTCAAACGCCTCTTCAACTACCCCTTCAGCAAACTCTTTGACAGACAAGTCTTCAACTTGGAGGATACCATTGTCAAGCAAGACCTGGATACCCTGTTGCAGTTTCAAGCAACCCTTCCCCTGTGTAGCGCAATCCAAACAACCCTTCCCACAACCGGGGAAAACATCGGCCTTCAGCAAGCATTCCTTAATTTCCAACAACGGAGTCTTCAACTTCAACGCATCCTTGACAGACTTGGCTTCTTCTTCCAGCATATTAACGTTTGCACCACCATGTTGTGGCATGGGATTGTTGACGACATTAGGAGCCGGTGCAAGGTTGATAGCCTTTGAATCTATGAGGTCCTGAACTACGTGCTTAAAAGCTTTGCAGTTCTCAATATTGTGGCCAGGTGCCCCGGAGTTGAAGCTACACCTAACGTTGGCATCGTAACCCACCGGAAGTCTACCAACAGGAGGAGCCAGAGTGCGTAACTGCACAAGTTGTAGTTGTTGAAGACTTGTAAGCAGCTGACCGTACGACATTGGAAGAGTGTCGAAACGCCGGTCCATCATCCTCTGCCTCTGTTGATAGGCGGGTCTGTTACCTGGTTGTTGTTGTTGTTGATACTGAGTTTGCTGACGTTGTGGTTGTTGTTGTTGTAGTGGTGCTGCAGTCGGAATGGTCACAGCCGCAACATATGGTTGTTGATGATAATTCTGGAAACTGTTCCTTCTAACACCTCTGTTCTGATAGGAAGTCAAAGAATTCACTCCCCCCTCTCTCTGCTTATGCCCTCCAATGAACGGCTTCTTTACCCCTGATGAAGATCCACCTCCGTTTTGGATCTTGCAGGTCTTCAGATAATTCTCCACCCTCTCTCCGGTAGAAACCACATCAGCAAAGTTGGAGGCATTGCACCCCACCAGACGCTCCAGGTAAGGTCCAGGTAGCGTATTCATGAACATGTTGGCCATTTCCTTTTCCAACATGGGAGGCTGAACACGGGAAGCTGTCTCCCTCCAGCGTTGAGCGTATTCCCTGAAGCACTCATTGCTTTTAAGAGACAGATTCTGGAGTTGAGTTCTGTCTGGGGCCATGTCTGCATTATACTGATATTGTTTCACGAAAGCCTCAGCCAAGTCCCTCCAACAACGGATGTGGACTCTGTCCAGCCTCATGTACCATTCCAGGGATGCCCCAGCTAGGCTGTCCTGGAAGAAATACATAAGTAGCTTCTCGTCATCAGAGTATGCAACCATCTTTCGGAAGTAGGCTTGCACATGGGTCTTCGAGCAAGAGCTACCATTGTACTTGTCAAAGATTGGGACTTTGAACTTCGGTGGGACCCTCACGCCTGGGACCAATCCCAAGTCAGAAACATCTACCCCTAGAGGGTTTTGTCCTTCCACCGCCTTTAGCCTCTCCTCTAATCTCCTGAACATGGGATCCATGCCATGGCCCATGCCAAAGTCTTCTGGCAGCAAGAACTGATCATCTTGATCATCGTGAATGGGTTGTTGATCAGGGTTGTTATGTGGGATCGGGATAGGCCCCGGTCCATTAACCTCTGCAATTGGAGGATCAGTCACAACCTCTGGTTGAGTAGTTGCGGGATTCCTTTGTATCATTTGTCTAATCTCTTGCTGTCCTTGAGCTACTCCCTGAACCACATCCATGAATTGGTTCATGTGGACCCTCATCTCAGCAAGTTCTGCTTGTAGACCCTCCATAGCTTTCTGCTGATTTCTGCGGGTACCGTACCGGTGAATTCCTGAATCAGCTATCCTGCTAGTGGAACACCAAATAATATGAGAACACCGCAGCGACACCTGTTATGCAAGGTATGCAAATGAATATGTTAATGTAATGACATGTTTATCAATTCCAAAGGGGTATTCTAACCCCTTGATTCCAGTCTCACATCAGGTGAAAGTGCAAGAAGACCGAGGCATGGATAAACTTCTGAGATCAAGATGCCATAAAAGGAAAACATCATACAAATGAGTTCAAGGAAAGGGGCCTTAGCCAAAAATACATCAAAAGAGGACCTCCACAACAAGCCTGTGGATCATCACTTCGCAGCAACAAAGCGATAAGTAAAGAGAGGAACAAAAATCAGGAATCAACCTCCAGTATTCAACCCATAAGGACTGCTCCTCACTTCATCCAACAATGCTACCGTGTCAGGATGATCTGGGAATTCTTTCAAACGCCGGATAAGCAGATTCCTCTGGTGAATGACTCCATCCAACTCATTGATGTGCTCTCTGTAGTAATTCCCATCGTCTTCTCTGAATACCTCTTCAAGTTTAGACTTCTTCAAACCCGCCAGCACTTTGAGTTCTTCAATCTGTTCTTGAGCCTCGTAGAGTTGATCTGTGATGTAACCATTGGTTGAACGGGCGCACAGAAGTTCATTGTTCTTCTCCTTCATCAGAATCTTCAATTTCTCCATCTGACCAGTCAGTTGAGCTACCATCTCCTCCTCTTTTGCCTTCCGAGAAGCTGAAAATGCATCCCATTGCTCTTGCCACCCAGCTAATTTACCATGAGCATCCATTAACTGTTGCTTGACTCGCCTTAACTCAGAACTGGATGATCCCAAGGCCTTGTCTGTCTTCTTGAAGAAGTCCACCTCCACAGCTAATTTCCTCTCTGCTTCCCCTTGCAATCTGACGGCTTCCCCCTTCTGATATTCTGCCTCATGGAATCGATGCATACGGTCCTGCAACTTCGCACTTAACTCCGAGTTCTCGGTTTGAAGTCCCTCCATGGCATTCTTCAATTTGTCATACTCCTCTCGGCTCACCATTGTTGACTGCTCAGGAGTAGGTGGATACAAAGGTTCTTCAATAGGAAACGGCAGACCAAACTCTTCGACTCTTCCTTGAAGCCATTCTCCATACTGAGGGTAAGTTCTACAATCTCCTTTTCCAAGCACAGTTCTTCCTCTCTTGATCACCTTGAGCTAGGCCTCAGCTGCCTTACGGGATACAGTCAAATCAGGCGAAGAATGGCAAAACAGAGATTCTTCCACATCCTTTTCCAAAGGCGGAGTTCTTAAAGCATATCCAAACTGTCTAATTGCTAGAGAAGGATTATAGTTGATTCCTCCTCTTCTTCCTACCAATGGTACATTTGGGAAGTTCCCACAACTGTGAATAATATCCGCCCGAAGCAAGCTCCGGTCAGACCACCAAGAAATATCTTCAGCTCTCAACCCCATCAATCTCTTCGACCAACTCAACGAGTCCTAGACATCAACGAACGCTCCTGATTTGGGTAGGTGAGAACTGAACCACTTATAAAACAAAGGCGTACAACAATTCAACAATCCTCATTTTCTATTCTCATTCATGTGGTGCACCGAATGAAAGAAATCTCCTAGCAAGGTCGGCACTGGATTTCCCAACACGAAGAGGCGTATTGCGTCTATGTCCACAAATTTGGCAACATTAGGGAACAGGACAATCCCATACACACAAAGAGCCAACACAGCATTGAAACCCCTCTGGTCACCATCTTCAAGTTTCTTCTTTGCTTCTCCCAATAAGAAACTCAAATGAAAACCACTGACTCCTCCCTTCTGACACATATTAGCCTTCAAGACTGATTTCCCCAAATATGTGGTCGAAGCAACCATGTTGAGATCGGGCAGAAACTCAGAACTGTAGAACAACAACTGTGACTTGATAGGAACTCTGAGAAAACTGGCAATCTCCTCCAAAGTAGGGACCAAAATATAATCTGGGAATGTGAAACACCTCAATGGAGGGTCATAGAACTGCAGCAGTGTAAAGAGAGCATCGTGTTGATCTTTGGAGAGAACCGTGACGAAGCTTAGAATCAAACCGTAATCCTTCCGGAATCCTTCTAGAATATCGTGATCCATTAACTTCATCAGTTGTTGAATAGACTCCAAACAAACCACTGGAAACTTGTAAGCGACGTGTCTCTTTTTGCCAATATCCATCTCAGGAGAACCAGAAAACCCCGACCGGAATCAAGAAGAAGATGTAAACCCCCTAAAAATGGATAAACATGTGTTAAATGATATGAATGCAGAATGATGTGATGCAATGCAGTGACATGGAAATCAGGACTGCTGTATCTGCTTGAACATCTGTCGGGTTGCACTGTCTGAAAAGAAACCCACTAAGGAATGTAAAACAAGATCAAAACTCTGCTCCAGAAAACCGGGTTGGTTGGAGGTTAAGGTTCCCTGAATTTAGCCCGCCCCTCACTGGTAGGTTCTAAGAACAGAAGTTTGTCAGCTTTAGCCCTTCAGTCGAGAATAATACGTTTACCACTGAAGGTTTGGCATTATTACGGTATAAAAGACCTCTGCTGACTCCCCTCAACAGGATATCCTAAAGCAAGTTCCCAGTCTCGGGGTCCTCGGATTGAGCAGCGAGAATGCGCCCACCAGAGCTAACATAAACGCGTCTCGGAGGAGAGGCCTCGACTGAGTTCTCGGGAAATGGTCACCAGAGTCGACGATTTCTAAAGGAAAGTTTGTCGTTATGGAACACCCATAGGACAAAACATATCCAAAGAAACCTCGTCTGGGTGTGGGTCTTCATGAACAACTTAACGTAGCAACATACCACGCAAGCCTCATGACTATCCACTATAACACCTATGTGTACACTCAAGCCTGGGTAGTGGGCTTATCTCTCATAGAATAATCCCAACCCAACAAACAAACAACCCACAGAACCCACAGATACAGCAAACATATGTACATGAATGCAATAAGATAAAGGAGGTAAATACGGAAAGTAAACGACTGTACAAAAGCATAAACACCCAACAAACAAGAAATCTACAAAAGCTAGGAGGGACTCGCTTAGGAAAACTGGGTCCCCAGCAGAGTCGCCAGCTGTCGCAACCTGAAAAATACAGTATGCGAAAAAACAACCGGCGAGAAAGAAATGACAGAAGAGTCGCCACCGTGCGTTATTTATCCCAAAGGAGGGAAAGGAAACGCTTGAAGTAAACCTGGAGAAAGGAAAGGAAAAGACAAGGTCTCGCAACTAAATCTTGGGTTCGGGAGTCGATTATGCGAAGGGAAGGTATTAGCACCCCTACGCATCTGTAGTACTCTACGGGATCCACTCTTGTTGTTCTTGTCTAAAGGGTGTGTGTAATATCTAATGTATTATTTACTAAAAGAGGGGTCAAAGAAAATGACTCGCACGGATGTTGCATCCACTGCATACGTATCTCATCTGAATATGAGAATCAGAGTCTTCGTAGCTCACTACCCAAGGGTTAAGGATAAGTGTGCTCGCTAAGACATCGCGTCTTATGCCTACGTATCTCATCGGGAATGAGAATCAGAGCAAAACGTAGTTCAAACTAACTACGGGAACAAGGGTCTCGATTGCAACTAGGGCAAGAGAAAAGGAAAGTCTCGATCGCAACGAGGGCGAGAGAAAGGATCGCAACGAGGGCGAAAGCAAACAAGGATTAGTTGTTAGTTGTTAGTTAAACTCGGCAAGACATCGCATCTTGTGCCTACGTATCTCATCTGAACATGAGAATCAGAGTTGCCGTAGTTCGGCTACATAGGGATTGCCATCTGAACATGGACTTACAAAGGAAGACACCAGTTGTGTTAAAGGAGAGTGGGCAATGTGTTCACATTCTAGCATCAGGTGTCGCAGCTCGCTGAATCGAGTCTTAGGCAGTTACCTCTTTGCAATAGGACGGACTACATGCCACAAGATCGGAGACGCTCGGAAAGGTCTAGAAGTGGGGGAGCTCTGCCCTAAAGTTGTCATGCAATATGTACTTAAGTGTTAGGATCTACAAATGGGAATATCTACCTAATGTTAGCATGCAAAGAATATGGGAATTCTACCTGTGTTATCATACAAAAGAATAAGGGAATCCTACCTATGTTATCATACAAAAGGATATGGGAACCCTACCTATGTTATCGTACAAAATGATATGGGAATACTACCTATGTTATCATACAAAAGGATAAGGGAATCCTACCTATGTTATCATACAAAGGGTTCTATCTAATGGGTGCTACCTAATCGGAACAAGAATTGACGAGTGGAGCCAGGAGAGGTGCTAGGGATAAGGGTAGATGGCGATGCACGAAGCAATCGACTTACAAGGTTGATGGCGATGCATAAAGCAATCGACTTACAAGGTTGATGGCGATGCATAAAGCAATCGACTTACAAAAGGGTGGACGAATACGTGCTGGTTCTGTTAGGTTTTGAAAAATGATTACTCGACGTTGGATCGAGGTTTTGATCTTGTTTTGAAATGGTTATCGAATGTTCATTTTAATTCTTGTATTAACAGATGAATAAAGAAATGAAAGAATAAATATTATACATTTCATAGGAGAGGGATACATTTGTTATGGATGGGGGTTGACATGGCAATCAAGCAATATAAATATATGCCTCATACACCATACGAGTAGGCAACAGTTAGTCAACAATAAGATATTTAAACAAGTATATGATCAAATCAAATAATCAAAGAATGAAATGAATGAGCATTAAATAATGTATGAGAAGTATAAACATGTTAATCAATCAAACAAATAGAAGCATGGATGAAAGAATCAAGTATAAAAAATATCAGGTTAATCGGACAAGTGAAACTATGCACACAAAGAATCAATGAATAATTTAATCGGGAAATGATGCAAGGATCAAACAAAATTGAGATGAAAGGCCTCTAATACATGGCATATGAGGTGAACAAGGGAGGATCAAAAGATCTCTTCAATTGCCTTAAGTAATCCCTAAGTCAAACATCAATCATACAAAAGTCAACCGAGAAGTCAAATCAACTTAAAAAAATGTCAAACAAATAGTAAATTAATCACAAAAATTATGAAAAATTAAATTGAGTTAGGTGGGGTCAGGACATCATCATCCCCCCAAAAGGTTTTAAAAATAATGTGAATTAGTGTATAAGTTAATTGAAATAAAACAGAAGTCAAATGAAAAGTCAAACAACAATACTAGGTTAGAAACAAATCAAAAATAAATTGAAAATGGAAAATAAAAATTCAATAAAAGGTCAAGTTGACCATGAGACATTGGTCAACCATCATCCCAAAAATCAGAATCTAGAAACAATTTTAAGTTATGGAAATAAAATAAATGAAAAAAAGTGTGTTAAAATGGCCTATTTGACACAAATAATTAAAATAAAATACTTGCATTAAATAAAAATGAAAATAAAAATTAAAATAAATTAAATGAAACAATTAAGAATGTAAAAAAATATTTTTGGTATTTTTTATAAATGAATAAAATAATGTATTAATTTAAAATGAAAACAATAAAAATTGAATTAATTAAAAAAAATAAGACAAATGAATTGGGCTTGGCTAATAGGGGTGTGGATAGCCAAAGGGGCGCTAAAGCCCAGTCCATGATGAGGGCTCCAGCGTGACAGCCAACATAAATGGAATGCTGTACATTTATTTTTTGAAGAAAATCACATGTGACATCAACCGGTCCACTTCACTTAAATGCACAAAAGGACAAAAGCAAACGAATGGATGTGATGGAATCTGGACACGCGATCTAGCGGTCCAGATCGCGCCACCAAGGCGTTCCCATGCAATGCCAAAAGAAAACTTACAATTCATGCACAGCCAGTGTACAACCCGTGAAAACGCAGGCAAACATTTCCAACTTCCCAAACAACATTTCTCATTCCATAGTACACCAAATGCCATGCCATAAAAAGCAAAGTTCGAGTTTGAAGCAAGGTGAACACCATGGTATTTTACTTTATTAAAAATAGTGATCTAAACATGGTGAAAAGTGGGCAGCAAGGTGTACACATGAGCATGGATACCAACAGAAATTTAATAACATAAACTCAAACTCAACAACAATGCTTCATGAGGATGTTTTCATGGACAAATATGGTACAACAGCAACATGATTGTGAACATGGTATAATGGCAAACAAGCATGGTAGTAGCATGAAAAAAACAGTAGTAAGCATAAGCATAATGGTGAGGATAATAAGCTATACATGTCCATGGAAAAAAGAGTAGAAGCTTACCTAGTGGAGAAGATAGAAGAGGAATAATGCTGCTGATTGTGCTTTGCAAACTTGTAGAATGGAAATGGAATGAAATGGACTTCTCACTCCTTGCCTTGCTTGCTCTTTCTCAACTCGAAAATGGCAGCCATCCTCTTTAGGTTAGGGTTTTAGTGCTTATATATCTTGGGTTTAAAGTGTCTAATGGGCTGAAATCCAATCTGTTTTGGTTATGTGCATTTGGAGCAAAAATGGCAATGTGAGGTGGTATGAGCAAATCTCTTGTTTTGGCAAAATATAAGTGAGTGGACAAGATAAGTACATGGCCAAATGAGGTAAAGAAAGTGGGCTGGTCATTTGTGCAACACTATTGGTTTGGCTTGTGCAACATAAAAACAGTCCAAGATGAGGACTTTGTGACCTTGTATTTTGATGAGCACATGACCAAATGGTGAAGTAATGCCTACAGTAGAAAGAAGGTATGGAACTTGACATCTTTCATGTTGAACACAAGTTGAAATGATGAGTGGAAAGGGATGGAAAATAGCCATGAAGTTCAAGTTTTCAAGCTGCCAAAACAGTTGGGCCAGTTTGGCCTAAGTGCTGTCCAAAAGTTAGGTTCATGATGCCAACTTTAGATGCAGGCATCTCTCCAACCAAAAATCCAAATGAGGTGATTCCAAAAGGATGTGGAAGAGGGTATAACAAGGTACAATTTTCATGAAGAAAGTGTTTCCATAAGGTGCCTTGAAGTGCAAGAAATCTGGCCCATAAGTCTTGATAAATTTTGCAAATTCTGGACTTAGAAAATTTTCTAAGTGTCTTAAAATAAAGTCCTACTTTGACCAAGCATAACTTTCTCAATTTTAATCCAAATGAAACAAACTATATACCTCTAGAAAGCTTGGAACAAAAGGAACAACTTTCATGTTGGAGAAATTTTCAAATGGAGATTGCATCTTGGTGGAAAATTGGCTTAAAGTGGATGTAAAAACCATAAAAACTTGCCTTAAATGGAAAGTCAAACATTTCCACATTTAGTAATTTTTCCAACTCTTGATTAAATGGTGAATCCATGATCCAATCTTGGTCAAATTTCACATGTGGGATTCCTTGGGCATGAATTTTGAGATCCCACCTTCAAAATGTCAAGAGTTGACTTTTTTGACCCCACAGTTGACTTTTCCCAAACTGTCTAATTCCCGATTCCATTGATCAATTGAGGCACCTCTGGCTCAAATAAAGAGCTGATTTTTTGTATGTATACCCTTGTGGACATGTGGAGGGCCATGGAAATGAGTTTCATTCAAGGAATCAGAAATAAACTGATTTTATACCAAACCCTAATTTTAGGGCAAAAGTGACTCGGATCTGACTGCACAAGTTGCCAAAGGATATTTCTGTGATAATTGTGGATCTTCTTAGGCCAAGATGCCTCTCTAATCATGACATGGATGAGACTTTCTACTTCCAATCAAATATTGCCTGTTGCAGATGACCTTGAAACCCTGATTTCTGATTAAATTCATATGCACACTCTGAGAGCTCTGAATCTTCTACTGATGAAACTGAGGACCAAATAGGACACTTAGACCACCTTGAAACCCTTGAGACTTGTATAATTGGAGAATTAAGTCCAATGCTCAAACTTGCTCTGTGTAGGCCCCTTCTGTTAAGGAGTGATCAATAAAACCCTGATTTCCCAAGTCACTGATGCAGTATGTAATGAGTATGACCTAGTATGGTGCTAATGCAAAAATATGAAATACAATCCCATGCTTCCAAAATAAAAGGGTAAATTTTGGGGTATTACAATGTGGACCACTGAACATACCATCCAGAGGAGGTTTTCAGTACTTCATCACATTTACTGGTGATTTCAGTAGATACGGTTATGTGTATTTAATGAAACACAAATCAGAGTCCTTTGAAAAGTTCAAGGAATTCAAGAATGAAGTACAAAACCAACTAGGTAAGAATATTAAAACTCTTCGATCAGATCGAGGTGGTGAGTATTTAAGCCTAGAGTTTGATGACCATCTGAAAGAGTGTGGGATCCTATCCCAAATTACTCCTCCTGAAACACCCCAAAGGAACGGTGTATCTGAGAGAAGAAATCGAACCCTCTTAGACATGGTCTCATCCATGATGAGTCACGTTGATCTTCCAAACTCCTTTTGGGGACATGCATTATTGATAACATGTTACACACTTAATCGTGTTCCATCCAAAAAGCTCATGTCTGATTTGGGGGATTATCCTAGGAAGTCTTTGTTTGGTTTGAGAGTTTCTCCAAGAAGAAAATCTCTCTTTTGGTTCATGAATATCATCCATTAAACTCCACAACGATTATTGAGCTTAACCTGGTTAAAAGCTCCATCATTTCGAGATTATCCTAGTTAAAATCTCGCTTTTTTCCTGAGTTCATCTTGGTAAAAGCTCAGATGGTTCGAGACTAGCCCGTGGAAAATCTCAACTCGATTCGTGGTCAGCTTGTGCAAAACTTTGATTTAGTTCAGAGGACAGAAAACTCAAAATTCCATTTTGGTTCGAGACCAGCTTGTGGAAAATCTCTGTTTGTTTTGGAGGATACCCACTTTAACCCCGAACACGACCTGCATAATCCTCTGAAGGGAGTCACGAAGTGCCTACGTCAGATCGGCCACCTCATTTTTCAGAGCTTTCAAGGTCTCGACACGAGCCTCGGATACCTGAAAAAGACCTTTGTAATGCTCATCAACCTGACGAGTCTTCTCCTTATCAAGAAACATCCATATAATGCTTCTCTTCCACTTTATGGGCATCCTCCAGCTTAGTAACCTGAGCATCCATATTAGAAAGAGAACCGTTGATTTTTTCCTCCTCTTGCAAAGAGTTGGCATCTTTAACCTTCTCATGTAGTGTAGCCAACTCCTCCTATAGGGTAGAGCACCTCAGTTCCATAGCTTCATATGTCCCTTTCCATGTATTCTTTTTCTTAGTGGGATTACCTGGAGCCAAGATGTCTCCCCAGCCAGCAGAGACGAGGGAGAATAGAGAAGCAGCCTTGAACATATTGTGATTAATTGCGGAGACGAGTTACATCTTCTCTCCCTCATGAAGATTTTTGAGCAAAGGATAAATTAGATGTCAAGACCATAGTTGTGGGCTCCTCATAAATGCGATCAAGCTGAGAAGAAAAGACGTCTTGGATTTGTATGAAGGGAGTTACTTCCCATGAGACATCATCCCTAACGACGTAATTTTTTTTTTAGAGAACCCTCATCCCATGGGATCTTTGATCTTCATCACGACCCCTCTTGGTTGAAACTAGAGGCGCAAATGACTCCCCCGCGGTTAAAGTGACCATAACATCCATAAGTTGATCTACCTTGGGTGCAAAAGTAGAAGTATCAGTGACTGAGATATGAGGTATGGCCAAAGTAGAAGCAATGGTCTCTAGAGGAGCAGGGGCAGAAGTAGAAGTCTCAATATTCAACACAAGCTGAATACCTTGAGAATTTTCTAGGTTGTAGAACATCTTTAGCTTGTTCACCTTTTTCATGTTATTTGCAAAATGCAATCACACTTGTAAAAAAAGGCAATAAGACTCTACTCTCACCAAATATATTTTTCCTCTCCTCCTAGCTAACTGCACTCACAATAGCATAAGTGTCAATCCACCTTCTCCTCACCTCGGTAGGGGCACCTCACTAGGGCCAGACCTTTCCTTGTACCCGAGCCCTTGAAACCAAGAATTTGGGTCCTCATTCATCTCCACCTCATTCGGAGAAAGGGAACCTCATTTGGAACGATAAGAATAGACGTCTATGTTAAAAATAATTTTAGACCAATACTTTGGGAATGAACTCCTATAGAGGCTAGAAGATTCAGTAGGAAGGTAACACCAAGTGAGGTGAGCCTCTAATGTAAGGGATCTTACAAGCAGGAAGCACCCTAGGAAATCACCTAAGTCTTGGGTGAAGATGTTGAACCATGATTTGACTTGATGTATGTTAATGAGCCATTGATTATGAAAGTTGTCCTAAGATGAGAGCCTCAGATGGAGCAGATTAAAGAATAAACCAAAGGAATGTTTTCGAGATTTATACTCGACACATAGCTAGAATGCCATATCAGAGCCCAAGACCTCGGATTAAGTTGAGAAGGAGAAACTTTTAAGTGCTTCAAGACAGCTACCTCAAAATCAGAAAAAGGTAATTACAATCATATTCTTGTCAATAGGCACTCATTAGGTGGGATCGCGCAGTCATCAGAGGAGCTACATATCCTTTTTTATGGCCCTAGTGAAACAACCGACCATTCCAAGGGATTGTCGACAATAATTCCAGTAGCATCTATAGAAGCCCCAATGCTTAGAACGAATAAAGTCTCCGCTAGTTTTGTATCCACTCATTCATACTCTGTCGCATCTGACCATTCTTGAAGATCCAAGTAGGCATTCACATTAGCGTCATTGGGCTCACAATTATCGGTCTTCAGGCGAAGTTGAATATAATCCTTAGCGTGTTCTCTCCTTTGTCGGTTGACTTCTATCTCCTCCTCAGTTAAGACGGGAGGGGTCATAGGGACCTCATCATGATTCGCCTCTCTCCCGATGTTTGGTAGAAAGGCTTATGATGAACCAGATGAAGAAGATCCTTCCTCCAAAGAATCCCCAAATACTTTTTCCAAGTCTGAATCATCAGATAAAGGTATGATTCCTGGTTCTAGGTTACTATAACTAAAAGGAGGAAGATGAGAATTAGGGAACATCCCCATTATAAAGGAGAATAAAGTTTTGCCTTCATAGTTGCTCACTAGGTCAAGCTTGTTATTACTCATCCTAATGAGAAAACAGGAAATGTTGAAGATAAAAAAAAAACTTGAATTTAAGATGGTACTTGGTTATGTGAGATTAGTCAAGCAGGAGAAGAGTAAGAAAGGCAAAGACTTTGAGAAAGGAACTGAAGATCGTTCATATTAATATTCTCAAGGATGAGGAAACAAAGATGTTTTCTTGGAAAGCAACTTTAAGTTGAATACCAAGCGTTGTGAAAACTTTGGAGCGCTCAATTTTCCATATTTATAAGCAGCGACAACTGAAGGATTTAGACCAACTTTATAAAGAAGTCATAAGATAAACAACTAGATTTTCCCTTATTGATACACGACAACTCAAGTTCACTTGAGTGCATTGTAAATTACACCACGCCTTGGCTAGTCAAGTCATCAAATGTGTTAGAAGAAGGCTATGAAACGTTTTAATTATGGGGCTTCATTTAATGTGCTTGTTCCCAACTACTTTTTCAACTAATTTAAGGCATTTCAGTTATATTTCACATCGAGCAAGATCCTGAAGGCCAATCAATATCACTTAACGCTTCCCATGGCTCCTTTGGTGCTTGACAAATCCTTGGGGGGCAATTGTTATTGGTTGGCCAAATGTCCAAATGGATAAGGCTCAATTCATCTCAAATACACTCCAATTGACCCAAAGTATAAACCTAGTTCAAACGCCAAGAGCAAGGTGCATTCTATGATATCCATTTTTCACTACAGTCATCTTAATCTAGAATTGACTTGGGTATTAGAGTATTAACCATGCAGGTTTATCTCGTGCTGCCTGAAGGAAATCTGCACCACCGTTCAAGATCAACAGTTTACCAACTGCATCTATTTCTGGTTCCCAAACGGAACAATTCCTCTAATGGTTTTAAGAAGATTTATCAAATAGAGAGGTTTAAATACTTTTAGGTGAGTGTGTGCATTGCTTTAATAGTTTATGAACTACTCTAATCACTCAGACACAAATCAGGCGTTCTTTAACACTTGTTCTCTTTCATAACTATGAAGATTCAAGATCCCTTGCTTAATATATCAAAGATTCAACACTTCATCTAGGACTTGACTTCACTTCTATCTTATGAGCCTTAATAAGCCTTCTTGATAGATGACATCATCAGAGAGATTTGCTTGATTGAAGATTAGAGATTCCACTGAATGTCGGTTGAAATGAGGTGTTGTCCTTAGCTTTGACATCTTTATCTCCAAGCATACCAACTTAATTATCACTTCAGATGAAGACTTCACTTCATAGTGTTCTCATCATCAAAACCATATAGGTCAATAAACTTTTCTTGTCATTATACTTGCAAGTACATAGATCCATTACTTTGACTAAAAGGATTGAAGGGGAGTTCAGGGAGTTATACGTAGATGTGTGTAACATTAGTGGAAATTCAATTTTTACAGCCTAAAACTTTGAGTTGTCTATATGATTGAAAAAAATTACATCACATTCTATTATCTTCACCGACAACCTAGTTCAAATAAAACTATCATACTTCGTCATAAAGAGTATAGTCACTTGAAACTACATCACTCAAAGAATTTTCATATCATTTTCACCGATAATCATAATTCAAAAATTATCATACTCTACAATGAAGAATATATTTCACTTGAAGTTAAACCACTCCAAGAATTTCACTATCATCACCGACAATCATATACTTTATCATGAAGAATATATTTTACTTGGAGCTAAACCATTCCAAGCATTTCACGTGTAGAAAACCAGGTTGTAAATATAGGGTGTAGCTTCCATGTTGGCAGGAAGTTCTTTAACCACCGATATAATCTCATAACAATTATTGACTGCAACTCAACAACTATTTCATAAATTGTGCTTCTTTTTTGATGTGAAAGATCAGACAAAGGTGCAACCACATAACATATTAAGAACTTTTATTCCTGAATCGAACAAAAAACTGTAATACCAATTGTTGGGAAAATTGACTTAGAGAAAATTTTTAAAAAATATATAAGTACAACACAATGACATAACGTAGAAACTCCCAAGTTGAAGAAAAAACCACAACTGTTGTCAAATGACAATCAAAGAATAAATCATTACAATACATAATTTCATTCATGTCTTAAGACTAAATAGTCTTAACACAACTAACATTCTTGTAAACCTTTACATTCCGAATACAACAAATCTTCCATGTCTCTTTGCAAAGTATCTACCACATTAGCTTTTTTGAAAGTATGTACTCCAATATCACGAATCATGTCTTCTAGACTATCATTCATAAATTCATCATCTTCAACTGTATGTGACAGAGGTCTCGTTTTCGTCACTTCACCATGTCATACGCATTTTGTGTAATTTTGAATAATTCTATCACAACCACAATGATTGAATATAACATCTCTTGGATGTTTTTTCGTATTAAAGCACTTTTTACAAGGACACCGATAAATCGCATTATTTTTAAGAAGGTTTTTTCAGCGAAATCAAGAAATTGTATCACTCTATTCTCACACTCTTTACTTAGTTTATTGACTTTCATCTAACTACTATCCATAATCACATAAAGTTTCTAAAAAATAAAAATAGTACACAACCAATAAAATAGTAAACAACAAGACAGTCTCAAAATAACAATAACAACAACATCAATGGCAACAACAACAACAACAAGAACAACAACAAACAACAACAACAACGATAGTAATAGAGAACTTGTACATATTGGAAATGTGATGAGAGACTTATAAAAAAATATTGATTCGAACTTTCTTCCTCCTTGGAGAAGAATGGTGTTCTTTCGTTCGTTAGGGCTCAAAAAGTGAATGAGCTAGACTTAACATTAACTCTGAGGAAATGAAAAATTTAGACAGTATTCATCTCGGTGTTACTAAAAACCGAGGTAACATATCCGACATAAAATGTATAAAAAATAAAGGCGCATGTTTTGATTCAAAAAGGAATAAAAAATGAGCGAGTTCTTATCTCGGTTTATTTAGAAACGGGGGTATAATATCCGATGTA
The DNA here is from genome assembly GCF_024323335.1 of Lathyrus oleraceus. Taxonomy (NCBI): domain Eukaryota; kingdom Viridiplantae; phylum Streptophyta; class Magnoliopsida; order Fabales; family Fabaceae; genus Lathyrus; species Lathyrus oleraceus. The sequence goes on along the minus strand of NC_066579.1, from coordinate 361,947,556 downwards.
AAATCTACAAAAAATAAAGGCGTCTTTTTGGTTCTAAATAAAAGATAAAATTCCAGGAGCTGGGAATCAAATCTCAAACCCTGAGCAAATATATATGTCTATTTTTCCAAAAATCGAGGGAAAAGATTGATTATTTTTTAAAAAAATAAAACATGGCGCTCCTGAGACCTATATCCTCAGTTGTTTATTGTTTGGTGTGTAAACTTCGTCATAAAAAGCGCTATTTGTAGTAGTGAAAGGTGCAATCACATAACATACTAAGAATTTCTATTCCCGAATCGAACCAAAAACTCTAATACCAATTGTTGGAAAAACTGATTTAGAGAAAATAAAATAAAAACATAATTACAACACAAGGACATACAATAGAAATTGCAAAGTCGAAGAAAAAACCACGACTATACATAATTTATCATCAACTACCCTCAGCCCCCAAGTACACTCGTACTCTCTAAAACAAATATTTAATTACAACTCTCAACACTCTGACACATATGTATAAGTGGGGAAAAAGTCAAATACAAACTTAAAATACTTTAGACAGATACATTTTATAATGAAAAATTTGAATTCATTTATAATCCTAAATTCCCTAAGCAATGTAGAATTATATATATATATATATATATATATATATATATATATATATATATATATATATATATATATATATATATATATATATATATATATATATATATATATATATATATATATATATATATATATATATATATATATTATCAAGTAACACTAATACATTGAATATCAAATTTGTTGTGTTGATGGAGGTAATAAGATTGGCGCTAGAATTCGATATTATTCCGGTTAACATAACCATATATCATATATGGATGTATATGTTTCTACTTTATGGTTTTGCTTTTGATAAAGCATAGTACTACCTTAAGTACAAAACATCATGTGAATCCCTAATGTCTAAAGAGGCTTTATTTATATACCAACAAAACAAATGAAGCAGAAAGTTACCAACCAACCATGTTTTTTTACACTGCCTTCTGCCATAAACCGTACACTTACCAACAAATTGCAAAACAAACTAACCGTACACGTCACATGCGTATCGATTTTTATAAAACTAAGCTAAACCATTTTGAAAATCAAGAATTATGACACTTGCTTGGGCTCACTATCAAATGAAAGAACTTCGCTTCTCTTCTGGATGATGTTGAGATTCAGAGTGAATTTTGAATGAAATCAATTTTTGAAGGTGAAAGTTTTTTTTTTCTTTCTGCTTTTCTTTTACGAGAGCCTCTGGTTAAATTATTCTGTGCATTAGTTTAATTGCTTACTTCCTGATTTTCTGTATTTGAATCCATCACTACAATCCCTTTTTGCTACAAGGTACATATTGAAGTTATTGCGAGCTTGAAATCTCATTAAACATGCTATTATATGTCCAATTTCAATTTATGCTGCTATGGAGTTATTTTCAATATTTCATTCTTAATGTAGGGATTAGTGTTTGTTTGAAATTAATATGTTAAAATTAGACTCGATTAAGATTTGGTTCAGGTCATTGGTCAATCCGTCCGAGATTAAAGATGAACTGTAGTCATTCGCAAAGTCCACTCTCGAATTAATGAGTGAGAGTGCATATATAATTAGATATTAAAAAATGCACAATCTAATGCACACTCTCGGATTCGAGAGTGAGAGCTATCTAGAAAGTACAAATATTCTTTTGTAATGCACATCCTAATGCATAATTTGCACAATTCATTAAAAGTTCTAAAAGCATGTGGTGTATTGCAAAGCCCACTCTCGAATTAAAGAGTGAGGACAAGAACAAACATTGTTTTGTAATGCACAACACATGATTTAGAGAATTATGTATACGGAAATTTCTGCTTCATCTTAAAAGTTCAAAAAACATGTTGTATACCATAAATGTCTCGACATTTTCCATTTATGTGTGATAAATTTGGAGTTTTCAAATTAGTCTAGTTACACAACCCTAATGAATTGCGCAAATTTCTACTTGGGTCTATGAATTACAATCAACTCGAAGGTTGTCGAGCATAAAGTATAATATGTTGCCCAAGTTATTCTCTCAGTTCAAATTATTGAAATCTGATTGAATTATCTAATACAATTTGAGATCCTAAATATTTATGTCATTTAGATTCTTTTGGATTAGAATAAGAAAACTTCTTGATTCTTTGTACTCTTTTTAAATTATAAATAGTGAAAATTTTGAATTTTCATAAACCCGTAAACCTTTGTTATTTGGATTTCATTAGAACTAAAGTGAGAAAAATAGTGAAGCAATTTGAAAAGTTAAAAAACCTTGAAATACTTAGTTTTTTTTGTGTTGACAAGGGTAGAGAACCCAATATCCAACCGTTAAAAGAATTCAATCTTTATGGAAAACTCACTATTTTAGAATTTCAAAACATTGTCAATTCATTCAAAGCATTTTCAAAATTTTGAAAAGTTAGGTTATCCTTGTGAAATTGGAGTTAACATGGAATGCAAAGAGTGATAACTGACATAAAGTAAGGGAAAGACTCAAAAGAGTACGACTTTTCAAACACTTGAAATTGTCAAGTAAGAGCTATGATGATACAATTTTCTACATTGGTTAGGAGTCTTTTCATTATGTATCCTTGAAGTTGAGTAATTGTAAAACCTCATTTTGCTTCCCTCAATGGTAGTTTTTCCATCACCCAATCATTTGCGGATTATTGCGTTCTTTGGGATAGTGATGATCATTAAAAAGTTTTATGGGAATGAGAGTGACTCTTCTCTTTCTATTTCATTTCTATCCTCAGAAAGCTTAAGATTTTTAAAGTTGGAAACAGAATAGAGAGAATAATTACTCCTAATCCCATCAAACTTCCTACCGATCACCATTATTCTAGAGAATCCATTAATTCGCAGATACTTTAGTGATGACAAAGCTCCAAATGATGGAAGTAAAATATAGTTTCTACAATTGTTGGATATAATACTAGACAATGAATCATCTCCAAACCAATGCAAGAAAAATTGTACCGCCATAGTTCTTGATTTGTCAGGTTCTCCAAGTGTTTATAAGGTTGTAGTTTCTCAAACACTTTCCTTTATTTATGTGAATTATCGCCATTTGCTTCCATGTTAGTTCCAGTTTCACAAGTTTAACTTACTTTTTAAATTTACTGAAAAAAGCATTCAATGGATTGACAATACTTTGAAGCTCTAAAATGAATAGTTTCTGTTCAAATTGAGTTCTCCCAACCGTTGGATATTAGACTCTCCACCCTTGACCATATAAAGAAAACTAAGTATTTCAAGATTCTTCGACTTTTCCATTTTAGTTCTACTAAAATTCAGATAACACAAGTTAATGAGTTTATGTAAATCAACTAGAAACTCTTCAAAATATTCATAGTCACTCAATTTCAGTATTTAGAAGTTATAAAGAAAACACATGAAAAGATTTTTTATCTAGTCCGAGAATAACCAAAGATAAGGCACACAATAACTTAGTTTTAGTTTTGAGAGCAACTCAGGTAACATCAGTGTATTAGACTTCGAGCACAATAATTAGAGGTGTGCATGGATTATAAATCAAACCAAATTGAACTATATAAATGATTTGGTTTAGATAATAAAATTATTATCATAAAACTAATTTATTTTTTTAAAATCGATTAATAAATGGATCGGTTCAGTTTCAAATCGGTTTCTCATAAAAAAAACCAATTAAAAAAAACAGTTTTGAACCGATTTCTTTCAAAATCAATTTTTCATTTTCATTAAAAAAATCAATTTCAAAACCAATTTTATAAAAAAAAACAGTATTAAAACTATATTTTTAAAAAATTAATTTTATATCAAAAATAGTTTTATTTTCTTTTAACCAACTTTTTATTTTAACTAATTATAAAACTATTTTATGTAAAAATATATTTATTTTAAAAAATTACTTTAAATTTATCTTTTATAATCCTCACAAATAATATCTAGATTAAAAACAATCACAAACTATGATGTGTTATATAAAAAGGATCATAAAATAAAATAATTATGAATTATATCTCTATAAATCATAATTGCTCATAAAATAAATAACTCATCAAAAAAATTGTTCAAGTTTATAAAATCTCTCATATATGTTTATAAAATAAATAATTTGTCAAAAAAAATGTTCAAACTTTCAAAATCTCTAACGTAAATGGAGGTATTAAAACCGTATTCTCGGAAGTTGCATAGGTTGACGCCGATAAAAAATTATGTAAAAAGTTAAAATTAAATGAACTTATATAAGACTTTAATTTCTTCACTTTCAAAAACATTAGTTTTTCCATGGAACTTGAAAATCACTATTTATCTTGTGGACTAATAACATACAATAATTAGAAAAGATTTATTAAAAAAAGTGTTATATAAGTTTTTTTAATGAAAAATATATTATTATTTTTATCATGCAACGGTTTTTAAATGTGTTTGTTTTGATTTATAGAATTATTTTGAGGGGTATAAAAATGATAAAGTAAAATTAGAAATACAACATAGATATATTTTTAAATGTTTAAAATGTGAGAAAAAAGATATAGAAATACTTAAAGAAATCACTCTACAAAATCAAAATGTTATAAAAAATACTTAAAGAATAAGTTAAAAATCTAAGTTTGTCAAATGTGACTTCATGAACTGTATTGATTTATAGTTTGTTTTGATTTATAGAATTTTTTTAATGTATAAACTTAAAAATCTAAGTTTGTCATTGCTTTATTTCTCAGTTTGTTGTGAATAATAAGTAAATCCTGTGAATTACTTACATAACTTCTTTCATGTTTCGGTTTACAGTAACAGAGCAAGAATACAAGCAAAATCAGGAACTGCCCATTGCATATGCATGCAATAGAAATAGTACTAGGTAGTGCGTATCAAAAAGTATTCACAAGTGCCATACATTTTTTGATGAATCATGTTTACTCTTCTACTGTATGTGCTTTTGCTAAAATAAGTGGTCTTAACCACTCTTTTACAAAAGTTAGTCTGTCTTTTGATTGGAGAATTTTGAGTCCTTATGAGGACGAAAGGATATGCGACAAGAATGATACTTTCTCCACTCCTTTTTATGAATGCGTTTTCTATCATGAGCCCTCGTCTCCCCTTCATTGTCTTTGAGATAGAGGTTTCAAACCATTTGGCCATGGCTCTTTCGCAACTCCACCCTACATGTTGGGCATACATGAAAGTCTACTAGTATTGATGTGAGCACATGAATGGAAAGCCTTGTGCGACTTTCTTCTTTCATATATTCAAATGTCGTCGTGATCGGGTGTCCCGGAATAGGGGTGGAGAACTACTCTAATTCAAATCGACTATTCACGGGTTTGAGCCTCCTTCGGAGCTTCCATCCTTTAAAGGCCGGTTATTTCTGGTAATGGAATGAAGGGTAAATGTGTCGCCTTGTTCACCAAATATTGGACTGACGGGATCTTCCCGACGAGGCTCGATACCAGACGATTAATGAGGTTTATCAATAATTTGGGATATATAGGGAGAGTTACCCCGACGGCAGAAGTCGACAAGAAACACTTGAAGCACCTTATTGGCGTCCAATTGCTGATAAGAGTTTGTTCTTGGAAGAGAGAAGAACCATCTTTGGTAAACTACGAAATCTTCGTGTTTCTCATATTTTTGATCTGCACATATATTATATATTTCCCTTACTCATAACCCTGTGCAGAATGTATGGAAAAATGAGAAGAATTTCTAGTTTCTAAAGCGGAGAGTACATCCGATTAGGAATAACATCGTTGTCGAAAACTTGTTGACTTTATCGAATGTCCCGGGTCTAACTTCTTGCCCTCCACTTACAGAATTTGGCTCGCGTTCTACCGGGGATCACTGTAACACCCCACTTCCTGACTCAATAATTAATACATAAAATATAATTCTATCGAAGTAGGATATCACTTCATAATCCAAGAAGTCTGAATGTTACTTCATTTAATCAAAAATATAGTCCAAGCAGTGGAATTAATTAAAAGTATGACATCCATAGCCTTAACAAATCATCCACGTCAAAAGTGGTTGAATAATTACTTTAAATTAAAAGATACGTATCTGAATAACATAAAGATAATAGGAAGTTCCCCGGTGTTACATATGAGAGCAACTCCACTAGTAGACTCGACCTATAGCAACATGAGGTACATCTCCAACTACTCAGGTATATGATAGTCTGTACTTCGAGGGAGCACAAACACAACAAACACAAAAGGTGTGAGGAATTCAGTCATATAATAAATAGTGTATAATAATTAAGAGAGTAGTATTTATACACACAAATCACATTCATTCGCAATCACATTCTCACCATAACAAATGCACACGCACATCATAATTACAATATTACACGATGCATGTGGTACTAATTCTCATCAATGGTTCATCATACGAACCTGATTCCCCCTTCAGAATCTTGAACTCTCCCTTCTGAGTTCCGGATAATTCTTTCGTCCCCCTTCGAACTTATGACTTATCTCTTTCAACATATCAATAATGAATGCATGGCATGGTAGTAATGCAATTAACATAACAATTATAATAATATTTAGTGATCCATAATTGATCATACAATTGCAACCATGAATAACGTAATTCACTCTTTTGGACTACCACCAATATAATCAAACACACCCTCTCAATCATTCACAACACATCAAATGATTTTTCAATACGGACCTCGTCCATATTCGTCACATCATACACTTATTTTCCACGTGCTACCTGCCTATGATAAAATCGTTAAAAATATTTTATCTCTTAAACCAAGTTATATCCCTCTGTTTCAGCTACCCAACGCTTCAATCTCCGTCCCAAAATGATTTACGAGTTGAAAGCTATGATTAAAACCGTGCACGAAAACATTACCAAAAAGTTGTTGTTTTTCTGAAATTTCTTACACGATTTTCATCTTCTTCAACCCCAAAACATCCATGATATCATCACCAAAATTATCTTATCCCTGAAATAAAGTTATAGCCTTCTGTTTCAGTTACCCAACACTTCAAACACCGTCCTAAAATGATTTACGAGTTAAAAGTTATGATCAAAATCGTGCACGAATGCGTTACCAAAAAGTTGTTTATTTTTTGAAATTTCCGGCACGATTTTCGTCTTCTCCAACCAAAACTTCCATGAAATCATCAAAAATATTTCATGGTTTTAAACTCAATCATAAACATACCAATATCAATCACTATTTATATTCATATAATCACACCAATAGATTCACAATTTCATACTCTATCATCATCATAATCATCATCTCAAGCCCTTAACATACAACAAACATAAAATTCAGCAACAATTCAAAATTCATCATAAACAAATATCAATTGATATAGCCACAACAATCACAATTCCTTCCTCACAATCATGGTCACAAATCTACAACAATTATAACATAACATTAGATCAACCTAAAAGGGTAAGGACCCTTCACCACCCTCTCATAGTTAGACACTCTTATAGGAATAGTTTTCCCCCTTTACCTTAGAATTTTAAACTTCAAGTTCTTCTACAATGGTGGTCTTCTTCTTCTTCCTACCCTTACCTCTTTCCATTCCTCTCCCTTTTCCAATTCTTTCAGATACGTTCTCAACTCTTTTTTCTCTCCTCACCTCCCTATAAATAGACCAACTAAATCTCTTTTTTTTAATCCTATTATTATTATTACTATTATTATTATTATTATTATTATTACTATAATATTAAATCAAATTAAAAAATCAAATACTAATAATAATATCTCTATATTATATATTATATTTTCTAAATCATGTCATTAGGTCAACTATCCAATAAAATATTAATAAAAGCAATATTATCTCTATATTATTATTGTTATTTTAAATAAATATTAACTTATTTATTATTAATACTAAATTAATTTAATTAAATCTAATAGTAATACTATTAATCTCATTGTGCCTAACACCTTCTACTTCTCGTTAATTACTACCACACCCCTCACTTAAAATTCTAATTTTCTAGAGATACTAGCTCATATCCAAGGCTCCCCTACTACCTCAATCATTCAAAACATGTACAATACAATTAAATTATTCTATAGAATTAGATAATTCAAATGGGGTGTTACATTCGCCAACCTCTTCCTTTGGACGAGGACTGTGTTTACTTGGCTATCCTTTCTAGGCCTCTTCAGGAGCAAGAATTGGGTACCCTGGCTCGGTATGTCCGACATGCTTCAGCTTCTTTAGCCCTTGGTGCATCCGGTCACTGAGAGGTTTTCTGACCCGACTAGCAATTTGTTAAAAAGCAACTGATGGATGATAGTGTTCGCGACTTGAAGCTTCAGCGGGATAGGTACCAGAATGAAGTAAAAGAATCTTATACCTCATTTTTTGGAGTGAAGAATGTTTTGTTTCCCTAAAAGTAAGTTGGTCCTATTGCTGACTATGTGGCTCATCTGGTGAGGATCGTGGCAATGAATGACCAAAATATGTTTATTGTTCAAAGCAGTTTGGGATCTGCCCACAAAGAATTAGATTTCTTGCATTCACACAACCAGTGTAGTTAAGATCGAGTGTTGGGTCTTAATATCTTACGATCTTACGTACTGAAGTTGCCTTTTAGTGTTACGATCTGAGAAAAAATTGTTTTCATGCACTTTGCGGTCAAGAACGAGTGTTGGGTCTTAAGGTCTTAAGATCTTACGATCTTACGTGTTGAAGTTGTCTTTTATATGACTATTCACTACGCCAAATAAGGGAAAAGAGGACGCTTATTTTGGCCTATAACAGCGCTTTTAAGCGCCCTCTAAAGTGGCGCTGGCATAGGTAAAGACAACGCTTTGTTTTCCTAGAGAAAGCGATGTCTAAAGTGGCCACATTATAGTGCGCTTTCAGAAAAAAGCGTCCTCTGGAGTGGTCCATAAAGGGACACCTTAGAGGGCGCTTTCTGGAAAAAGTGCCCTCTAAAGTTGTCAATGTAAAGTGTTTAGAGGGCGCTTTCAGGAAAAAGCGCCCTCTAAAGTTGTCAATGTAAAGTGTTTAGAGGGCGCTTTCAGGAAAAAGCGCCCTCTAAAGTTGTCAATGTAAAGTGTTTAGAGGGCGCTTTCTGGACAAAGCGCCCTCTAAAGTTGTCAATGTAAAGTGTTTAGAGGGCGCTTTCTGGACAAAGCGCCCTCTAAAGTGTTAGTTATTTTAAAAAAAAATTGTTTGAAAAACAGTGGATATTTAATTGGTAACCTGTTGGCATGCTGCAAAAGTGTAAAATTCATATTGATTTCATCCTTTAATCCAATGTTATACACCATTAATCCATTGATATATACAACATAAATCCATTTATATACAACATTAATCCTCCATATATACAACATTAATATATGATTCTTTGATCAACAATATACAACAACATATTCATGATTTAGTAAAAATACAACAACAATATACAACATATATACAACAACAGCATACAACAACAACATTCCATACATATATGTACAACAATATACAACCTAGCTATATGATTCTTTGATCAACAATGAATTGACACAATTCATCCTTCATTTCATCCAAATGAGCTCTTGAGTAAGATTTGCATTCCTCAAAGTACTACAATTAAGAGAATAAAACATATTCATGATTTAGTAACAAATTAGATGAAATATCTGACAGACATAATTAAATATACAAATACACACGAATATTTAGGGGAATTTCACTTACGCGTCAACCGTCTTCTTCATACTCGGATATTTACTCCAATCACCCGATAACGAATTGAGATAATACATTATTAGTCTCGAAAGATCCATAGCAACCAACACCCAGTGACCACGGTATCCAAAAGCTGTCTAGTAGTTCTAACCAATACTAAACAAAATAACGCCCATCCACCCATGGTGGCAAACATGTTCTGTATATCCAAAAGTTGTCTAGTAGTTCTATCGCACATCCATACAAAATAAGGCTCAACCAAAAAAACAGATGGCAGCATAAGTAGTATATCCAAAAAAGGCATGGTGAATAATAGCAAGTGTGCATAATAGGCAGGAGGAACTGCATACAAGATAACATTTTTGTTAAACTAAAGTTTTGTATAGCCTAAAATAAAAACAAGCAAAGGGAATCGAGTAACAAACCTATTGAGACAGATCGAGTACACCTCGCATAACTGAATGGAAAAAAATAGTATCAGAAGGCTTCTAAAATTAAATGAAAACAGTACAAGTTTAGGTAAAAATTAAATGACATAGCTAATATTACCTGAATTCCTGCATGGCTGTTAAGGTAAAAATCAAATTCCCTAGGGTGACAAATGCTGGTGTCTACCACGGTTCCTTTGACAATTTAGAACAACAAAATCAGCAAAAAGTGATAAATTCAAATGATAATATATACCAGCTGCGTTGAGAAATATATTGAAAAAACCTGGCATAATATTTCCACTTCTATCGGTCTCTTTGGGGTTGACAGGAAAGAGACGGGTGTGATGTCTCTTTTGGACCACTACAAAAGTAACTTTAGGTAGATACCCATCCTCTATTGAGACACAAGCCTGATGAAAAAAAATTAGTTGGTCTTCAGCACTCCAATGTACTTCAAATTTTACACCCTTGTCTCTTGCACGAATGATTGACTTCATAATAGCCATTTTACCTGTAATAAAGAAAACAATTAAAATCAGATGACAAATGTAAAAACAATTAAAATCATAAAAGTCATTTTACCTGTAATAAAGAAAACAATTAAAATCATTTGACCTATACCTTTTTCACTAGGTTCTCTTTCTTTTCTTGGTTGGAATATGTTCTACATGTCTCTTAACAACACGGACGGTTGGATTGATCCAAATACCCTCATTATGATCATTTCTAATATATGAATCATTTGATATAATATTCTCATCTTGATCATTTCTGGTAAACGATTCAATCTCAACATCAATATCACCTTGATCTCCAGTGTTTTCATCAATTACTTTGTTGGAAAAAAGAACTATAGACCATTTCGTACTTTTCGGATCATTGACATAGAACACTTGTCTAGCTTGAGAGGCTAGAATAAAAGACTCATCTTTGTATCCCACCCTATTAAGATCCCCTTGCAAAAATCCTGACTTATCCATTCGAATGCCGTTATTATTTTCAACCCACTTGCAACCAAATATAGGAATCTGAAACTTCTCATAATCAAACACCCAAATGCGCTCGATAACACCAAAATACGACAGATTTGCAAATTTGGGGTTTAAGTCCTTCACACTTGATATGTGCATTGCTTCAGCTACCACGGTGACACCACTATTCTGCATAGTACTTTTATCATCTTGTTCTTTGGTATAAAATGTGTATCCATTAATCGCGTATGCGCTATAAGAAAAAACATGGAAACTTGGACCATATGCTAAGCATCTCAACCTTTCTGTTATTGAAGCGGGATCTGAATAATACTTTGAATAAATATGATCCTTAAACCAAGGTATAAAACATCGATTGTGCTCTCGTACTATCCAATTTTCATTTCTATTGGGATTTAAACCTCGGAGAACATCCTTGTGAATTTCAACATACGGCTCAACCTCATTCTCATTGTGCAGAACATACAAATGCACTTGATCCCGTTCGACCCTTGATACTGCCACGATTTTATTTCCAATTAGATTTTTTCCTTCTTTCTTTTCGACAAGCTAAGACTTGGGGAGTCCGATTGACTGAACATTAGACAAATATTCAGTACAAAACTCAATCGCTTCTTCAACAATGTATCTTTCAACCATACAACCTTCTGGTCGACTTCGGTTCTTCACATACCCTTTTAATATTTTCATATAACGTTCAACAGGGTACATCCATCTCATATAAGCTGGTCCACACAATTGTGTCTCTTTCACAAGATGAACAACTAGATGTACCATTATGTCAAAAAATGATTGGGGAAAAAACATTTCAAGCTCACACAAAGTAATAACGATTTCTTTTTGCAACATTGGTAAGATCGCAGGATTGATCACCTTACTGCAAATTGACTTGAAGAAAGAACACAACTTAGTTATAGAGCTTCTTACTTTTTCTGGAAGAATAGAACGTATACCTATTGGGAGAAAATGTTCCATTATAACATGGCAATCATGGGTCTTTAAACTCTTTAACTTGAGGTCTTTCATAGACACAAGTCTTCTAATATCTGAAGAGTACCCTTCTGGAACTTTAACTTCACTTAGAAACTTACACAATGTTTTTTTCTCCTTTCTAGATAGAGTATAAGCAGCAGGAGGTAGATATGTTCGTTTTCCTTTCTTCAAGGGTCCTAATTCAGTTCTTATTCCCATCGCTATCAAGTCCTTTCTTGCCTTAAGGCCATCCTTAGACTTTCCTTGTATATTGAGTAACGTGCCAATAATACTTTCAAATACATTTTTTTCAATATGCATAACATCAAGAAAATGTCTCACATACAAGGACTTCCAATACGGCAATTCAAAAAAAACTGACCTCTTCTTCCACCCACTTTTGACAAGTGTGTGGGCAAAAGGCTTGCCAAACTGAGTATCCAAATCTTTCACCTTTTCAAAAATTTGATCACCCGTCAATATAGGTGGAGCTCTGCCTTGTTCTGTCTCTCCATTGAACGCCTTTCTCCATCCACGGTAGTGATGATTTGAATTTAAGAATCTCCGATGACCGAGAAAGACATTCTTCTGACCAAACTCCAAGCGCTTCCAATCTGTTTTATCTTCACAAATAGGACACGCACATTGACCTTTTATGCTATACCCTGATAGATTTCCGTATGCTGGAAAATCATTAATTGTGCCAAACAACATCGCCCTCAAGTTGAAACTTTCTTTCCTATATCCATCATAAACCTCCACACGGGTCTCCCACAAAATCTTTAAATCTTCGATTAAGGGCTTCAAGTACACGTCTATGTCATTCCCTGGTTGTTTAGGTCCAGTAATCAACGTAGACAACATCATGTACTTACGCTTCATACATAGCCATGGAGGTAGGTTATAAATCATAATAATCACAGGCCATGTACTGTGTGAGATACTCTGGATACCGTGTGGGTTCATTCCATCAGTAGATAATTCCAAGCGAAGGTTTCTTGATTCTTCTCCAAATTCAGGATAATCATTATCAATTTTCAACCACTGTGGTGAATCTGCCGGATGTCGATACTTTCCATCTATAATTCTTTCATTTGCATGCCAGGTCAAGTGTCTTGAATCGGTTTCACTACGAAACATGCGTCTAAATCTCGGAATAACAGGAAAATACCACAAGACTTTTGCTGGAGACAACTTGTTCTTATATCGCGAGACACCGCATTTAGGACACTCATTTAACGATGCATACTCATTTCGAAACAAAACGCAATCGTTTGGACATGCATGTATCTTATCATAGCTCATGCCAATAGAGCACAACATCTTTTTGGTCTCATATGTTCGATTGGGAAGAACATTATCCTCAGGAAGCATATCTTTCAAAAGGGCTAATAACTCTGTGAAACTTTTATCCGACCACCCATTGCCCGCCTTTAAGTTGTACAACTTTAATACCGCAGACAATCTTGTGAATTTAGTGCAACCATCATACAAAGGTTTCTCTGCATCACTTACCAACCTCTCAAACATTTCGGGACAATCCTTAAGATCTCCTTCAAGTGCTTCTGCAATCTCTTCAACTCGATCACAATCGTATGTATCTGCACCACTATAGTTTGAGGCATAGGTCGTACTATCCCCCGGTTCAACATTCTCGTTACTTTTCTCACCATGCAAATTCCAACATGTATAACTTCGATCAATTCCATGCCTCATTAGATGCGATGTCAACTGAACTGCGTCAACTCGTTTCCCATAACAACAACCCAAGCAAGGACATATCATTCTACTGGGGTCTTCGGCGTGCGCAACGGCAAACTTAACGAATTCTGATACCCCATTCTCGTACTCTCTCGACAATCGATTGGAAGACATCCATGTATTATCCATTACTAATTAGAATAAACAAAAAACAATTTCAGAAGAGTTCAAACACATTCGGACCTAGGTTTCTAATGATACTGGTGTTGACACAAAATCATATGTTCATAGGTCGTATAACCCTAACTACTGGGTAATGTAGTCCCATTGCATGCGCTATCATGGTCACTAAAAACCAACAGTCAATTTCCTATTGCATGCGCTATCATGGTCGAAACAAACGTAGAAGGAGGAAACGCGCAGTAATAATGTAAAACAGAAATTGGGCAAAGCTAAAACAAAGCAATAACATAAAACAGAAATTGGGAAAAGCGTATACCTTTGATTGGTAGAAGGAGGAAACGCGCAGTAATAATGTAGATCTAACAGAGGTGGAAGGAAAACGCCTTAGAACCCTAACGTGAAAAAGAACGAAAATAACAGATAGTGAAATAACAAAACGCGCAGTATGTTATAATTTTAATGTTTACTAAAGGGGACATTAGAGGGCGCTTGTGGAAAAAAAGCGCCCTCTAAAGGGGGCCTAAGAGGGCGCTTATGAAAGCACTCTCTAAGGCTTTCCAGAAGCGCTTTATAAGCTGGAAATGCACATGGACTTATAACAGCGCTTTATTAAAAGCGCCCTCTAAGGGTAACCTTAGAGGGCGCTTTCTAAAAAGCGCCATGTATTGTTGTCCCTCTATCTCCTCCTTATTTTTTCGTTTCACCTTAGAGGGCGCTTGTGGAAAAAAAGCGCCCTCTAATGGGGGCCTAAGAGGGCGCTTATGAAAGCGCTCTCTAAGGCTTTCCAGAAGCGCTTTATAAGCTGGAAATGCACATGGACTTATAACAGCACTTTATTAAAAGCGCCCTCTAAGGGTAACCTTAGAGGGCGCTTTCTAAAAAGCGCCATGTATTGTTGTCCCTCTATCTCCTCCTTATTTTTTCGCTTCACCTTAGAGGGCGCTTTGTTACAAAAGCCCTCTCTAAAGTGCGCTGTCTATTGCTTCTTATTTTTCGATTCACTTTAGAGAGCGCTTTTGTAGTAAAGCGCCCTCTAAGGTGCGTTGTCTATTCCAGTTTTTGGCGTAGTGATTGGTATGAAAATTACATGATATCTTAGATCATTAGACTTATTAGTAAGATTTATGTTTTTTAAGCTGCTTATTTTGAACAAAGTCTTTTGAACTTGATAAATTATGAAATGATGGTTATGTCTTATTAATTAAATTAATTGAATTTGTCATTTATAGGTTATTTTGTCCATGTATTATAATTTTCATGTGTTTGTGTGTGTATATATGTCAAATTACCATTTTTCCCTTTGGTAAGATCTTAAGTGTCGTGCTACAATCCTAGTTTTACGATCTTTAACAAGGTTGTCTGATCCTACTTAAGATCTAGTGTTCGACTATCTTGCTCAAAACAATACCCAACACCTTGTGTAATCACTAACCAACACCTTGTGTAATCTTGATTATATCAAATTATCTTTGACTTGAATTTTCCATAGGTCAAAAACAATTATTCCATCAATTCTCTTTAGCACAAACTGCATAATGGAACTTGTGACTACAACTCCTCAACTCTTTCACAACACTACCATGTTTTTGATGTGGAAGATCAGAAAATTTGCAACCACATAACATACTAAGAACTCATATTCCCAGATCAAACCAAAAGCTTTGATATCAGTTTTGTGGAAAACTGACATAAAGAAAGAAAAAATAAAATCACAACACAAGATCATAACGTGGAAACTCCAAAACTGAAGCAAAAACCACAACCGTTATTGAAATTCTAGTTATCAGACTTTCGATGTCAAACGGGTTGTTATGACATCCAATTCTGCACAGACAAGAATTATGCAGAACTTAAAAGTAAGTGCAGTAAATAACACAAGTAATTGTTTACCCAGTTCAGTCCAACATGACCTACTTCTGGGGGCTACCAAGCCAGGGAGGAAATCCACTATTAGTAGTATTAATTCAGACCTTAAACCAACTGTTTAACCCTATCACTTAATACCTACCCAATGCAATTTCAATCTTACACTAAGATCAGAGTTCCTACTCACTCCCCCTCAATCACCTCAGTGATTACTACCTTTAATCCATATTAAAGACAATTATGAAGTCACACTTCAAACAACTCTTGATTGTGCTTAACAGCTTTAATCAAGATACACAGCACTCACGCTTAAAAGCTTAGAGTGACACAACACTTACAACTCAATGAACACCCTATACCAATGCAATCATCTATGAGATAATAGCTTGGCTTACAAGATATGTCTAATACAAGACTCACAAAAATACAACAGTGAAGTATGATGGACACACTAAATCTTCACGCCTAAAAATCCCAGTCCTGAATGAAGGAATGACTTCCTTTTATATTGCAGCACTTGGGCCTTGTACTTGTATTCTCCTGAATTTAAGGTCACGCGAGTTCCCCTAAATTCCACATCTAGGTTACTAACAAATAGGCTATTTGTTAGGTTCATTAATTGTAGCTTGGTTGTTGGTTTCCTGAATTTTCTCTTAGCTGTTGAATCCCTGAAGAATAGCCCGAGAAAAATGCTGAAACAGAAAAACTAAACAACCTACAATATAGCATACGCTGTCAGGAATGAATGTCACAACATTCAGTTTGACATCCAAATCAAGGACCATATGCTAAGTCTGTTTTTCCTGAAAACAGACTGTACAATTTGTTGTACTGTACAGAATCAATCTGTCCATGCTTCAGTATCAGCGTACAATAATAAATGTCAAAATATCCAATTTGACATTCACACATAGAGACTTACATCAGGTCTGTTATCCTCTTGATAAGCAGACTGATAATAAATACTGAGTTATAGTAGAACACCACTTATTCTATTCCTCAGTATTTGCTGACAGGGATGAATGTCATAACATCCAGTTTGACATTCAATAAATCCTGTATTAGCTAATCCTGCAGTACACTACTCAGAATGTCATGACATCAGCCAAGACATCAGAGTACAGCTAGATATTCTAACATACAATGCAGTCAAACAAACATCTCCACAGCATGTCATGACATCAGTCAAGACATTAGAATCCAACTAGTGTTTTACCATACAATGCAGCCAATTAAACACCTACAGTTATCAAATGACAATCAGAGTATAACATTATGTAAAAGTTGTCACAACATATATAAGTTACCCTTAACTATCCTTAAGCGTCTAGTATTCCTAGAGCCTTCACTAAATTAGGATAGACGTGCATGGCCATTACAACACAAACTTATTAGAATACATCTTAAGAAAAGATTGTGCGCAAGTTTGATGTCTGAGATAGAGCTCAAGATAATGTGCACTACGCCAGATAAGGGAAAAGAGGGCACTTTTTTTGGCCTATAACAGCGCTTTAAAGCGCCCTCTAATCTGGCGCTGGCATAGGTAAAGACAGCGCTTTTTTTCCTGGTGAAAGCGCTGTCTAAAGTGGCTCTTTAAGCCCTTTAAGGGCCACTTTAGAGGGCGCTTTTTAAAGAAAGCGCCCTCTAAAGTGGAAACATTTAAGGGTTTAGAGGGCGCTTTTACTGGAAAGCGCCCTCTAAAGTGGAAACTTTTAAGGGTTTAGAGGGCGCTTTTACTGGAAAGCGCCCTCTAAAGTGGAAATTTAAAGGGTTTAGAGGGCGCTTATTTTGGGAAGCGCCCTCTAAAGTGGGTGGTTATTTAATTTTTTTTTTTTAAAAAGCGCTATATTTTTTTATTTATTTTAGACAACCTGTATATTGAAGCAGTACACCCAAAACTGTATAATTTGAAGCCCTTTTTCACACATTGCATTCAACAAGCCTTATATACAACAATCCATACATATACAACAATCCACTGATATATAATCGTTTAACTTCTAAAGATTCTAAATATACAACCAATTCATAACTTAAAAAGAAATAAAACTAAGTAGCAAAAGCATCTCTGAGATGTATGTTTTTTTTGCTAGCAGCAGTCTTCTTAGCAACAACCTCTTTTTGTTCAATATCAATAGCATGAACCTAAAATATCATAAAATTAGTTAGGTGAAGTATAAGATCAAGAATTAACATTTTCTATGCATAAATATCATATAATTGTGTTTATACCTTTTTTTTTATGCAACTGACTCGATTTGCTGCGTAATCCCCTTATATTTTTGGTCCCTTATCTTTTGAAGATAGAATTGATATTTGTTTAGATGGACATGTTCCATTGTCGTAGAGGGATACTTTCAAATATCCAGCATCATGATCTACGCGAATGACGCTTGACGACAATGGAACATCTCCATCTAAACAAATATCAATTGATACTTTCAAGTATCCCTTGCCCCTTGCACGAATGATTGACTTCATAATAGCCATTTTACCTGTAATAAAGAAAACAATTAAAATCAGATGACAATTGTAAAAACAATTAAAATCATAAAAGTCATTTTACCTGTAATAAAGAAAACAATTAAAATCATTTGACCTGTACCTTTTTCACTAAGTTCTCTTTCTTTTCTTGGTTGGAATATGTTCTACATGTCTCTTAACAACACGGACGGTTGGATTGATCCAAATACCCTCATTATGATCATTTCTAATATATGAATCATTTGATATAATATTCTCATCTTGATCATTTCTGGTAAACGATTCAATCTCAACATCAATATCACCTTGATCTCCAGTGTTTTCATCAATTACTTTGTTGGAAAAAAGAACTATAGACCATTTCGTACTTTTCGGATCATTGACACAGAACACTTGTCTAGCTTGAGAGGCTAGAATAAAAGACTCATCTTTGTATCCCACCCTATTAAGATCCACTTGCAAAAATCCTGACTTATCCATTCGAATGCCGTTATTATTTTCAACCCACTTGCAACCAAATATAGGACAAATTTGCAAATTTGGGGTTTAAGTCCTTCACACTTGATATGTGCATTGCTTCAGCTACCACGGTGACACCACTATTCTGCATAGTACTTTTATCATCTTGTTCTTTGGTATAAAATGTGTATCCATTAATCGCGTATGCGCTATAAGAAAAAACATGGAAACTTGGACCATATGCTAAGCATCTCAACCTTTCTGTTATTGAAGCGGGATCTGAATAATACTTTGAATAAATATGATCCTTAAACCAAGGTATAAAACATCGATTGTGCTCTCGTACTATCCAATTTTCATTTCTATTGGGATTTAAACCTCGGAGAACATCCTTGTGAATTTCAACATACGACTCAACCTCATTCTCATTGTGCAGAACATACAAATGCACTTGATCCCGTTCGACCCTTGATACTGCCACGATTTTATTTCCAGTTAGATTTTTTCCTTCTTTCTTTTCGACAAGCTGAGACTTGGGGAGTCCGATTGACTAAACATTAGACAAATATTCAGTACAAAACTCAATCGCTTCTTCAACAATGTATCTTTCAACCATACAACCTTCTGGTCGACTTCGGTTCTTCACGTACCCTTTTAATATTTTCATATAACGTTCAACAGGGTACATCCATCTCATATAAGCTGGTCCACACAATTGTGTCTCTTTCACAAGATGAACAACTAGATGTACCATTATGTCAAAAAATGATGGAGGAAAAAACATTTCAAGCTCACACAAAGTAATAACGATTTCTTTTTGCAACATTGGTAAGATCGCAGGATTGATCACCTTACTGCAAATTGACTTGAAGAAAGAACACAAATTAGTTATAGAGCTTCTTGCTTTTTCTGGAACAATAGAACGTATACCTATTGGGAGAAAATGTTCCATTATAACATGGCAATCATGGGTCTTTAAACTCTTTAACATGAGGTCTTTCATAGACACAAGTCTTCTAATATCTGAAGAGTACCCTTCTGGAACTTTAACTTCACTTAGAAACTTACACAATATTTTTTTCTCCTTTCTAGATAGAGTATAAGCAGCAGGCGGTAGATATGTTCGTTTTCCTTTCTTCAAGGGTCCTAATTCAGTTCTTATTCTCATCGCTATCAAGTCCTTTCTTGCCTTAAGGCCATCCTTAGACTTTCCTTGTATATTGAGTAACGTGCCAATAACACTTTCAAATACATTTTTTTCAATATGCATAACATCAAGAAAATGTCTCACATACAAGGACTTCCAATACGGCAATTTAAAAAAAACTGACCTCTTCTTCCACCCACTTTTGACAAGTGTGTGGGCAAAAGGCTTGCCAAACTGAGTATCCAAATCTTTCACCTTTTCAAAAATTTGATCACCCGTTAATATAGGTGGAGCTCTGCCTTGTTCTGTCTCTCCATTGAACGCCTTTCTCCATCCACGGTAGTGATGATTTGAATTTAAGAATCTCCGATGACCGAGAAAGACATTCTTCTGACCAAACTCCAAGCGCTTCCAATCTGTTTTATCTTCACAAATAGGACACGCACATTGACCTTTTATGCTATAGCCTGATAGATTTCCGTATGCTGGAAAATCATTAATTGTGCCAAACAACATCGCCCTCAAGTTGAAACTT
This sequence comes from Lathyrus oleraceus, assembly GCF_024323335.1. Taxonomy (NCBI): domain Eukaryota; kingdom Viridiplantae; phylum Streptophyta; class Magnoliopsida; order Fabales; family Fabaceae; genus Lathyrus; species Lathyrus oleraceus. Next base: position 361,927,076 of record NC_066579.1, on the reverse strand, counting down.
TCTTTCCTATATCCATCATAAACCTCCACACCGGTCTCCCACAAAATCTTTAAATCTTCGATTAAGGGCTTCAAGTACACGTCTATGTCATTCCCTGGTTGTTTAGGTCCAGAAATCAACATAGACAACATCATGTACTTACGCTTCATACATAGCCATGGAGGTAGGTTATAAATCATAATAATCACAGGCCATGTACTGTGTGAGATACTCTGGATACCGTGTGGATTCATTCCATCAGTAGATAATGCCAAGCGAAGGTTTCTTGATTCTTCTCCAAATTCAGGATAATCATTATCAATTTTCAACCACTGTGGTGAATCTGCCGGATGTCGATACTTTCCATCTATAATTCTTTCATCTGCATGACAGGTCAAGTGTCTTGAATCGGTTTCACTACGAAACATACGTCTAAATCTCGGAATAACAGGAAAATACCATAAGACTTTTGCTGGAGACAACTTGTTCTTATATCGCGAGACACCGCATTTAGGACACTCATTTAACGATGCATACTCATTTCGAAACAAAACGCAATCGTTTGGACATGCATGTATCTTATCATAGCTCATGCCAATAGAGCACAACATCTTTTTGGTCTCATATGTTCGATTGGGAAGAACATTATCCTCAGGAAGCATATCTTTCAAAAGGGCTAATAACTCTGTGAAACTTTTATCCGACCATCCATTGCCCGCCTTTAAGTTGTACAACTTTAATACCGCAGACAATCTTGTGAATTTAGTGCAACCATCATACAAAGGTTTCTCTGCATCACTTACCAACCTCTCAAACATTTCGGGACAATCCTTAAGATCTCCTTCAAGTGCTTCTGCAATCTCTTCAACTCGATCACAATCGTATGTATCTGCGCCACTATAGTTTGAGGCATAGGTCGTACTATCCCCCGGTTCAACATTCTTGTTACTTTTCTCACCATGCAAATTCCAACATGTATAACTTCGATCAATTCCATGCCTCATTAGATGCGATGTCAACTGAACTGCGTCAACCCGTTTCCCATTCCAACAACCCAAGCAAGGACATATCATTCTACTGGGGTCTTCGGCGTGCGCAATGGCAGACTTAACGAATTCTGATACCCCATTCTCGTACTCTCTCGACAATCGATTGGAAGACATCCATGTATTATCCATTACTAATTAGAATAAACAAAAAACAATTTCAGAAGAGAAACCAAAAATGGGATGAGACAAAACAATTTCGCTTTATTGAGTTAGTCTCTGTGCAGGGCATTCATGTCTCCATTTACTCTATCAAATAACATTCATACCTAAACTTCTTAAGTTACTAGCTACGCTATGTACGCTAAGTTACTAGAATCAAAGGTTTCTAATGTCTCTATAATGCAACCATAACCGAACCCTAACAACAGTCTTTGAATGTGATTCATAGTGATATCAAATTCAGCAATTTAAAAACCAACCGTCAATTGCCTAATAAACCCAAACTATTTAAAGGACTATGAATATTGAAACTTTACAGGTCGAAACAAACGTAGCATAGACAACAATAACATAAAACTGAAATGGGGCAAAGCTAAAACAAAGCAATAGTGCAAGTAATAATGTATGCATCGTGTACCTTTGATTGGTAGAAGGAGGAAACGTCGTAGATCTAACAGAGGTGGAAGGAGAACGCCTTAGAAGTAGCGAAAATCGTAGCAGTGAGAACCCTAACGTGAAAAAGAACGAAAATAACAGAGAGTGAAATAACAAAACGCGCAGTATGTTATAATTTTAATGTTTACTAAAGGGGACCTTAGAGGGCGCTTGTGGAAAAAAAGCGCCCTCTAAAGGGGGCCTAAGAGGGCGCTTATGAAAGCGCTCTCTAAGGCTTTCCAGAAGCGCTTTATAAACTGGAAATGCACATGGACTTATAATAGCGCTTTATTAAAAGCGCCCTCTAAGGGTAACCTTAGAGGGCACTTTCTGAAAAGCGCCATGTATTGTTGTCCCTCTATCTCCTCCTTATTTTTTTGCTTCACCTTAGAGGGCGCTTTATTACAAAAGCGTCCTCTAAAGTGCGCTGTCTATTGCTCCTTATTTTTTCGCTTCACTTTAGAGAGCGCTTTTGTAATAAAGCGCCCTCTAAGGTGCGCTGTCTATTCCAGTTTTTGGCGTAGTGGTGTCACTCTTATTGAATCAGAATCATACTTGCTACGTAAAAACTCAAGTCGTAGACCCCTTTGTTTGCATAATCGTAGAAACGTTTGACATTACTTTTGAAACACTTTTTTAAATTCAAGTGAGAGATTGTTGGAACATGTCAATATTCCAATATGAGGATGAAGTTGAAAAATTTCTTTAAATCTCACATTGTTAAAAAAAACTATGTGTGAGTTTGTGTGTCAATTGAGAAAACTCTAAGTCTCACATTGCTTATATTACATTTCTTCATTAGTAAGTGTTAATCCTAACATAGAAAACCACATTGCTTAGAAAGTACAAAGTCAGTTGGATACGACATTGACTTGAAATCCTTCAAACTTTTGTTGTTCTTTTGTAATTGAGTTTCTATTGCAAGGAGAGTAAGTTGTTTTAATTCTTCATCAGTAAGTGTTAATCCTAATATAGAAAACCAAGAAACCGTAAATAAAACAACTTTATTTAAAATAAAAACAATTCCCACCAAAACATATGCATAAATAGTGCACCTGGATTTCTTGTCAAAACACGTTTTTCATACAGAATACCATTTGATAAGTACTATCATGTTTTCCTCCAAACATGTTCAGGTCTATTCATTGATGATGATAGCAACATAGTAACAAATAACTTCCATAAAAAAATACCAGAACCCCAAACATGTGCCTCTTTTACAGCCTCAATAAATTCTATGTCATCTTGTAGAAATCCCATAGCAAAACATGCTTCTCTGAAAGATTTATGTTGGAAACCATCAATCTTTTTAATGTCCTCATAACTTATTTGTCCTTTCTTGACGGTCAGCATCATGCGTAAATAATTAATTCATCAGTGCTTTGAGGAACCCAAATAAGACAGTCAATTGTATACCCTGTTTTTCTAGGTTTCCAAGTCCTATTTAGTTTATGGTAAACAAATTTAGTGAGAAAGTCATTGTAGGTCAACAACTTAGCTTCATCATATTTTTTGTTTGTCTCAAACCATGTTGTAAACATAGATTCAATAACACTTGGTTTGAGTAAAACATTTCCAATTTGCTCGAAGTCTTTGTAGTAAACAAAATTTTCTCTTTTCATGTAAAAAAATAGTCTCTCTACGGTTGGTTTCCTATCATGTATAGAATATGAGAAAATCCTCCAACATATCTTATTTGGGAAAATTTTACTTTTAAGTTCATTGAATAATTAATGTATTTGGATTGTAGAATGTATTAGTTACCCGGAGAATCCAATAAATCTAAAATGTAAATTGTCTTATAAATAGAATTAGAGAGTATATTTAATTGAAATAACATATCAATTGATCCACAAACAGATTCTGCAATTGCAAGTGCCAACCTTTTCTTCCCAATAGAATCATTCCCATATAAAACAACTAAGTAGCATATTCCTTGGTTGCTTTTGAATCAACCAATGCTTCTGCTATTGAACTAACTGCTTCATATCGCCATGGAACATTCTCCTGCAGCACTTTACAAATATGATTTCTTTGCGCCTTTTTTTGATCTGAACCATTGAATGTTGAATTTCCAAGAGCAAGAGTTGACTTTACTTCTTTAGTACCTTCCATACCCTTAAGAGAATCCAAGCTTGTTGCCATTTGGTTTTTCTATGAAATCGAACTCAATGGTGGATGATTGTTGTTGGTGCTGGAATCGAGGTATAATGTTTGAGCTATAAGCTGGTTTGGTTACAGAATCAGCAAAATATATTGAACTCGATGAATATGGCAGAATACTACTTACCTTGGTTTGGCCAATAAGGGTATGATGAATAATTATAAGGATAGATCTTTGCATTTGAATTATAAGGGTTGTTCCAATGGTTTTGAGGTTGCCTGTTCTCGTGGAGACATTGGCACAAATTGTTCCACTTTCTTTTCAACTGAGTTGATTCATCCTCAAAAATAATTGAACTATTCATTAGCTACTTTTTCTTCAATTAACTTATAGTCCATTTTTTCTTTTCTCGTAAACAACCGCGACAAAATGATATCGGAAGATGTCGATACCGTTATTATCGGTTTGTGTTAAAGAATAAATTGTTATTAATTCATATTGCGACGATCGCAATCAACGTCGCAACAACACCTGTACCGATCGAAATTGCGAAAAATCTTTACTCGAATCATTATTTAAAACCTTGCAAAATAGGAAGAAAAAAAAAGATAAAATCTTGCTACCTTATGATGGGCTTCTGTGCTATGAGACAGAAGCCATGATGACAACATATTCTTCTGAGGTGGTTTGAACAATTGAGCTTCTTTTTCATAATTGGAACCACATTTTTTTGCAACAATTAAGATTATGTTCCTCCTTGTTATTAAGGAGCTTTGATTTCATCGTAAGAGATGGGTTTTGAGTTATGCTTATTTTTTAATCATGCACACTGCAAATTAAATAACACAATTGTCAAACACGACACGACACTGACACTTTAACAAACGTCAAACACGACATTGATAATGAACACGTTAATCGTGTTTTGTTTTGGCAGTCTTTGTGTATCTTGCTTTGCTTCTGCTTTTCCTGGAATTGCTGATCATTGGTTAGTCCGACTACTTCTATAGCTTCTTTTAAGCATATTCTGATTTTAGGTTGCTTGTTCTTGTGTAATGATCGAGAATGTTTTGTGGTTACTGGTGCGTTGGTTTTGTTAATAGAATGTGGTTGTTCTATTCTGTCAGTTACAAGCATATGAGTAGCTCTATTAAATATTAGAGAGCGTGAGAGAGCAGCCATTAGTATTATTAGCGTAACAATTATTATTATTCGGAGTAGTTACAAAACATAGATAGAATAAAAAGAGAAACAAAATCATATTATGGGGAGGTTGAAAGTTAGAAAGAGGTTATATTTGAGAGGGAAAGACCAAACTCTCGAATTCTTGAAAGAGAGAATCAAAACTCTCGAAATTCTTAAAAATTCATTGTAATTAGTATTATATTTTATTATTTGAAAATCAGTTTTTATCAACTCAGAGTGGTTAGTGCAGAATTATTTCTGAATTTTATGTTTAGAATATATAAGGGAAAGATAGGGATGAGTTTATCATAATAGAATTAGTGAATGGTTATCAGGAGAGATCCAACTTTCGAATATTTAGAAAGGGGTGAATGGTTATCAGGAGAGATCCAACTTTCGAATATTTAGAAAGGGAGAGATCCAAGACCTTTGAATTCTTGGAAGGAACCAAATTGGTCTTTGTCATTCTGTTTGTGTTATTTCTGTTTTGTACCAATAAATATCTGAAATTGTCTCAATTTTAATTTGTAAGAGAACCAGTTTTTATTAATTGGTATCAGCGCACTTTTAATCCGAGAGAGGAAAAAAAATAACAGAGAATAAATGGATTTGTCATCAAGAATGTAAGGAATGCTTGACCTTTTGGATGAAATGTTGAAAGATATTAGAGATTGGAGAAGAGAACTCAAAGAGTTATGATACTATTAAGAATGGTTGTTATAGAGTTATTTTGGGGTTTCATGTTGAGAATATACGAGGGAAAGATAGGGAAGAGTTTTATCATTAGGGAATTAATCGGTGGTTATTTCTTTCACTTTGAGGAGAAGGTGAAGCTTTAGGGGTGGAGTATTATTAGACTTTTCATATAATTTATCAATTACTCCCTCCGTTTTTTTATAAGTGTCATTTTATTTTGATAAATTTTTGTTTCTTTTTAATTGTCTATTGTAAAAACTCTAGATAGTATTAAATACACTTTATGGAAAGAGAAAAAGTAAAATGAATGTAATAAAAATTAAAGGTATTATAGGTAAAATGACAATTGTTATTTAAAAAATATTAACTTGATTGGTATGCATAAAAAATAAAAAATTCTTAAAAAGGAATGGAAGGAGTATGTTTTTAAATAGTAACTAGTAAAGGACCCGTGCGTTCGCACGGGTCGCGCAAGTGCAATAATTTATTTTTAAAAAATTAAAATATAATATATTTTTTTGGTTATATATATATATATATATATATATATATATATATATATATATAGTTGGATCAACGTACACAAATTTATTGCATAAGAGTTTTTTTTTAATGTAATGAATGTTAAATGATCAATAAATGGATTCAAAAAATTTCCACAAATAACTTTTTCCAGTTTGGGACATAATAAAGTAAAACATTATTAATTTATAGTAATATAATTTACTTAATTTTTTTGTATACTATATTAAGGAAATAATCAAAAAATATAATACAAAAATATTTTTACAATTTATTGGTATATTGATATATAATAAACATTCCATTGTTAATGTTATGAATAAACATTTCATTTATCATTGAGATTTTGGACATAAGAAATAAAAATATATTTATTTAGTAATGGATGAAATTCTCCAATCTATTATAATTTGAGGTATAAAAGCGCAAATATTAATCTTCATAATAAATGATTATTTAACCAAAATACATAAACCATGTAAAAGAAATACCAGAACCTCATTTGTTTTAAAATATAGTAATGAATACTACCAAATGTTGAAATTAATTGCAATTGATACAGTAAGGTTTAATGCAACAAAAGATATTGAAACAAAAGGTTCACAATTTTAGTTAAAATTGTGAGAAATAAGTCCAGCAACAAAAATGATTTAACTTCGTACAATTCTTTGGTCCTTAAAAAACTGGGTTTATACAAAACCTGCCCGCAACCTTTTAGGAAGTGATGATTCATTACCCTGTAAAAAACAATTACATCCATATAAACAAATGTTAAAACATAATGTATATTTTATACAACTCATTCAATAAAATTCTAATAATAAACAACGACATTTGTTAATATAATATAACTAATGAAAAACTTATGTTCTATAAGTTTTCAAAAACTTCTTTGAACACGACGTTTGTTGTAGAATTCAATGGATGGTTATCCTTGTCATGGATTAATATCTTAAGCTCTTTTTTGCTTTTGACCCTTGATATTGCAACATATAGTTGACCATGACTAAATACACTTCTAGGCAAATACAATCCAACATAATCCAATGACTGACCTTGAGATTTGTTAATTGTCATAGCATAACATATAGTTATGGGAAATTGCCTTCTAGTCATTTTGAATGGCCACGGAGATTGTGTTGGAGTCATATCCATTCTTGGAATATAGATAACCCCTCCAATATTCTTTCCAGATATAATCTTTGCCTCGATAACGTGGTTTGCCAATCTTGTAACTATAAGCCTTGTTCCATTGCAGAGACCTTCAGGTTGATCAATGTTTCGAAGCAACATAATAGGGGTCCCAATCTTCAATTTAATCTTGTGGTTAGGTAGACCGGAAGTTGTAAGTGTATTCAAAAATTCCGGGGTCAAAACATCAAAAACTTCATTTCCTTCACCGTCAAAAGTGTCTACAGAATCTGAACTTAAATATTCCTTTTCTTCACCTTTGGGAAAAATTTTGAAATTTTATTATTATAAATCTATGTTAGTACATATAAATATATGAATGTATCTATAAATATGTTTACAATGGATAACGCATACCTGGTATGAATCCCAAAACGTATTGATTTATGATGTCAACCATTTCAATTGTTCCTGCCAATATAGCTCTTGATTGCAAAAATTCTGGATTCTTGTAATTGTTAAGAAAATTCGGATATGTTTCACTAACAATGGCTTCTAGTGGATCATCATAGTTAGAAATTAAGAAATCATTTGGAATAGGAATATCCGTGTAACCATCGTTAGATTCTTCCAATTTCCCATCACCAACTTTTAGTATCCAATTAGAAAACAATTCTAATTCAGATGTACTTGAAGTATTGTCGGCTTGTTGGAGTCGCATGTTCTTTGTAAGCTTCAGCACAACACAATGATCCCAGATGTATGATGAATTTATTATAGAATGTATTATATCTGAACGGCTGCCCCTTGGTACAACTGGTAATATTTGCCGAAAATCTCCACCAAATACAATTACTTTCCCTCTGAATAATTTGTCAGAACAATTGGAACGCCCCATTATGTCTTTAAGGGTTTTATCAAACGCTTCAAAACAAAATCTGTATGCCATTGGAGCTTCATCCCAAATTATCAACTTTGCCATTTTTAGTAGCTTTGCACGATCACTACCTTTGGCGATATTACATGTAGAAGACTCCATTGTAGGTATTGGAATCTTGAACATTGAATGAGCTGTTCGACCTCCTGGAAGTAGTAGTGAAGTTATGCCCGATGAAGTAACAGTTAAACAAATTTGTTTCTTTGATCTTATGTAGGAAGCTAGAGTTCTCCACATGTAGGTTTTCCCTGTGCCACCGTATCCATACAAAAAAAATATGCCTCCTTGTTGATTGTTTACTGCTTCCATTATTCGCTTGAATACACCTCTTTGCTCATCTAATTTTAAAAAAAATACATAGCAAACATGCAGTGAATAAATTAATTATACATTAAAAAAATTGTAAGATAAAATCATACTTTAAAAGTTAACTTTATAAAATTATGACAAAACTTACAAACATTTAACATATTTACCTGTAAGATTTAAGAACAAATTATTGTATTCTTGCAATTGTTCGGCTGGATTGTAACTCCGCTCTTCGTATATGAGCTTATTTCCCAACTGCTCAACCACATATCCACTTGGATAAGGCATTCCAGCAAATTCCTTTAGACTTCGACTCTTCCTTTGAAGATTTCGTTCAATCTCAATTAATGTTAAATTCATTATCTCTTCATCTGACAACCTCAAACCTTTATACAATAGTAATTATAAGTGTAAACTATAAAACAAATTTACTTTTAAGAATCAAACAAATAAATATAATAAAAATTCACAATATAGGAAAAATAATACCTCTATTGTTTGCAATTCGCTGTTGAGCATATAGTATTCCATCAGCTAAGAGATGACATGTTTTACTCCATACATGTCTTGGCCTGTTAATGCTGCCTGATAATAACATGTGAACAAATAGTAATCTCAAATATTGACCTGAACCCCAATGATTTGCCTCTTTAATAGCTGCAATGAATTCTCTATCATCGCCGATAAAACCCATAGCAAAACAGGCATCCCGGAAAGTATCATATTTTACGTTATTCACTGTTTTTATATCATTATAACTGCGGGGGCCTTTGACATGTGTGAGCATCAATCTAAGATAGTACAATTCGCCAGTTGTTGGAGGAACCCATATAAGCCTACCAATTGTGTAACCTTTTTGACGGGGTTTCCATTCTCTTTTTTTCTTAACATAAACAAATTTTGAAACAAATTTGCTGTAAGTTAAATTTTGTGCTTCAGGATACTTGCAATTTGCTTCGAACCATGATGTAAACATCGATTCAGTTACACTTGGTTTTTCCAGAACTGTATTGATACGATCAAAATCAGTGTAATATACTGAATTTTGACCTTCACAATGAAAGTACAGTCTCTCAACAGCTGGTTTTCTACCATGGATTGGAAAGGAGAATATCCTCCAAGATGCTTCACTCGGAGAAACGTACCTACAAATAATATAATGAAAGGCAATGGATTTAAAACTAATAGAATGATTATTGTAGACAGAATATATAAATTTTATTATAACACATATAGTCAAAACAGTGTACATATAAAATTTTCTACACCATGCATGTAAAGAAAAATTGCACACTTTTAGTTGAAATAGATAAATTGCATGATATCATATTTCAAGTGATATATTAAAAACGTACCTACAATCAATATACTGTTTGATCTCATCAATATTCTGCGGCTGGTTGGAAGTTCCATCATCATTCGGTACAATGGCAGCGGTGATTCTGTCGTAACCTTTGTTGATGTACTTGAATAAGTACTTAATCGATGTACTTTGATTGCACCATTCCATGTTTATGTGAGCTTCGTACTTTGTCAACAACTTTGCATTGTATGGAACAACATTCCGGTTATCGACTTGAATTCCATTCTTAAGAATTGTATGTCCATTGTCCCTTCTTCTATATACCGGAAACCCATCTCGATTAACAATTGTTTCAGGCTGAAACTGTTTTGGAAAATATTTAGAACATTTTCCATCTTTCATGCACGGTGAAGATCGATTTGCAAATCCACACGAGCCATGAATCATGTGAGTTTTAACCAAATTATACAACTCTTCATTGGTATCTTGGTCAGGTATTTCAGCTGAAATAATGCGACCAATATCACTTGGAGTTGGATATTTGTTAGATGGATGGAGGAAAATTAAGATGTGAGCATGTGGTAATCCTCTCTTTTGAAACTCAATTGTATACAATGTTTGTGCTTCATTAGATCTTGATTGAATTCTAAAGGCCAACCACTCTCTTATTGTAAGTCGATTTCGCTTTGTTGCTTCTTCCCAAGGAATATCTTTATTGTTCTGTTCTGATTGTGTTATGTCTGTGAAGTGACGAATATTTGTCCCTTTATCACGGTGCCTCACATTAGGTCTATATCCATCCTCACCATATGGAAATAATAATGGGTACTGATATCCTAAATAACTGGTATGATACTCATCTATCCTTTGAAGTTCGCCACATTGTTTTTGCACTATAATGTCTCTTTTTTCTGCAGTGTCGACATCTCCAACAATTAAAGCAGCTACTTCGGATACAGTTGGTTGATTATATATCCTTCCATCATTTCTTCGTTCAGATATTAAACGAAGTTTTAAATCAGAAACACCTTCTTCACAAAGTCTGTCCCTTGCCATGCGAAATGATTGTGCATGAACATTATGTTCATATAACATTTCAGATAGTTTTCTCACAATATTAACATCAACTCCACTTTTTGACCTATCATGAAAAGAGTTGAAACAGTTTATTGCAAGTTTCTTAAATAAATAAATTTAAAGTTTGGAAAATAATAGATATCTAACCTGAATCCATGCATTCTGTTTTCAATTTCATTCTCAGTGTCATAAACATATAGTTGTGCAAATCGTGGATTTTGACCTGGCATCGGTAACATGCTTCCTATTCGGTGACATGATTGACCTTGGATACGAAAATTGGGAGGGCATCTACCGTTGTTAAATCGATTGTCCACTTTCGCACCGGGAGATGTAAATGCAAACATAACGTTGTACATTCGAATTTGTTGTTGGAAATTTTTTTATTCACATGATTCGTTGTCAAACAACAGATGTTGTAGAACTTTAGGAGCGGGTTTTAACAAAGCTAACTGAAATTTTCCTGATCCACAACACATGGAAAATTTAGGATTGGACGCATGACGACATTTGTTTTTCCTTTCCGAATACCACATATTTGCACCACAATATTGACATTCAATGACAGGATCCCCTATATCATAATACCCAAGGAAATTTTCGGCGTGCAAGTAATAGGAAAAGGCGTTTTTTTATGTTGTCGAGGCAAATTTATTAAATTGTAAAATGGTAGAGTTAGTTAAAATGGTATAATATTGTCGGTGCTTTTGGAATAGTGGTTTTGGAATATTTTGAGTTATTAAATGGGTAAATGGGATTAATAATGATGATAATAAATATTAAAATTAATAATAATAATAATAATAATATCAATTTATTCAATTAAATAAAACCCTAATTTTCATCAAACCGTTTCATATTACTTCTCCCTCTTTTCATATTCTCGGTTTGACATCTCAGAAAGACCACTTAAAAAATCAGTATATTTATTATTAAAAAAGTTCAAGATTTCAAATCAACAAATCCACAAATCAACAAAACACCCCATATTTTGGAAATCCACCTCTTATTCCAAATCCACACCATAATTCAAGATTTCAAAATTCTCTTTTTATCCCAAATCCATAAAATAATTCACCCATTGGAAATTAGTCATATCATACATCACCTTACCCAATGAAAAACTCTCTTTTAATGTATTTTGATATATTTGAATCAATTTTTTAATTATATTTTATATAATATATAGTTGAATCAATTTTTATGTTGTCGAGACAAATTTATTAAATTGTAAAATGGTAGAGTTAGTTAGAGTATTAAATAGAGTTTAGTACGAAATTACTTATAGGAACATGAAATTAGTTGTATTATGGATTGTAATTAGGGTAATTAAATAATTATGGTGGTAATTAACTTTTATATATTAAAAGTAGATTTTTATATTATTAAGAGTAATTAGTGGAAAGTTATGATACTATTAATAGTGGTTAGTGCAGAATTATTTTTGGGTTTTATGTTTAGAATATATAAGAAAAAGATAGGGAAGATTTTATCATCAGAAAACTAGTGATTGTTTATTGGAAGAGATCCAACTCTCGAACATTTGGAAAGGAAGAGATCCAAGACTCTCGAATTCTTGGAAGGAACCAAAATGGTCCCTACCATTATGTTTGTGTTATTTCTATTTTGTACCAATAAATATCAGAAATTGTCTCAATAAACCAAAAATAAATGGAGTTGTCATCAACATTGAAAGGAATGATTAATCTTGTTGATGAAGTTTTGAAAGACATTAGAGATTAGAAAAGAGAACCAAAGAGATTAAAAATACCAATCTTTGAAGTGCTCTTATTCTAGTCTGAGAAAGGCCGGGGTATTATAGATGTTTTCAGCAAATCAATCATATCCTAATAACCATATAAAGACACGAAATAACTTGCAAATCAACTTGGATAACATCATTGTGCATAATCTATTAGCATGGTAATAATATCTCAAATCCATTTAAAGATTTATCACATAAAAATGAAAAATGACAAATCACTTTTTATATACATTGTGCTTCTTTAATTTTCAAAGTGAAGCTAAATTTCCTATATCCATATTTTTGCTAAATCATGGAGAAGGTCGACCATTACAAAAATATTTTATAACTTTTTAGATTGTTTAAAAAATCAATTTTCAGTCATTTATAATAAACTCAAATGATCATTTTCAAACAAATAACTTTGCCAGGCAAAACATCTCTTGACAATGATGTAACTGTACGGTGTCAGTTACAATCTTAGAGTCTAAGAGCAGCCATTACTATTATTAGAGTAACTATTATCATTATTAGGAGTATTTACAAAACTTAGATAGAATAAAAAGGGAAACAAAATATCATGTTCTGGGAGGTAGAAAATTAGAAAGAGGTTATGTTTGGGAGGGAAAGACCAAACTCTCGAATTCTTGAAAGGGAGAGAATCAAAAGTCTCGAAATTCTTGAAAACTCATTGTAATTACTATTATATTTTATTATTTGAAAACCAATTTTTATCAACTCATAGTGGTTAGTGCAGAGTTATTTCTGGATTTTATATATATATATATATATATATATATATATATATATATATATATATATATATATATATATATATATATATATATATATATATATATATATATATATATATATATATATATATATATATATATATATAAATAAGGGAAAGATAGGGAAGAGTTTATCATCAAGAAATTAGTGAGTGATTATTAGGAGAGACTGAACTTTCGAACACTTGGAAAGGGAGAGATCCATGACTCTCAAATTCTTGAAGGAACTAAACTGGTCCTTGTCATTATGTTTGTGTTATTTCTGTTTTGTACCAATAAATATCAGAAATTGTCCCAATTTTAATTTGTAAGAGAGAACCAGTTTCTGTCAACTGGTATCAGAGCACTATTGATCCAGGAGAGGGAAAAAACAGAAAATAAATGGAGTTGTCATCAAGAATGAAATGAATGCTTGACCTTGTTGATGAAGTGTTGAAAGAAATTAGAGATTGGAGAAGAGAACTTAAAGAATTGCGATTAGAAATACCAATCTTTGAAGTGCTCTTATTCTAGTCTGAGTAAGGCTGAGGTATTATAGATGTTTAAGATCGCCTATTGTATCCAGCAAATCAAACATGTCCTAATAACCATATAAAGACACGAAATAACTTACAAAAATATTTCATAACTTTTTAGATTGTTTAAAAAATTATCTCAATAGTAAATTGTGAATTTTTTACCCAGATAACCATATTTTTTTTTAAAAATCCCAAAATAATCCACTTTTCAGATTATTTTCCAAAATACCCCACTTTGAAGAGTAGACGCCAGATGAATTGGTGTCTGCTCTTAAACTTAGAGAGGAGACGTCAATTGGATTGGCTAGTGCACCAAGTGTTGTCAATCCAATTGGCGTCTGTGTGTTAAATTTTAAAGGAGGCGCCTATTGGTCTGGCACCTGTGTGTTTTGTAATTTTTTTTTAAAATATTGTACATTTTAGATAAAGTCGAAATCAGACCAATTCATATTAATATTAATACTCGTTTACTCAAAAAGACTAATGTCGTTGACCGGGATGACCTAACCGACCTCCGGTCCCACATCCCCTAGCTACCCGAACTCGTGGCCCTAATCCACGTTGATGATTCACCCCAAGTGTTTGAGTATCTGATGGCCTAGGAACATCACCACCAACTGCAGGAGATTGTCTGAGATATTCAGACAAATTTGTGTAGTCTTGTGTATGCATTGAAGGGCTACTGCCATAGTTGAGTTCATGACCCATGCTAGAGTAGTTGGGTTGTGTTTGAGTTATTGGAGGGCGACCAGGACGATTGAAGGGAGATATTTGTGTGAATGATGCGTCGAGGAAATGTTGGAATGATTGTTGTGGTGTTTGGTAGCCATATGGTTGTTGCTTATTTTGATTTTGTGATGTTTGAGTTTCTAGGCTATAGTAGGAGGAGGGACGGTTGGTGTTAAATGATCGATGAGTGTTTTTCCTAAGGTGTCTATGGTAGAGTGATGTGTTGGGTGCATAGCGATGTCGGGTGTCTTGATGATGATCTACTTGTTGGTGGTGGTACGGGGTATGCTCTTGGTATTGTGGTTGGGTGTTTGGCATGTTAGGGTTGTAGGTTTGTGTGTTTGTGGATCGGAAATTTTAATGGATAGGGGTGTCGCTCCCCGGATTTCCCGAATCCGAGTACAAATGCGAAAGGAGTGGCGCGGAAAAAAGAGTAGAGTCTCCAGCTATGTACTTTTATCCCAAGAGGAGGGAAAGGTAGTATTGCATAACCAAGAGGGAATGGATAAAACAAAGTCTCGAACCAAAGAAAATCGAGTAAGGGGGCGGTTACGTGAAGGGAAGGTTATCGCACCCCTTCACGTCTGTGGTACTCCACAGGATCCACGCTTGCTATTTATGTCTAAAGTGTGTGTATAAAAAGTCCTATATGCGATGCGAAAGAGAGAAAATCAAAGTAGGGAAAGGAAAGAGTTATTGCTCGCACAGGCCCTACCCTGCTGTATACGTATCTCAAGAAGGATTGAGAATCAAAGCACCGTAGCCCGGCTAACCTATTTTTGTTTGTTTTGTGTTTTTTAGATGAACGACGTTACTACGCAATCTACCGGATGCTCGACCTTTGGAGACTTACTCACCTGTAGTAGAAGGAGTTAACGTGTTCTTAAGAAAAGAAAATCAAAGAGTTTGTTTGTATTTTAGGAATGCTCATGCAAAAAGGAAGCCCTAGACGAAGGAACCATGCTACCTAAATTGATATGCAAACGAGAGACTATATGAAGCCTAGCAGTCCTATGGGGAGACGATCACACCGCACAAAAACATATAGCATAAAGTAAACGCACCAACAAGGGGGCTCAAACATACCTGGGTAGGGCTTTAGTCAAGAGGGGTCATATCAACCTCGACAAACAAGCCATGGAAAGGTAATCAAATGGGCTCTTAACCACTGACATTGAACGTCAGGGTGAGCAGATCAAAAGGGTAATGAGGATAAGACTTCATGGCTCTTAACCCTGGACAGGGTGAGCTCATGACAAAGCGTGGGGGTTCAGAAAGATGGAACCCTCTCCACTGACTGACCGGACAAAAGATCTTGGGCTTTTGTTCTGAAGCATCGACACGTAGTACGAGCATAAAGAACGACACACTGAATAACGGGGGATTGACTATTAATCCCTTTTATCCGTTAATTGCCTCTTCATGGAGGTCTTTAGCACTGGTGCCTCCTCTTGGAGGTCTTTGGGCACAAAAGTAAACACACAAAAACATTGCCTCTTATCGAGGTCTTCCAGCTAAGAAAGCGGTAAAAATGCTGGAAAGATGTAAAAGGGATCAAGCGATCTACCACACGGATAAAGATCCAAAGTAATAACAACTAAAGAAACAAGAAACCCAGAGATCTCTCAAGCTAGCACCATCAAAGAAAGCAAGTCAGCAAAGAAATCAGAATAAATCTCCAAATGGTATCCCACAAATAAAGTGGAATACCAAGCAAGCTATCTCTTCAAGAGTCATGTGAGCCCTCACAAAAAACTCAACAAACAAGTTAGAATAACAATATGGGGTGCAATCAAGAGTTGCACCAAACAAAAGAATCATAGCAACAACAGTGTCAGGTAAACAGTGCACGGATGCAATAGAAAGCATGTCACAACAAAACATGAATGATGAAAGGAGGATATAATAGCACCAAGTCAGAAGTGGCATCAATTCAATAAGTGTCTCAAGAACTCAACTCAACAAGATCAAAGCAAAAACACTAAACATCCAAAGATGCATCAAAGTCAAACAAGTCAACATACAAGTTCAAAGTGCTTCAACTTCAACAATGAGTCATAAAAGGTAAAGTCATGAGGCAAGGGTCAAGGATTAGGCAATCAAGCACACAAACAGAACCAAATGACTCCTAAAATATCAATCAAAAGTCATTTAAATCCAACTTAGCAAAGTGAAAGTCAATCATGTCCAAAGCACCTCAAAATGCAACAAAAACATTATAGACAAGTTC